>NC_084480.1:266496066-266828566 GCF_030035675.1 Rhineura floridana | reverse complement strand
TTGTTTGTTGCTATTTTGTGTTTTTATTATGTTTTTATATTGATTGTGCATTTTTATTGTTTTTATTATATTTGTAAGCTGTCCTGAGCTCTGTTTTTAACAGCAGAAGGGCAGGATATAAATCCTCTTAATCAATCAATCAACATTCCATAGTGTTGGAAACTAGAGTCTAGGCATTTAAGGCTGAAAATGTTAAGTTTTTTTAAAAAAATATTTCTCATATCTTTCCCAAGTTTTTGGTGGTAATTCCTAGGCACAAAAACAAAACAACTGGACAATCCAAATATTAATATGCAAATATGCACATAATATGCAAATAATTTGCATGATATGCAAATTAGCCTGCTGGATTTGTGGAACTGGAATATGGCAACCCTAACGCAGAGCCGCCCCGCCCCTGGGCACCCTAGGTCTGGTACGGGAGGAGGTCCATGGGGGTGACACCATGAGTTATCGCACCGGGTGACACCAACCCTAGTGACGCCACTGTGCAGATGACACCTTCCCCTTGCTCCAAACGAGAGGGGAGGCCTTTTGCTGAAGCACCAGGAGCACGTCTTTCAGGAGCACTAACGGCAGGCATCTGCCTATAAAATACATGGCAGATGCCAAAGGAGGCTGAGGGTGGAGCTACCAGGAAGAAGAGGGATTACTATCACTGATTCCCATCTCCTTGCACTGCCGCTACTGGCAATGCCTTTGCTTAGAATGAGAGGAGAGGGCTTTTTGTGAAGCAAAAAGAAGCAAGCCTGCAAAGAAAGGCTGCTTTTCCCCTTCCTTCCTGGCAGCCAGCCTGCCTCCCTGGGGGAGGGGGTCACAATTTTTTTCAGCTTATAAAGGGGGTCCCATGCTCATAAAGGTTGGGAACCACTGGTTTTAGACCATTGCTGAATACACACTTCTTTACCCTGGCTTTGGACACCTGAGAAATGTGTTTCTACAATCCACCCTAGTTTGGGATTTCAGGTTGTTTTTAAATTATTTTAATATCATATTTTAAAAAATGTTGTAACCCACCCTGGGACCTTTGGGTGAAGGGCAGGTAATAAACAAAAAACCCCAAACAAACTGGGAATCAAAAAGCTGCTTGTGGGAACCAACTTAAAAGCATTACCTCCCTTCTCAATTCAGAGCCGGCGTGGTGCAGTGGTTTGGGTGCTAGTCTGAGACCCAGGCTCAAGTCCCTACTCAGCCATGTGATTCACTGGGTGACTTTGAGCCAGTCATTACTCCTCTGTCTAAACTACCTCACAAGGTTGTTGTGATTACAAAATTGGGTGGTAGGAACCACGTACACTATTTTGAGCTCTTTGGGGAAAAGGTGAGAGAAAATGTAATAAATAAATAAAAGTATTTCTATGAATACAGATATGCCGTTGTATAAAAAAAACTGTGACATCTAGACAGGAACAGGTTTATTTATTTATTTATCACATATATCCACCTTTCCTCCAAGGAACTCAAGGAATTTCCCACTTTACTGTCATGATGGGAGTGTGTACTAGCACGTAGAGATGAGTGGTGTGTGGGAAGAGTTATGAACTGTTTCAAATGCCCCGCCTGTATCTAACTGTCTGCAGGGAATTACTGCGCATCCTTTGCAAAGCACGTCGCAGCTAAGAATTCTCCTGTTTGCTGTATGGGATCACATGTCATTAAAAGTCACTGGGGTATATAAGACTGTGCTGATGTCTGTTCTGGCAGACAGGCTTGTGTGATCGCTGTCTCCTTACGTAAGTAATAAAAGCTAGCTTTCTGTCTGGAAGTCTCGTGTGCACTAATTTCCTGGGAAAGAATCATCTTAAAGGTGGTGTCACAAATTTCCGCCAGAGTGTACATGATTCTTCCCTCCCCATTTTACCTTCATAACAACCTGTGAAGTATGTGAGGCTGAGAGACAGTGACTGGCCCAAGGTCACCCAACGAGTTTCATGGCTTAGTGGGGATTCAAATCCTGGTCTGCCGGGTCATAGCCCAACATCTTAACCAGTAAGGGATATAGGAGCCCTGTGCTGATTCTGGGGCCTAAACAGCACTGACCTATGATACATGCTCTGGCAACATTCATGCATTGTACCTTGCACATGCAAACACAGCCACAATCACACATGAAGCCTCCCATACTTGAGTCCACCCCATCCTGTTTTGCTTTATTTATGGTGGTCCAGCCACTACAATCTAGATCAACAGTGGGTAACCCCAGGCCCAGGGCCAAATGTGTTGAAAATATGCTGAAAAGGGTCTGAAATGTGGCCCTCTTGGCCCCTTTGTGTGGTCCTCAGGACTCTCACCAGGCTACATGTCTTCCTTAGCCACATCCTCTCTTCCCAAGCCATACCTCTCACCAGCCCTACTTTGCCTCTTTAAGTGATTTTGCCTGGCCGGAATGGGTCCTGATGACAATGCCTCTCACTTGCCAGGATGGAGGACAGAGAGGGGTATGTAAGTGTATATAAAACTAGCCTACTACACAAAGGTGAAATTTACATTCATGGCTCTGCCCACTTTTGTCTCTAGCACCATCCACCATTGGTTTGTGGCCCTCGGAAGGTTGCCAAGAAAGAAATGAGGCCCTCAGTTTGACAAAGGTTCCCTATCCCTGATCTAGATATTGCTACAAGTATGCCAGTTCTCCCCAGATTTGCAATAAAGAACAGAAAATGAAACAATAAAGATATTTTCTCAGGATGTTCTGAGTGGCAAGGATTTTTAAAGGTGCACAGTGCTGGGAAAGGAATATATATTCTTGTCATCAAATACTTTATTTTTTATAGTACCCAAGGCTGCATACATGTGGTTTCCAAGCAGTCTCCCATTCAGGCACTGAACAGACCCAGACAGGTGGTGGCCTCATGTGCCTTCAGACCATAGCCTGGGATTCCAGCTCAAATACTATTCTGGAGCAAGAGTTTACCTAAGATCCGAATATGTAATACCTCTGGTGTAATGGTTAATCTAATCCTGAGCCTGAATCCAGATGGCTCAGGGTTTAGCCTGATCCTGTATGTGTTGAAAAGGGTCTGCTTCTTATGTACACCTTAATGCGCATAATAACTATTATCATAGACCTTTTTGGGATCTTATTTTTAAAAGTGCTTTTATGATTTGCAATGCCTTATTCCATTGACCTTCAGCCAACAGGTCTGAGGACCAAAAATTAACCTCCTATGTATCACATCATGGCTACTACCATCTTTTTCTTTTTCATTTCTGGGAGGAGGGTTGAGAGAGAGAGAAAGAGAGAGAGAAATAAAAGGAGGGAGTAAAGCAGAACGAAGGGGGAGAAATAAGATGAAAGGGGTTGGAAAAATAATGTAAGAGACAAAGACATGAGAGGGAGATAGATAAGATGGTTATATACAGTCCCATTGCCAGAAAGACATACACGCAATATTGTTGTTATGTGCCTTCAAGTCGATTATGGAGACCCTATGAATCAGCGACCTCCAAGAGCATCTGTCATGATGTAAGTTCAGGTCTGTGGCTTCCTTTATGGAATCAAATAATCTCTTGTTTGGCCTTCCTCTTTTTCTTGCATTTCTAAGCAATTATTCAAAACCAGTTTTTAGGATTTCTATTATGTGTGCCTTGGGCTGTGCTATTACAAGTAGCAATTGAACTGTCAGCTATAAAGACAAGAGTACACACGTTAGTATTGACTAAGATTGCAGAAGCTACTGGAATGTCTGTATCTTTAAAATGTTCTATGGACAAACAACACCATATAGCTGGACCAAATAGTTGGAAGCATTTATTCTGGCCTGTTTGAAATATTTAATAGAATGGAATTAAAGAGTGCCAAGATGCTACTTAGAATTTTCTCTGAAAATTTCCTGTTGGATAAATGAAATGTCTCAGAACACTGCATTCTTACCTTTGCACAACCTTAATAGGATGGATCACTCTCAGCAAAGATATCTTCAATAATGGATGTTCTTTCCTTTGGAAAAAAAACCTTTATGAGACTGTTTTCAAACAATGCCCATGACCTATTTAGATATTCTAGTATTCTAATAAACCAACATTTGTGTGTCTTTGCCTATTCAAAATGTGAGTTATTGTTTATTACAGGTATTTATTCTTTTTAGGACTTTCTTTGCAACTTGTCAGGGTTGGGATACCTCAAAGTTGAATTATTTGATGTCTGATTTTCACAACTGTTACTTTTATGGCAGCTTTGCTTGCAGTGGTTGTTGAGAAAATGAGGCACAAGCTCATACAATCAACTGCAGATAAAAAATAGAGAGTATGATTTGGCATAAGTTATCAAATTTTATTGCTGTGTGTGTTATTTGCTGATTTCTTAGACGCTTTTATGAGAGTTTCAAAAGTTATTGTTTTTGTATTCCTCTCTGAGGTAGGATTGGAGCTCTATTGCTACAATGATCTTTGGATATGAAATTTGGATTTTTTCTTATGGGCCAACATGACTATCTTTACTTTTTTTCAAGTAAAATAAATGATGACCGATGATGACTGTGAAGGTATGGAGGGAATTGCCTTGAGCCAAAGGACTATTACCTGCATGGCCCGTTTTAGAAGACCCCAGTCCACTTTTGTAGGGGTCAGGGCAGCGTTTCAATCAGTCAAGACAGGATATGGGTGGGGCAGGAAGCAGCAGATAATGCCTGGGGCTGATGAACGTCTCCAGGAACTGCTGAGCATAAATAGCCCACAGCTAGCACTCAGTGGGAAGGGTTTTGTGGAGAAGGGGTAGAAGCCTGAGGAGCTGCTGTCCCTAGGATATCCTGGAGTGGCTTTCTCTGCCAACTGGGAGGTATATGGGGCTTGGAGAAGAGGTTTCCCTGACCACCCAAGCCCTCTGGAGTAAGGGTACTGTTGGACTGAGCCACTGAGGGTCGCTCTAGAGTAGCCTGCTCAAGTATTATCCCTTCCCAAGCCCCATACCCCTGAGAAAAAGGCTACTGGAAAGCCACAGGACTCAGAAGTGAAGCAAAGCCTAGCTCCACCCCACCAGGTGGAATTCTGGTTTCTACAGCTGATGGCCCAGGAAAGGACCCCAGTAAAGCACAAGGACAGCAGGCCTTGAAAAACCTTGTTGTAACTCCATGTGTGGGGATGTAGACTTGTTTTGCCTGGGGGAGGGAGGGAGAGTCTGTAGCAAGAGCTAAACTTTCTGCATTCCTGTTGATTGTGGTGGTAACTGAGGCTCACATTGGGCCTAATCTCCATGGAACCAGGTGCCTTCAACATGTCCTTCCCTCAGGAAGGGGTCACAATGACATATACAGTTATGAAAAATAGGTCCCATGTTGCAAGTTGGGACTAACAGTAGGTTTAAGGTCTGAAATGGTTGGTGATTGTTGCCTTAAAATTTATCTTCATCCCACCTCCTGCTCCACCATTCTTCCCCATACACCTTGATTCAAATTTCATTTGGCTAGGGGTGCTTCCAGATGACATGTTTGTTGAGCATCCATCTTGATCTGTTTGCAGGGAGATTAGACAACAATGGCAATTCAATGAGCATTCAATCAAATTTGTTTGTGGGAAGGTTAGATGATGGTTTCATCAAAGCAAGTGTTATCCCACATTTTCCACTGCATTTTCCTATCACTTTCCTTACCAAAAAAAGTCTGTTCTTTTCAGGAAGCGGGTTTGTTGTGCAATATTTCCCAATCAACTGTAATTGTGTAACCTGAATGTGTTGGTATATGATAGAATCCCATCTGAAAATAATGACAATCTGGAACTGCCCTTGGACTTTGGATGTGAAAATCCAGTGCTCCCTTTTCATCTCTTTTCCACCATTATTGGAAGCAGAATATGGAGTCCATAACTTTTCTTCCTGTCACCCAAAATTTAAACGCAGGCTCCAAGCTTCAAAGCTGATCTGGGCTTAACCTGAGTGCCCTTAACAATGGGAAGAAACAAGAAGAAGCAGTCACACTATCAGCTGCAGGGAATAAAAGAAGCTTGCTGAAATGTATATTACAATGCTTTTAGTGAATCCTCCACAGTTATCCAATAAGCCAGAACAGCATTTTTTCAGAGACATCTAGACACAGAGGAAGATGTGTATTTGGCACATGTTACCAAATTCTTCCAAGCTACACAGGAAGTGGATTGGACTGTGAAAGACCAACCCAAATGGTCTTTGAATTTTTACAAATTTGTAGGGCAGTACAATATCTCAGAGAGGAGGTCAGGTCTTCTGCTCCCCTGGTGCATTCACTGTAGCAGCCCAATTTCCCTGCTTTTTAAACTTTGATAGAAATATCTGTTGCCTCTAGGTACGTTCTTAAACCGCAAGGTTTTTTGCCTATTAGTGACTTTCTTTGCTTTTTAATCCAGGAGGTAAGAAATGGGATCCCGTGCAAGTTTGCTGAGAATGGATTGATCATTTGCATGCTTATTGAGTTTAATGGGATTTACCTCCCTGCAATCATGCGTAGGATAGGTGAAACTGATGGGGGGGGGAGAGGAGCAGGCAGGAATGCGAGGAGGAGGGCAGGTTTGATCATTGGCATGTTTATTGAGTTCAGTGGGATTTACTCCTGTGCAATCATGCTTAGGATAGGTAAAACTGAGAATGGGGAGGGAGGCCTGTAGTGGGGAGGGGAGGGGATGAGGAAGGGAGAAGAGAGGGGAAGGAGGGGAAAGGCAGGTCTGATCATTTGCATGCTTATTGAGTTAAGTGTGATTTACTCCCATGCAATCATGGCTAGTATAGGTAAAACTGACCATGGGGGAGGAGGAGGGGGAGGGAAGAGTAGAGGGGAGGAGGAAGGGGGAGAGGGGGGAGGAGGAAGGGGGAGAGGGGGGAGGAGGGGATTAGAAGGGCTGAAGGAAGGGGAGGGTAAGGGCAAAAGGGAGGTGATAGGAGGAAGGAAGAGGAGAGGGCAGGTTTGATCATTTGCATGCTTATTGAGTTCAATGGGATTTACTTCTGTGCGATCATGCTTAGGATAGGTAAAACTGACCATGGGGTAGGGGGTAGGGGGTAGGGGGGATTGGAAGGGGAGGGGAGGGAGGGGGGGGAGGGGGAGGGAGGGGGAGGACAGGTTTGATCATTTGCATGCTTTTTTGAGTTCAGTGGGATTTACTCCTGTGCAATCATGCTTAGGATAGGTGAAACTGACGTGGGGGAGGGGTGGGGAGGGGAGGAGATTGGGTGTGTGGGCACTGGGCAGAGGGGAAGCCCTTTCCTTCCCAAAAGGAAAACATTGTGAACAGTATCAATCTGTTCCAGGGTTTTCTCCACCTTTTTATTCTACAGCAGGCACATGTAGCCTCCCACCCAAATTTAAACCAAAGCTGTCTTTGGCCACATCCATGCCAGACCTTTATTTCACTTTAGACAGTCATGGCTTCTCCCAAAGATTCCTGGGAAGTGTAGTTAGTGAAGGGTGCTGAGAGTTGCTACAAGATGCCCTGTTCCCTTCATAGAGCTTCAGTCAGAGCAGCTGACTGTTAAACCACTCTGGCCACTGGAGCTCTGTCAGGGGAATAGGAGTCTTCTCTCAGCACCCTTCACAAACTACACTTCCCAGGATTCTTTGGGGAAAGCCATGACTGTCTAAAGTGAAATAAAGGTCTGATGTGGGTGTGGCCCCCAGGTCAGGTAAGCCTAGCAGCTGTGAGTCTGGCTTTTAGAAAATTGACAGTTGGTTCTTACTGAGCATGCCCGACATTATCACTGAGTTCAATGCAAAGTTTCTTAAATTGATTAAAAATCAGCCAGGCATTTTTTAAATTTTTACACTGCATAAGATGAAGATCAGAGCATGGGTCAAGGTCAGTAATAGGATTACAGGTACTCTGTGAACATGGCTGATTTGTAATTAATTTCAACAAATTACGGGAACTCTGACAGAAAAAAATCCAAAAGGGGTCTATTTTTTTTCTTTCCTTTTACACTCTCGATTCTCTGTGACTGATTTGTGTATCACCATGAACATTTAGAGGGTTGTTAAGCAAGTGTTTCTGAGTTCAGACTATAAGGGCTATTATATTCTCGTGGCTGTATAATACTAATAGTGATCTCAGATCCTTAAGTGCCTATCCTTATATAGCCAAAGGGTACCATCCATCTGTAAGTGAAAGGTATTGGAAAGGAGCAGACTACTGGGGAATGAACTCAAAAGGAAACTTTTAACCATGCAAAAAGGCACTTAAACTTGCATAAAAATATAAATTTCATAACAAAGTAATAATATAACAAAAGATGTGATTTAGAGTTCTTCCAGATGGGGACTTAGGCTGCAATCCAATACATGTCCACTCAGAAGTCAGCTCCATTGGGTAAGCTTTAATATTGTAAAGTGGTTGTTTATATCTCATAAATGGGTCACTGGCAACATGTTTTTTTAACAGGAAAGAATAAATCTGGATTAAATGGATGGGGGAACACAAGCCAGTGTCTTGATGTCAACAACACTGTGTTAAAGACAAAAAGACAAAGTCACAGGAACCTAAGTGACAATAAAAAATGAAAGTGATTATTGAACATAAACAATTGTACATGAAAACTTATACAAAATTACTGGAAGAAAAATTCTGGAAGAAAATGTTGAGGCAATAATGGGATTAATGGCTGCCATCTATGACTAGGTCTCCAATTTATTTCTGAAGAAGTATGAAACAAGATACAATCCTGGAGATCTTGTCAATTATTATCTATATTATTTGGAGAACTTCACTGGTTTTTATTCAGTGGTCACAGCTGGGGCAATTTGTATTTTGTAATCTGTATGTGTTTTCATTTATAATTGTTTATGTCCACTTTTGATTTATTGTCATTTGGGTTTCTGTGACTTTGGCTCCCACAAGATCTCCGGCACGCCTCTTCCCTAAATGTATTTCGGAAAGCCTTAAAGACCTGGCTCTTCCAACAGGCCTTCGGGGTATCCGGGGAGGGTTAATTGTTATAACTGTAATGCCTCCTGCCCAGTTTTAATATTGTTGTTGCAGATGTATTTTTTTATATTGTATTACTGTATTTTATCAATTGTATCTTAATGATTTTGTAAGTCGCCTAGAGTGGCCATTGGCCAGATAGGCGACAAAGAAATTAAATTTATTATTATTTATTATTATTATTATTGGCTGCAATCCAGTACATGTCTACTCAGAAATAAGCTTCATTCGTTCAATGGGACTTACTCCCAAGTAAGTGTTTATTGGATTGCAGCCTCTTTATTACTTATATTTGGGGAACTTCTCCTCTGCTTTTTTTTTTTTTGCTGATGACATCATGTGAACATTGCAAAAAAAAAATTGCAGTCATGAGGAGCACCCATCCTACAATAAATACCTGACTGGAAGCTGTCATGCCAGTTTGATCCCCTTAATTATTTTCCTGGGTCCCTGGTCATAGATAGTTAAATCTTTTGATATTTTTCCATCCCGGTGACCCGGTGATTTTTACAGCCCAGCTGTATCAGCTTACAGCAAATTGACACCTCTTTATCAGCAAGAGGGGCCTGGTTCCGTCAAGGCCGTAAAAACTCTTACGGCTTGTTATGGGAAACCAGGAGGGACGGGGCCTGGTACTGTGGGAACATCGTTTCATCATTCCTGTGATGGAACTGCTAATTAGTTGATTGTCTCCAGCTGAGGCAGGGATTTTCTCTATAAGAGAAGGCCTCAGTCTCTGGGCTGTGTTCCACTTGTGGGCACCACCTTGCTTATGGTGATGCTCTGCGGTGGCTCCATTATACTTCCTGACTGGCCGTCCCTGAGGGGAAGGACGCTAACTACTGAGAAAGAGCTGAGGCTTTGTAAGTACAACTGAGGCAGTTAGTTTTATTATTTTCATTTTGTGCCAAGAACCTTTATATCCTGTTTGTTATATACCTTGCCCCTTTTGGGTGTTGGTTTTAGGATTTGATTTGCTGCTCCAAACTATTTGTATGTACCTTTTTATCTTTTGTACCCTTTATCCCTTTTCTTATTTTCTTTCTTTTAATAAACTTTACTTATTTTAAAGCAACGTGTGTTTATTCCAGAGAAGGGGTTCAGTTACTAAGTTCAGTCCTGGCTGCTTGACCAAACTACCGTGTACTAGAGGAACGTTTTCACTTAAGACCTCTGAAGGGGCCAGGAGGGTATCAAGCCTCTGGTCCTGAGAGGTTTAGGTGTTCAGTGGGCTCTGGGGGTCCCTTCACCCCAGAGTAGTTAACCAATAGAAGGGTGGTGGCAGTACTACCGTGCAGGGTTGGTGTAAGCCTACACAGCCCTAGCAGACCAGGTTTGCTAGGATCAATTGCCCAAGGCTGGGGATTGATTCCTGGGACAGTAAAAGTAGGAGGAGTGGAACTCCCTGCTTTCACTACAGAAGCACTCTTAAAGAAATTTAGCACTTACATTTAGCCAGTGGTTATTTGATAAAAATGAAGTGCTGGTACTCATACCTTTATAAATGTGCTGTGAGGGCAGCATCCAATGGTTGCTGTGGGCAGCCAAAAAAGAGATGTTGGTTCTCTGTCCTGGTGAGTATCATCACAAAAAAGCCCTGCATTTAGCATTCTTCTCCAGCTCTTACACCACTAACAACTGAAATAGTTCCAATCTGTAAGTACTTTTTTTTTGCTTCCTCTATATTCTTGCTCCTGTTCACAGGCAACGTATGTGTTTTTCCCCATTCTCAACAGCCTGAAATAATTTCAGTTCTGGGGCTTAAAAATAATAAATCTCACATCAAGCCTTATGCCTTGATAATAACTGACACTGGTTTCACTGATTGCCTTTGTATGGCACTGCTAATCAGGTTCTGGTTTATCTTCTTCTGATACTGCAATTCTCATTCTTGTTGGACTGGAGTGATTTGCTCTTGTTTTTTATTTAGGTATTCTCTGCTGTATTTGAGTATTACCCTCTCATATAATTCCAAAACACAGTGGTAGAAACAGTAGCAGCTAAAGAATGCTTGGCAAAAATAATTGTCCATTTAAGAAAAGACTGGAGGAGCTCAGGCCCCACCCTCCAGGCTTCCTTATCCAGTCCTTGGTAGTTGGGACTCACCTCAGGTCATGCTCCCTTCCTGACCCACACTCCTTACTGGCTCTGCTTTGTCCCCTCCTTCACTGTTTTTGCCTGGCTAGAATTATAGAAAAGGTACCTATGATAATGCACAGTGTGGAAAAGGTGGAGAGAGATAAGCTTTTCTCCCTCTTTCCTGATACTAGTACCTGGGACCATCCAGGATTGCTGGAAGATCCAGAACAAACAAGAAAGAATGTCTTCACACAGCGCAAAGCTAAACTATGGAATTCACTCCCAGAAAACATAGTGATGGCTACCCACTTGGATAGCTTTAAAGATTAGACACATTCATGAGTAAGGCTATCAATGGCTACTAGCCATGAGTGGCTATGTTCTACCTCCACTGTAAGAGGCAGTATGCTTTTGAACATGTTGTTGGGAATCACAAGCGGGCTGAAGGAGCGGCAAATCCAGAGGAAACAGGATTTATTTCATTCGTGTTCAAAGCTGTAATCTTATGTATGTACAGTATACTGTACAGAATTGCCCAACATATGTCATCTTTCACCGCCTGGCCACTCTCCCCCTCTCAGACTTCCCCTCACTGACGTAAGAAACCACACGAGCGCAAGCCGCAAAGAATTCTAGGAAATGTATTCGTTTTAGTTCCGTGTCTTCGATCACCCTCGGGCCTTCACGACAGAAAGCACTACATTTCCCGGTCGTCCTTGTGCAAAAACATCCCTCTTCATCGCTCTCGGCTTTTCCTGTACCGCGTTGCATGTCGGTACTGGTAGTTTTCAAATACCCGGTACCCAACTCTACATCATCTGGCTTCCTGGGCGGAGGATACTACACCTACCGTCTGCCTTAGCCCTGTGCGCTTGCGCCGTGTGCATGGAAGGAGGGAGGGGAAAGGCCGTTACTCTGCGGGCAACGGCCAGGGCAGAGAAGAGGCAGTCAGTGGTGGTGCCGGAGGCTTCCGTGTTTGCTGTTGGGCTGGTGCACAGCGTCAGGGAGAAGGGCGGGTTCTGTCAGGCCCCGTCCGTTACGGCGGGGGATGGGGATGAACCTGTGAGGAGGCGCGAGCCGAAGGGTGCGGTGAAGGAGACCGGCCGCAGGCAGGCAAAAGGAAGAGGAGGCGCGGAGCGATGTCTCAGCCGCCTCAGCAACATCCGCCTCAGCAGGAGCAGCAGCCGGTGGCCGCGCCGGTCTCGAAGAAGAGGGACCGGCGTATCTTCTCGGGCACTTGCCCGGATCCCAAGTGCCAGGCGCGCTTATTCTTCCCGGCGCACGGGCCTCTCAGCAGCGGGAGCATCGAGTGCACGGACTGCGGACAGCGCCATGAACAGCGGCAACTGCTGGCGGTGGAGGAGGTGACGGACCCGGACTTGGTGCTGCACAACTTGCTGCGGAACGCGCTGCTGGGGGTGAGCGGGGCGGGCCCCCCGAGGAAGAACACGGAGTTGGTTAAAGTCATGGGCCTATCAAACTACCATTGCAAGCTGCTGTCTCCGATCCTGGCCCGCTATGGTATGGACAAGCAGACGGGCAAGGCCAAGCTTCTAACTGAGATGAACCAGGGAGATGTCTTTGACTGTGCTCTTCTTGGGGACCGTGCCTTCCTTATTGAACCTGAGCAGGTTGACACTGTAGGCTATGGCAAAGATCGCTCTGGCAGCCTCCTTTACTTGCACGACACCTTGGAGGATATCAAGAAGGCCAACAACAGCCAGGAGTGCCTCATCCCAGTCCATGTGGATGGTGATGGTCATTGCTTGGTGCATGCAATCTCCCGGGCGCTGGTGGGCAGGGAGCTGTTCTGGCATGCTTTGCGGGAGAACCTCAAGAAGCACTTTAAGGAGAATCTCAGCCGCTACAAAGCACTCTTTCATGACTTTATTGATGCGGCAGAATGGGAAGATATCATCAGTGAATGTGATCCTTCGTTTGTTCCTCCAGAGGGTGTACCAATGGGCCTTCGAAACATCCACATCTTTGGATTGGCCAATGTGCTACACCGGCCCATCATCCTATTGGATTCCCTGAGTGGAATGCGTAGTTCAGGAGACTACTCTGCCACTTTTCTTCCTGGATTGATAGCAGAGGAAAAATGCATGGGGAAAGATGGGATGTTGAATAAACCTCTCTGTATTGCCTGGAGTAGTTCTGGTCGTAACCATTACATTCCTCTAGTTGGAATAAAAGGTGCTGCTTTGCCTAAATTGCCTATGAAATTACTTCCTAAAGCTTGGGGAGTGCCTCAGGACCTTATTAAAAAATATATTAAATTGGAAGATGATGGTAGCTGTGTAATTGGAGGAGATAGAAGTTTGCAAGACAAATATTTGATGAGGTTGGTTGCTGCCATGGAAGAGGTTTTTATGGATAAACATGGTATTCATCCCAGCTTAGTAGCTGATGTACATCAGTATTTCTATAGAAGGACTGGTGTAATAGGAGTTCAGCCTGAAGATGTCACAGCAGCTGCTAAAAAGGCAGTGATGGACAACCGCCTTCATAAGTGTCTCATTTGTGGTGCCCTTTCAGAACTTCATGTTCCTCCAGAGTGGCTGGCTCCAGGAGGGAAACTGTATAATTTGGCAAAAAGTACCCATGGCCAGCTAAGGCCTGATAAAAATTATAGTTTTCCCCTCAACAATTTGGTATGTTCCTATAATCCTGTTAAGGATGTACTTGTACCTGATTATAACTTGAGTAATTTGACTGTCTGTAACTGGTGCCATGGAGCACTGGTGCGGCGTGTCAGAAATGATGGCTCTGTTGCGTATTTGGATGGAGACAGAACTAATACTAGATCTACAGGTGGCAAATGTGGTTGTGGATACAAGCATTATTGGGAAGATAAAGAATATGACAATCTCCCTGAAGCTTTCCCTATTACTCTAGAATGGGGTGGGAGAGTGGTGAGAGAAACAGTGTATTGGTTTCAGTATGAAAGTGATCCATCTCTGAACAGCAATGTGTATGATGTTGCAATGAAACTTGTTACCAAGCATTTTCCTGGAGAATTTGGTAGTGAGATTCTTGTCCAGAAAGTTGTCAATACAATTCTTCATCAGACAGCCAAAAAGAACCCTGATGATTATACACCTGTAAACATTGATGGTGCTCATGCCCGAAGAGTTGATGATGTGCAACAAGGACAAGACTTGGAATCTCAGCTTCCAACCAAAATTATTCTTACTGGACAGAAAACAAAAACATTGCACAAAGAAGAGCTAAATATGAGTAAAACTGAAAGAACTATTCAGCAAAACATTGCAGAACAGGCACCTATAATGCAGAAACGAAAAACTGAAAAACTGAAACAAGCGCAAAAAGGGCCAACTAGAACTACTTCCCCTGGTGCTGTTTCTGATGGGCCATCCTCTGCACCTGCTACACCTACCAAGACTCCTTATTCCCCAACATCTACAAAAGAAAAGAAAATACGCATAACAACAAATGATGGGCGACAGGCCATGCTCACTTTGAAGTCCACAACCACATTTCTAGAATTGCAAGAAAGCATAGCTAGAGAATTTAATATTCCTCCCCATTTGCAATGTATTCGCTTTGGCTTTCCCCCCAAAGAGCTTTTGCCACCCAAAGAAGGGCAGGAAAATGAACCTGTTCCTCTGCTGCATGGTGATAGAGTAACTATAGAAATCCTTAAAGGGAAGGAGGAGAGTAGTCAGACTACCTTAGTGCACTCGGCCCATGCTGTGAAACATGATGATGTTGCAGTTACTAGTAAAATTGCTTCCAAGGAACTTCAAGAGCAAATTGACAAGGAAATGTACTCTTTGTGTCTTCTAGCAACATTTATGGGTAAGAAAAACTGAATTCCCCTTTTCAAAATATAAAAAATATACCTAACTCTTAAATGTTATAAAGCTAGATATCCATACAGGATCTGACCACTTATGAGATGAATACGAGTTGGTAACATGACCTTCATGAGTATATAGTTTCTCCTTTTAAAAATAATGAAGCTGCCTCCTTCGTTTTTGATACCTGTAACTATTGTTTCAGCTGGGATGGGGAACTTGTGGCCCTCCAGATGATGTTGAACTTGACCTCACATCAGCTTTAGCCAGCACAGCCATTGGTCAGGAGTGTTGGAAGTTATACCCCAGCAACATTTAGAGGACAGCAGATTCCCCAACTCTGGTTTAGGCTTTGAGGGACATTTGAAAACCAACTAAAGGCTGCAATCCAATACATACCTACTCAGAAGTACCCTCCATTGGATTCAGTGGGACTTACTCCCAGGTAAGTGTGTATTGGATTGCAGCCTAAGAGAACTTTTTTCGTTCCACAGTTTTCATTGTATGCCTTCGTTTGTGTAATGATCTCCTCGAATAGGTATAATACTCCATTTAACGCATAATGTAGCAAGCAGGTGGAATATTTACTGTTTTGGTGTAGTAAAACACACTCCAAATCAGAATTGCTTGTCAAGAGAATATACATAATATCAATGCATTGCCACAGTATTTAATATATCAAATGTATTTCTGCTACTCAGCCAGACCTCTAGCAGGTTATATTTTAAGAGAATGTTTAAACCTAATTAATTGGCAGTGTTGCAAATTAAATAGGTATTGCTGTCTTTGCCATTAACTTGCAGGGTGCATAACATCAGAAGTATTGCTTGGTTTCCAACTAGCTGATGCAAGATTTTTTTAAAGGTTTTTTTTTTTTGCTCCAACTGCAAAACCCTTCTGATAATTGCAGAATGACCTGATATTTACAGAAGACTATCATGGCTGTTTTTGGCACTCAAAGTTACTTTATCTGTGTTGCTTACATTGAAAAATTAAGTTTGTGTGTCAGGGCACTAAGAATAAAATAATGGAAATGACTGTTCAAAAGAAAATGGAAGTTTCAGTGTGTAATCTTGTGAATTGAAACCCCAACAGTACCTTTTCTTGGAAATGAAACTGAATAGAAACTAAGAAATGCAAGTAAAACTTAAGTTTACTTTTTTTAACTGAGAACAAAGCATACCAAATTTGTTGTCATATGACTTCTGCTATTCAGAGCAAAATGATTATCTCCTCAGCTGTAACCAGGTCTTAACAACCAGGTCTTTCCTAGTAGTTATTCTCATCTGAGTGTGAAGTAGACATGTGGTATGAAGAAGAGATTGTGGATGTTTGTATGTCAGAAGGCCTATAAGAAAAGGATACCCAGGAAGCAAAAAAGCTGAAACCAATCAGAGGGTTGCCTCATGTCAACACAAGGGAGCTGGTTGTGAAGAAGCATTGTATAACAGAAAGGCGGTGGGCTGGGCGGGAATAGGGGGGTAGGACTAAACAAAGTGAGCACATATACAATGTGACAAGTAATCAGGTACTGGTCACTTTCATTGATGTTTAAGATCAAAGTTGTCATGAAGTCCTCCAAGTAGCCAGATCTCATTCGCCTTCAATAAAATATCTGTAACTAAGTTCTCTTTTACTAATACTTTGTAATGTGTGAAATGATCCCCTGGTTCCTAGTGAAACTAAAAGAAAGTGTGACTCCCATAAAGATATGAAGACTCAGGAAAAATTGGGAGGGGAAAAACTTTTTCTATCTTTTTCCTGGGCCTTCAATATCTCTGGCATGTTTTCTATTTGCTTTCATTGTAATATTGCAAGTGGGACTTGAGGATTTCTGTTTGGAAAAAAATGTTGTATATCCTCCCATGATATAATAGAAGCACATTAAGAAAGTGTGCTTTGCAATAGTTGTAAAAAGTTGTGAAAAGATTGTTGGTCTATATGCAAGTAAAAGAGTCTGAATAATAGCAGACTTGAGATGGTGACCAACGAGTATTGTGATCTTGATTATTTAAAACCGATAGGGAGAACTGGTTATTTATATTTGCTCATCAGTGTTCATGGCTCATCAACAAGAGGACAAGTTCCTGCCCTGATGAGCTTGCAGTCCAAAGCTCATTTAGGAATGGGAATCGGGGTAGACAGGGAAGCAATATGTGGCTGTTTTCAGTTACATGGACTGAGATTCAGTTCTAGTACAATATGAGAATTACGGGAATAGACCATAGGTTTCACAAAAAGTTAGGGTTTGAGGAATTTGAATGAAGTAAGGGTGGTGGCATCATGCAGGTGTTCTGGGAGGCAGTTCTAACCATATAGGCTGGAATCTTTTGAGAGGTCGGGGGACCTTTTGATGATAGAGAATGGAGGAGCAAAGCTGATAGCCTGATGTTGAACACCTCACCTTTTGATATACTATTACCTTCTTCTTATTGTCTGCAGTCCACCATGGTTAAATACATCACAAGAACTTCTTTTATATTAAAATCTTCATATTTTCCATTATACAAGCAAAATGGTTTTTATTTATGACATTCAGAGCAATCACATATAGATGTTGAAGGTTAGATTTAAATGTCATTGGACTGTGTATGTGGTGTTTTTTGTTGTTATAAATGGTGATTACAGTAATGGAGATGAATTAACAAATGACCAGCATTATGTCAAGCCTGCTGCTTTTCAGATGTTGTTGGACTACAACTCCCATTATTATCCCTGACCGTTGGCTGTGCTGGTTGGGGCTGATGGGAGTTAGTCCAAAACATCTGAAGGGCACCAGATATTGGGGAGAATGGGGTAGATACTATTGCAAGATCCCTGAGGGGTGCAACAGATCTCTGTCAGTGAAGATCTAGCCAACTAGTATTCAGTTTTTTGTGGGGAGAGGAAGATGTATGAGATGTACTTAGGGTACCATTGTGGGTGGTGCTAAACCAGATTCCTGTCCCTGCTAATGCCCAGTGAACCTAGTTATTCAGAAGCAAGCTTGTTCCTATCAGCATAGCTGCATCCTGCATTTACTTATTTATTTAAAATGTTTATATCTTACCTTTCCACCAATGGCCTTCAACAGGGATGGAGAATTTGTGGCCCTCCAGAAGTAGTTCAGCTTCCATTCCCATTGTCCCTGACAATTGATCGTGCTGGCTGCAGCTGATGGGAGTTAGTCCAACAACATCTGGAGGACCACAGATTCCTCATCACTGTTCTCCAAGGCAGCTTGCAAGCGAAATTAAAAAATACATGGAATCACCTCTTCAGTTGGTTATCAAATAGCTCAGGAGCCACACCATCCTGACTCCTCCAGGAGATGGTAGAACTCAAGGAGCCAACTGCAGTCTTAATTTCTTGGTTATGCTAGAGTGTGATGGAAAGTTAGGAGACTTTGGTGACATGTTGAGACCTGGCATGTATATTTATACACGGAAGTTCATATTTCCTTTGATTATAATTATGCTATTTTAACTAACCTTTTATTTCTGTTTCACAGGAGAAGATGTCTGGTCGTATGCAAAGGGACTTCCTCACCTGTTTCATCAGGGTGGTGTGTTCTACAATATAATGAAGAAAACAATGGGTATAACTCTGCTCAATTTTTAAATAAACTGCACTTTTATGCCAAATGTAAACTACATTTGCCTGGTGTGAGAAATTGGCAATATAAGCTGTTATAATGGCTTTCTATAGAAAATGATTACCAAGCTTTGATTTGGCATATATATAATGGGGTGTGGAATGGTACCATGTGTACCCAAATGACAAGGCAAATCAAGGTGATTCAGGGTAGACTCTCATGTTCCCTAGTTGGATTGCATCATTAAAATGGTGTATCAAGGCAGATCAGGGAGTCCCCAAACTTCCAAGTAGATCTGTTACCTCTGTTTTTCAATAAAGTTAAACAGCATACATGACCTTCTCCCCACCCCTTGTCTTTTCTGAGAATGAAACCAAGCTGATTGGGGAAGCATCTAGAATTCGAGGGGAGTGTGGGAAGAAATGGGGGGGGCTCATCTGTTTTGACAGACGGATCTCTCTTTTAATCACAGTGAATTATTTTCTCAATGTACACCAATCAGTGATTTTGTGGAGGCATGTTGAAGTAAATAAACAAGAGTTCTTCACATGGGTTGTTATTCTCCTCAGAGTTTTGGCTGTTAGACCAGGGTGTAAGTAGAGTTAGACTATTAGGGTGCCCTACTTCTTTCTCAGTTATTCTTTTTCCTAACAAACAATAAAAAACATAGCACTCTCTTTCATTTCTATGCAGAGGGTAGGCGAGAAAATGGACTTTTCAAATTTTTATGACGGGTAAAATCACCTAGCAACAAAGGTAAAATCACCTAGCACAATATCCCCTAGGCCTATTTGTCTGAACTTTGGCAGGTTCCTTACCCAGGGGCATTTCCCTCGTGTTCCCAGTTTTCAAACTAATTAAAACAAACTAGATGAGGGAACTTGGCAATTATTGTACTAACCCATCTCATCAGTGTAAGGATTACAGCTAGCACAACAGGGCTTCCCCCCCCCACGCACACAGGTGCCCTATGCCCACCCCAAATCTGCTCTAGAGCATTGGGGGAACCCCTGGAACAGATATAGGGGATGAGTGGGGGAAGGAGAGGAGGAAAGTTCAGTTGCACAGAAATCCTTGCACTGATGGGACTACTTAGTTCTATGTTGAATGCAAGTTCAAGGTTCTAGTCTTGGTGTACAAAGCCCTATACAGCTTGGGACCAGGATACTTGAAATACTGCCTTATCCTTTATATACCCAGTCAGTCACTGCGCTCTGCAGGTGAGGGCTTCTTGCAGATACCATCTTATCAGGAGGTCTGTTCCGCACAGCATAGGAAACAGACCTTTGGTGTGGCGGCCTGTACCCTGTGGAATTCCCGCCCCTTAAATATTAGACAGGCACCATCTCTGTTATCTTTCCAGTATCTGTTGAAGACTTTCCTCTTTCAACAAGCCTTTTAAGTTGAGACCTTATCCCAGTCTGCACCTGTGTTGGAATTGTTTTTTTAATGTTTTAAAACCCTTTTTAAAACAATATGTTTTCAACCTGTTTTTTTTAAAAAAGTATTTAAAGCTTTTAAAAAATGTTTTTAAAGATTTTTAATGTATTTTAAAGTCTGTTTTATGATGTTTTAAAGTGTTTTAGTGCTTTTGTTTGCTGTCTGGGCTCCTCCTGGGAGGAAAGGTGGGATATAAATCTGATAACAACAACAACAACCCAATATTTTGGCATCCCAGAATGGTAAAGCCTGCCTTGCCAGAACCATTGCACCTATCATTCTGAAATCTGGCAGGTTTCATTCTCTCAGAAGAGGAGAGACCATGCATGTAATTTGCATCTAATTCTAGCAGAAAATAGTCTTTTTGTATAATAAAGAAATATTTAAAGCACCCCTTCACAGAACCCTCTGGGTGGATCTGTGTGAAATCTGATAAGCTTAATTAACCCTTGAGCTGTTTCTTTGCCTGCAAATTTTATCCAATTATGTAAAAAGGAAAAAAAGTTATAGCCATTATTAGATTCCTCTTTATAATCATGGGGCAAAACAAAGCTTTGGGTATAACAAATCAGATTCGGGTCTGAATAACTAAACTAATCAGAGTGACACAGAGTGGCTCAAACCGATCAGATTGCTTCCAAATGCTACATATATGAATACAAGGTGAATCTCATGGTCATTGAATAGCCCCGTTGTATAACAGAGAGAAAAGAAAATGTTTTGGGCTTTAAAGGAAATTTTAATAGGGATGAAGGTGTAGATGGACTTCCAAATCAGTGATACTGTTTTTGTTTGGAATTGTTTTTGTTTTTTTATTGAACTGAACTCTGTGTGAGCTCAATTTCTTGATGGAGGTACAAAATCTGTTAAATAAGCTAAAGTCAGGAACTGAAATGGAAAATGTGATACAAGTAAACTTGAAGCATAGTTAGATTTTAATGCATAAAAGAAGGTGAGGATCTAAAGAGCTGCATATGCTGGTCTCATTGTGCATCGGGTTATTCAGCCTTCCTCACCACTCCACCCTTTTACTGCTGATGGTCAGGGAACTCTAAAAAAGCTCCATGCAATGGCCTGGTTTGCATGTCACATTAAACTGGAGCTTAAAACAAACTATGGTATAATATGAACAAGCAGAATTCCCAGGAGGCTTCCTAGTTCCTGCTGCTGTTGTGTCATCTGAACTCGGGCTCATGGTTTGTTTCCCCCAAACAGAACACAAGCAGGGGTTATTCTTGACTTACTATATGTTTTGTTTGAAGTAAGCAACCGCAACCCAGGTTTGGAGGTTCTCGCTTGTTTTGTCTTGGGCACAGAAGTGGAGAAGGAGAGCTGCAGGAACTTTTGAGCAATGTGCACCAGCACATTACTTGTTCATATTACACTGCCATTTGTTTTAAACTATGGTTTAATATGATATGCAAATGGCTACTATGGCATCAGAAAGTGAAACTGGAAGGTAAAATTGAATGCTAGCCTGGGCCTATTTGGATCCTGAGCCATTGACTTGTAACTGTTGTTGCAAAACCAAGAAGACTCCATAGATTAAGGTTGAAACCTGCAAGGACAAACATTGGTCTAGCACCCAACAAAATGAGTTTGTAACACATTTATTTCATTACCACGTAGAAAAATGTGCAAGAGAGATGTAGTTTTATTTTTTAAAAAGGACCCATAAGAATGTAATATTAATACTAAAACAAATAACTGTCATGCGTAATATCTGAAAATAGTGCTTTGCAACCTTACACTGTTTTTATCATTAGGCTGTGGGAATTAATTTACACTATGAGTATTCTGAGCATGTCAGCATTTTTTTAAGCTTTCTGATATGGAGCTCCTTGAGATTCCCTCTACATCTCCAGAAAGAACCTCAGTCCATTATTTTCTTGCTGTATGAAGGCATATAATAACAAAATGTTTTTAGAATTGGCAGAATTACGAAGATTTATATAAGAAGCCCTGTTATACTTTTTTATTATGGAAATCTTTAGCTGCAAGTCTAGTCTTTATTTATACTGTCCTTTTTCTTGAATCAAGCCAGAGTCATGGCTTAAGGCACAATCCAGCTGCTATTTATGTCGGGCTAAGGGGAAGTGGATATGGCAGACCCCAGCTGTGTTGGCAGGGTCCCGGCTGTGCCGACAGAAGCCCCTCATCTTGTCTCCACTGTGGCAGAGCTGAGACCTGGCCAGCTCAGCTGGGGGTCTGCCAGGGAAGCCCAGCCCAGCAGAAGGGGAAGCCGGCAGAAGGCCCGAAAAAGGGGCGTGACAGGGGCATGATGGAGGAGAGGGGAGGACTTAGGCAGCATCCAACTCATGTTGGAAGCACTCCTGCAAGTCCTGATCCGGGCCAAAGTTATGCCAGGAAAAAGGTTGGTCTAAGAAAATAATTGCGATGGAAATCTATGGAGAGTGCTTACTCTCCGGTAGAGGTATTTGTGACAGCTGGCTCTTAATTTCCAATCCCTATGCCAGCTCCCGGCCCCGGCCCTTCCTGCCAGCTGCTGTTCCACTGGCGCCCCTTACGCCAGCTTCCCCTGATTGCTCTGCCTGCCTCACAACTTGTTTTCTGTGTGTATTACAGTAGAAGGCTTTATATTGTTTAATCTACTGCTTGTAATTTTGTATTTGGATAATGAGTTCATATGTTTCTAAAGAAATTGTGTTTTGTTTTATATATGTGAGCTACTTTGAGAGGAATTTTCTCTAAAACGGGTTGCTAACCTTTTTGGACCAGAGGGCACATTTCAAATTTTAAGAGTGCTGGGAGCACCAGTAAACAATATGGCTGCCATAGGGGCATGGCATAACACAATATAGCTACCATGGAGGTGTGGCATAACACAAAATTAGACAGTAGTCATGGTGAAGCTTTTCTTATAATTGTGTATTTCCATTCTAGCCTGTTGAATTCCTGCCTGACAAGAACCCTGTTTCCCCCCAATTCCAACCTTAAACCAAAGCCTAGGCTGCCATCCTGTACGCACTTATCTGGAAGGAAGCCACATTAAATACAAATACTTACTTCTGAGTAGACATGTATTCAAGACATTGTATTGTAAGTTAACTATACATTGAATTATTAATGAGTCCCTGGTCTTTAGCTCCTGTAAAGCAGGAGACATACCTAAGCCTCTTTGCATAGTTTTCACATTTCCCTTGGGGGGGTCGGGCAGGAGGATTCTTTAACACTCACCTATATGTATTGTGTGGTAGTTATTGCAGAAAATAACTTCTAGGCACTACCTTATCTCGGGTGAACCCAGCACAGGAAATATGCATCCCTGATTGTTAGGGGAAAAGGGCAAACTGTGGAGATTCCAAGGACTTAAAAAAAGAGAAGAAGCAGGAAAAGTGCACTAAAAGGGAGAGGAAGCCAGTACTTTAGGACCCCAGGGATTGCTATTGCATGGGGTTCAAACAACATGCTTAGCAATCAGAGCTCTGACTTTGCTTATTGGCTAATAACAGCAACAGGCAGGAGCAGCTAGGCTGACTCATTTCACAGAAATTGCTTAGAAGGATACCTGCACATTTTCCTCCATAACTTTCCTTCTGGGAGAGCTAGAGACTTTTTAAAAAAATGAAGGCTCAGATTTTGGGCTACATGCTGGGGACACAATTCTATGCCTTTGAAAGTGCCACTGCTCCTGCCAGCGATGGGTTGGTGCTCCCTGCTCTAAAAGATAGCATACAAAATTTGAAATAACAAAAAAATAAAAGCATATACTTAAAAATATATACCCTTATATTACTTTTTGTGATGTGGCTGCAAAAAAGGCAAATGCTATATTAGGCTGCATTAACAGAAGTATAGTTTCCAAATCGCGTGAAGTACTAGTTCCCCTCTATTCAGCACTGGTTAGGCCTCATCTTGAATACTGTGTCCAGTTCTGATCTCCGCACTTCAAGAAGGATGCAGACAAACTGGAACGGGTTCAGAGGAGGGAAACAAAGATGATCAGGGGACTAGAAACAAAGCCCTATGAGGAGAGACTGAAAGAACTGGGCATGTTTAGCCTGGAGAAGAGAAGACTGAGGGGAGATATGATAGCACTCTTTAAGTACATGAAAGGTTGTCCCAGAGTGCAGGACATGGAATAATGGGCTCAAGTTGCAGGAAGCCAGATTTCGACTGGACATCAGGAAAAACTTCCTAACTGTTAGAGCCATACGACAATGGAACCAATTACCTAGAGAGGTAGTGGGCTCTCCGACACTGGAGGCATTCAAGAGGCAGCTGGATAGCCATCTGTTGGAAATGCTTTGATTTGGATTCCTGCATTGAGCAGGGGGTTGGACTCGATGGCCTTGTAGGCCCCTTGCAACTCTACTATTCTATGATTCTATGAAATAAAGGTCTAATGTGGGTGTAGCCCCCAGATTAGGCAAGCCCAGCAGCTGTGAGTCTGGCTTTTAGAAAATTGACAGTTGGTTCTTACTGAGCATGCCCAGCCTTATCATTGAGTTCAATGCAAAATGTATTAAATTAATTAAAAATCAGCCAGGCATCTTTTAAACGTTTAAACTGCATAAGATGAAGATCAGAGTAATAGGTCAGTAATAGGATTACAGGTACTCTGTGAACATGGCTGATTTTTAATTAATTTCAACAGATTATGAGAACTCTGACAGAAAAAAGTCCAAAAGGGCTCTGTTTTTTCTCTCTTTCCTTTTACACTCTCGATTCTCTCTGACTGTTTTGTGTATCGCCATGAAACCTTAGAGGGTTGTTAAGCAAGCGTTCCTATAAGTTTTGTAAGGTTTTATTTTGAAATGAGCTTATGGGAAGCAGCAGAATGGCATGGTGGTATTTTCAATTTAACATTGTAGAATGCGAAAAATCCATGCTGGCTATAGTATAAATACAGCCACTTTCATGACTGTATAGCTATGGGTTCTAAGTACTCCCTGTCCTAAAGTTGGAAAGTTAGATTGCTGAATATGCTGTACAAGTTCACATGCTTCTTGGAAACCATTCTGTGTTCCATCTTTTCTGCCAAACTTGACACTGGGTATTCTTTAGACCTGAATAAGGAAATGATTGCTTTGTTGTTGAAAAAGCATTAGACTATTGTCTTCATGCTGGCAACTTGTCCCAGTCTCCAGTATGAAATCTGAAAGGATATAAAAATGTTAATGATATTCAGTGCCCACTGATTTCCTTTTAGTTTTAGTACTGTCAGTGGTACATCTCAGAACAGCTCTGCTACTATTTTGTTTTCTACTTTCCTGTATGTTCTATATCTGGGATGTGGAAATGGATCTGGCCCACCGTTCACTGGCTACTTTGACAGATAGGCAGGCCTCCCACCTGTAAATCGCATGATGTCGTATGGCATCAGGTGATTCAAAGTTCAAACTGCAAGAGGAAGCAGAAGTTTATCTTCAGTCTTAGTGCTGTGGTCCTACAGTGCTAAGATTGGAGTTAAGAGAAATGTGTCTGCACTTTACCGCAATTTACTGTCAAAGACCCGGCAAAGCCTTATCTCTAGTCTTAGTACTAAGCATCACAGTGCTAAGATCAGAGATAACAGATCTTCCTAACTGATGTCATATGTCAGTTGACTGACAGGTGGACATGGTTTGCCCAACATGGCTTGGTGGCCTGGTTAAGTCCATGAGTCAGTGGTTCACCACTGCTGTTCTATATGTTGCTCCTGAATTTAGCAGCTTTGGCTACCCTGATATACCTGATGACTTGCATTATATCTTTTTCAATATTCAGGCTGAAATAATGGAATGTAACATAGGTAACAATATTTTGTTACATTTCGGGATGGATGTAAAAACTGCTTTCTCATGTACTGTGCAGTCATTATTTCAACTTCAAACACTGCTATAACTATAAACCAGAAGAGCGGATAACAATGATTATGTCTAGTGTAGTGATACTGTATAATTGACCTATACAGACTGTCTGATTATATTTGAATAGTTCCATTGGAAGTTCTCTATAACCTTTCACTGAAGAGAATGAGAGAGTACTAAAGAGAGAAGAATAAAGGTAGTATTTACTGCATATGTCTCTTGTTACAGAATTTCTTGCCCAAACAGGTCTGCCTTTACATATCCCCTTCTGCCTTCAGAAATTTGCTAAATAGCTCCTTTCCAGAGGGCATTTGCTTTTTATGAACTTGATTTCTGATGTGGCAGCTATGTGTTTAATTTAAGTAATGTATACTTAATATACATATTGTTGTTGCAATGTTTATAGGAAATATTCAGGTTCAGAAGCAGTATGCCATTGAATTCCAGTTCCTGGAGTGCAACATTGAGTGAGGTTTCCTTTGTGCCCTGCTTGTGGACATCAAAAGCATCTCGTTGGTCATTGTTGAAAACATGTTGGAGCATTAGATGGCCCTTTGGAGTCTGACTCAGCTAGTCTACTCCTATGTTCTTGTATTTTTATTTCCTTGGATTTTAGAGTTATATGCGTTATATCCAATGGTAGTCAGACTCAGAGTACAGACCCATTGAAATTAATTGACGTTATTAACTTAGGGCCACTAATTTCAATGGGTCTACTCTGCACAGAACCTTATGTGAACATAGTATATTATGTTTTGTTAACAGCTTCACGACATTAAGAAGCAATATATAAACTTGACACATCTTTTCCCCCCCTTCTTCTATAGGTCTGGCTGATGGTAAGCATTGTACTTTCCCACACTTGCCTGGTAAGACCTTTGTGTACAATGCAGCAGAAGACAGATTGGAACTTTGTGTGGATGCTGCTGGGCATTTTCCTGTGGGTTCTGATGTTGAAGACTTGGTTAAGGAGGCACTAAGTCAAGTGCGAGCAGAGGCTTCTTCAAGAAGTAGAGAAGCAAGTCCGTCACATGGACTCCTTAAATTAGGCAGTGGGGGCGTAGTTAAAAAGAAATCGGAGCAACTTCACAATATAACAGCATTTCAAGGAAAAGGCCATTCTTTAGGAACTGCTGCTGGCAGTCAACAGCTCCATCAAAGAGCCAGGGAAGCTCCACTTACAAGAAACCAAAGCTCAAGCACAGACTTCAGTCCCAGTTCAGCTAAATCTGAGCCTTCAGTGTATGCAGGAGATTCTGGAAACAGTGAGCTTATACGGATAGCTCCTGGAGTAGGAACAATGAGAGACAGCAGGCAGCTTGACCCTAATTTGATTGAGGCACAGCGAAAAAAATTGCAGGAAATGGTTTCCTCAATTCAGGCTTCAATGGACAGACACTTGCGAGATCAGAATACAGAGCCGTTAGCAACACACAATTTCTCTCAAAGGAAATTGGAAGCAGCAAGTTCATCTATTAAAGCAAAGAGCTCTCAGACTGGTTTGTCTGAATCATTTTCTTTATCAAGTGGCACCGGACATTTGAATGCAGAAACAACTGATAGTAACATGTCAAATGCAGTAGGAGCAACATTCTCTACAAGATCAAAAGCGCAAAAAGAAAATTCTGTTGAAGAACCTGAAGAGATGGATAGTCAAGATGCAGAAATCACTAATACAACTGAGCCAATGGATCATTCATGAATAGTTAACAACTGATAAAATACAAGAGATTACTGTACAAATGTAATGTTTGTTGGCTGGGCCACATAAAATTAGTAATTGAATCTTGTATGTTTCAAAGATTATATCTTACTCATTGCATGATTGCAAGTGTGTGATAGACAATAGCTTTTAATATGCCATTTTGCTGCCCAGGTTAGCTCTCAGTTACCTGTAAATTAGTTATTAGGATATGCACTGAGATGAATATCAGCTGTAGATGTGAGTTCTCAATTTGTTTTTATTTTAATTCTGTTAAAGTCTTAATCTTCCAGCCCATGTAAAATTGTATTTTTAAACATTAATATGTGAAAAGAAAATCTTACCAATGTAGTATATTTTGTCAGGTATCAGTCCATTCAGAATTACAGCATAAAGAGCCGTTCCCTTAGATCTCAATACTTTGCATCCATTTAGATTGTCAGGTTTCTCAAAAACCCAAGTATATATCAGATCTCTTTAAAAGTTATAAATGTAAAGAATGATAGGGGAAAGTGCTATGTAGTATAAGATGAATATAAAGCAAAGGTGAAGTAGTAATGCATGGTGGTTGGAGTCATCAAAGATTTTCATTGCCCTGTTGGCTAGTGACTGCATGTTTATTTTATAGCTGGTAGAGTACCATAGTGTGCTTTACATTGCAAAGGCAGTAGTATGCAAGTATTTTAAGAAACTACAGCAAACTAATAAGGATTTTTTTGCGTGTGTGCAGGAAGATTTTGACAAATAACAGTTGATTATCAGTGCTGGCTATTGACATTTTCTAAGCATGTTGGATTAATGGAATTTAGCAGAAATTTCATCAGGTTTTCAGAGACAAAGTAACAGCTTTTAAACTCCCTGGAAATGGGAAATACTGAGTGTTTTTATTTTAATGCAAATCTTCATCACTTTGATTAAATTGTCATCCACTTAAAACGGCATATTCATCAGATCTACAGTGCTAATTTTTAAGAAGCAGCCATAGTATTTACTCCATAAAGATAGAATGTTTATCTTAATACTGATGTTGCACTTTTGCCTCTTTGCATATTTCTATTTTATGTGCATTATTACTGCTTCATCTAATGAAAATAAACTTGAAATGGTAAAAGACATAATACAGAAGAAATACAGAAAAGAGGTCTGAGGCTTAGTTATTGAAGCCAGTGTTTGTGCATCACATAAATTTTACCTGGTCCACAGATACTGAGTTTGTCTTATAAATGTTTATATTCTGAAAAAAATGCTCCTACTTTCTACAGTTATAATCACACAGGAAAACTCTAAGCAATGTTAGGATTAAATGTCCCAAGTAAGGGAAGGTTTATTTTTTTTAATGGGAAATTAGCTGAAGGTCCAACTGCCTCAGTTCTTTCAAGTATATTAATCCCTTCAAACACCATTTTTGCTTTTCTCATTCAGGGACTACATCTTTTATTATCTTGTGCACTGCATATATATAAAGTATACAAATAACACTTTCATAAATAAATGATTTTAAATATATAATTTTGCTGCTTAATTTGCTCACAAGGTGAAATATGTGATATAAATATGGAATTCTAAAATTGATCATGCCACACAGAACAGATGCTTGAGGAGGAATATAGAAAACTACTGTAACTTCTAGGAAACATACAGCCAACTCTTTGGCTATTGCCCAAAGATTTATCCATTTACCGGGGATTGTGCAGGTATGGGTGAGTGAGATTGGGCTTTCTGGCACAGCAATAGTCTGTGCCTCAGCTTCAAAGGTAGCTTTTAATATATGAGATGGCTGGTGAGATAAACCAGAAAATAACTATGCTTTCACAGACCAAAGGGGCATCTGCACTTGATATCTAAATCCTTTTGAGAACTCTGTTAACAGCTCTGGATTCATTACATAAGCCTGGGAATTCCAGTATTGTTGGTGTGAGGAGAATTATTTCTTGGGGATTTATAACACAGAACTACAGTTCCCAGTATTCCCTGGATGAGAATCATGGCCATTACTAGTTTAAAATTGGCTTGAATTATAGGGTTGTTAAGTTTTCTGATGGTGTGATACTTTTGTTTTTAGCATGGAAATACTATGGTGGTTCTTCATTGTATGGGAAAGATATTGCCAACAACATTTCTTATTCAAAGTTCATGTATAAATGAGCAAGAGCTGTGAAGTTGTAGAGGCATGGGTGATTTTATAATTTAATGTGGTGGTGTTGACCCAAGAGTTTACATCTTTTCTGTCCCTTGTAGAAATTCTTTCCCTTGAGGAATTGTGTTTTGACTATCATTTTTCTCTTACCCAGAAAATAACAGTACAAACTTACCCACTTTGTGTTTTCTCCTTTGTGTGACTTGTTAAGAGGTTTTTGCAATGAAAATTGTCAAGGATTAGGATAGGGGTGGGAAACCTGTGACCCTCCAGATGTTGTTGGACTTCAACAGCCCCAGCCAGCATGGCCAGTGGTCAGGGATCATGTGAGTTGTAGTCCAATAGCATCTGGAGAGCCACAGGTTCTCTGTCCCTAGCTTAGGAATGTTATGAAAAATACTGCTGTATCTATGTGTTGGGAAAATTTAACATTTTTAGTATTGCAATTGTGCAGTGAAGGCTTATCCCCATCAAAGTTAATGGGACTAAAATGAACCAATAAATGCTAGTCCCATTTACTTTAATGACACTAAAGTTGCAAATAACTTGATAGATTTCACTTAGTAGCTTTAGTGGTTGAGAGTCTAATATAAAGCGAATTTATGGAAAACATTAGATATTGGGAGGGGGATCTTAAGGATGCCTGAAGTGAGTTTCCTTCAGACATTTCAAAGTTCTATCTGTATCGTTCACCAATGTTCAGGCTTTCTAATGTGTGAGGGTCTATAGTTTGACAGCTGGAAGACCATGTTTTTTTCAGATCGAATGTGGGTCAAACAAGCAAGTTTAATGTGTATTTAATAATATGAATGGGGAAATAGGACCACACTAGTAGCACAGCGGCATTCAATACACTGGTTTACGCTGGATGGAGTAGATCCAGTACAATCGGAAAAGACAACAAACAGAAACAATGTGCATTTTAGAAATTGCTGGAATTACAGCATACTTATAGCTTTCCAATAAAAGTATTTTAGAATCTACAAATTGCCCATATTACATTACTGATCTATATTTCTGTGAAGATTCAGCATTTAGATATTATTGCAGCTTAACAGTTGTTCAATGACTGAAGAATGGCTTGCTCATTAAATACCACTTTTGAATGTATGTTTGTAGCAGACATCTACCCTGCAAAAAATAAAGTAGCAAGATGTAACAAAGAGCCTAATTTTTTTAAGTAGATGATCTTTCCCCCTCTTTGCCTATGTATTGTGTTTCTGTCTTGTAGCTTTAAAGATTCTACATTTTCAGTTGAAAATGACCTGTTATAGGGGACAGTATTTAGTAGCTGCTGTGTTTATGGTCTAGATGCGGTTTCTATTCTTTGCTTTAGTAAAAACCACTGAAGACCATTGCTGTACTAACAATACTATAGAAAGGGTGTATTTTCTGAGACCAAAATTGCTGCCTTTTTCCCCCCTGAAGGGATAAATTCAGACATGATGACTGTATAGTGGAGGGCTTTGATGACTGCTGTTCCTTGTGGACATGCAGCCCAGGTAGATTTTATGTAAGCCCAATATGTGTGAATTATCCCAGACTCTCACCAATTCTAGTGGAACTCAATTACATGCATGCTTAGAATCCCAGTCTAAGCTACCTTTTCTTTGGGTCATTTTGACATGCTGGATGCTAGTCAGAATTTGGCAGTCTCAGTTGGGGATTGACATATTCCAGCAAACAGCTTTGTTCAATATTTACTTGGGAATATCCCATAGTATCTTACATTTTAGGGTGTTGCATTTAAAATTCTTTAAGGCAGCATTCCAGCTTTGCCCCTATGATTGTAATAAAGTTAAAAGACTGAACAGCGATTGGTATATTTAGATTTTATTTTACTGAAGATTATTGCCAGGAAGAGAAATAGTGCACTTTTGGAAGTAATTGAGTAAAAAAAAAGTATAAATAAGGATTAGTACTGTATATATTTAGTAAACCTTTTAAAACAGCAAGTGCTTTACAAATTGAATAAAATTAGAATAGCAATGATACCATGTTCACAATGCTGGCTGTTCAGCACAACTGGATTTTTTTGTGACTGCTGTACTAATTTGTTTTTTATCTGTAATGTATCAATAGTGTATTATAACAGTGTACTATATTTCACTTTACTGTACAGTATTTGGGATTTTCTTTGATTGCTATATTAAAAATATAAGCTAAACAACTTTTTTCTAGTTTCTGTACCAAAAATACTGTTACTAGTACTGTGGGTGCAAGCTGTGTCTTTTGTCCGGGCTAGCTGCTCTGGATGGCTGGAAGAGAACGGCACGCTAGCAGCAATGCATGCGTGTGCGCACGCGCACACACACACACACATCAATACAAAATCACTTGTTTTTACCCAGGTTTGCACCTGATCAGACTTTAAGGTGTTCTTCCAGGATTGTACCCATCGATTTATGTTTTTATGTTATTTTTCAAAATTTATACCCCACTTTTCACCATCTGGATCCCCTAGCAGTTTGCAAAAAGAAAACAAATATACAAAATTTCAAACATAAAATAAACATTGGATATCAAAGCATTCATGGTGCAAAGGCCTCCTGGAATAAAACTCTTTTAACCAGTGGTCTGAAAATTATCATGGAAGGTGCCTTGCCTGACTTCTAGAGGGAGTGAGGTCTAAGGAGTTGGATGTGATTCAGCCCTTCCAATACCTTGATCAAGTAAGTAGTACTCATGAATCTTTGCTGTTTTGGGAGACTTATGGGATTTTAAAAAAAACACTGGTGATCGGAGCGGTCAAATGTTGATTTAGCCGTTCTGCTTTAATAAATATATCCTAGGTTTGCAAGCAGAGGAGCAAATGTGGTAAGTTGGACTGATGGGAGTTATTTTGCAGAGGACTGGACTTAAAGGTAGGAAAGACTATGGATTTGCTTGTTCTGAATATTTATTAGATCAGTATCCTTCCTCTCAGGAATTTACATGGGGTACTTCTAGTCTGTTTTCATCAATACCTGGCCAGTCTCAAATTTGCTTAGCTTCAGATATGATACTGTATTGGGTACATTTTCTGGATTGGAAAATGTGAGCAAAGGGTGAGGGAGGAATAGCTGGTTCAAGAGTCTGCGTCTGTGTTAGAATTGCTTAATATGTTTTTAATAATGTTTTTAACCCTTTTTAAAAGTTTTTTTAATTTTTTTAACGCTGTTTTGTTTTAATGTATTTTAAGATCTGTTTTTATGATGTTTTAAAGTGTTTTTAGCGTTTTGTTTGCCGCCCTGGGCTCCTACTGGGAGGAAGGGCAGGATACAAATAAAATAATAAATAAATAAGAGCTAAAGAAAAGGGTGAGGAAGCTGTGGCTTTCCTGATGTTACTTTTCTGATGTTGCTGGACTATAATTCCCATCACTCTGAACCATTGGCCATGCTGACTGGGGCTGATGGCAGTTGGAGATCAGCAACACTTGGAGGGTCCCAGGCTATAGTGGACAGCTTGGTGGGATGCTGCTGACCTCCAGACAGTTGCATCACTGCTGCTTACTGGGAGGTAGAGGGGTGAGGCAGTACCAAGCCTGGCAAGGTAACAAGAAGATCTTGCTGACTCCTCAGCCCTCTTTAGTTAGCAACTGTGACACGATTGACCAAAGGTCAAGTGAGCAGCACCATCCCACCATGCTGTCATCTCCTGGTCACAGGTTTCCTAACCTGAGTTAAGGGAGTGTGCTGAACTGTCTAGACACCTATGTGAAAAGATTAATGGAAAGAGGGGTGTGTAATATTGTGGTGTTTGGTTGTGGGGACAAGTGTTTTACATGTATCTGATTTGAGCCTTCCTGTGCTTATGTAGCCAAACCAAAACCGCACTACCCATGTGCAAGAGAAATGTGTCAGTGGACCTGGGGTAACCCTAAGAAAGGCACACGTTTTTAAAAAACCTACAGGGGAAAACCCTAAGGTGGACCCCCCCCCCACAACAACTCCATGAGATACTGAGAGAGGGGGAAATGACAACCAGGTGGGATAGAATGGAGTAACTAGAACTGAAGGACAAGAATTATGTATGATAGAACCATCTCATTCTCTGTATAGGTTCTTCTTGGTTCACGCATGGCTGGTTCAATGAACATGCAGGTCCTTGTAGGAAGATGCATTTATTAAGAGTTGTTAGTCTTGGCTTAGTCATAATGGTATATTTAAATATTTTCAGCTAAAACTAATTAAGTAGTAATGTATAATGACACCCATGCTAAAAGTTTATACAGTAAAAAAACCAAAAACCGTGACATTTGTTTTCAATTGTTTTTCATCTTGAATTTTAAACTGTTGCATCCCGCCCTGGGACCTTATGGTGAAGGGCAGGTAAGAAAATCAAATAAATAATGATATAAGCAAAATCTTATGCTGAGGGACAAGTAGATAAAGACTGTGCATGCATGACATATGGAACACTTGAATACATTTTAAAGCATGGAACACAATATTTTTGACAAATAGTCCTTATGGTTTCGTCTCCTCTTAGCCACTAGAGTAGGATGCTGACAGCCTGTCTACTAAGTATAGTACCTGGACTTGATTGCTTAGGCCTGATCCATGTGTTGCCATTCATGTGGGGGGAGTAGCTGCTTGGAAGAAAACTAAAAGCTGCACATGCACTTCATTACAATTCCCCCAGAAGAGAGGTTGCATGGATGTAGTTAGCTGGGGAGTTGAATCTACAAATGGTTTGCCATGTGGTGTTCCAGCGTAGTGGATGTGGATGGCTGCACTTAAAATTGTGCTTCAGTCTACTTGAAGGTAACAGATCTCTGCAAAATGCTCCAGCTTAACATTGTTGTGGATCTCAGTTGGGTATCCTGATTCTGTGGGTTAAGCTACAGTGTCTTATTCACTGCACCATAAACACCAACCGTGTTTGGCAATCATAGTTAGAGAGGCATGTAGAATGCTATGCAAGGAGCCCAGAATGGTTCTTGCAATGCTCTGGCAAGAATGGAGAGCCCCCCCCCCACTGCACATCTGTGCTATAGTGACAAGTAGCTATGATTTCCTCGGTACTGATAGCTGTTCCTGCCAGCTAGGTCCTATTGCCAACATGTCAGGACAAATTGTCCCTTACACAGGTGCTAGGACCTGGTTCTCTGAACCACAGCCCTGGTGCAATGTTTCATTAGGCCAAATGGTTCAGAGCAAACATAAAGTTTGCAAGTTGCAATGTTATGAGGTGTAGTTGTTAAGCTTAAGTCAGCTGTAATCTCCATACCTAATACAGTAAAATGCAGTGCTTCTACACTGGCACAAATTGGCTACCAATTCCATTCACAAGGCTTTAGAGTCTTGCTACTTCTCCATTGCACACTTACTTGATCAGGCCTTTCCATAAGATTTAAATAACATCTTGTCATCCTCATGCCCCTCTCAGCTGACTATATTGGAAACTCCTTCATCCTATTTATGGAACCTGTTTCTCATGAGTCTGTCTGAAATGTTCAAAAATAGAAATGGGCATAATTCTTGAGTTACATGATCCATCCAAGACTGTATAGCTGTTTCCCTGAAAGGCTTATATGTGTATTATATTGTAAGCTTTAGTTTTTTCAAACAACTTCACAAAATGCTTCCTGTTCTATATTCAAAATATTTTGGACCTAACGTAGAAACTTTGAGTATGACCTTACTGAGCAACATAGTTTAAACATAATTATGTAATGCAGCCTTATCTGTAGCGAACAGACTTCAAACAGCTGTCATTCCTTTGCTGAATGGGTGACTCAGTTGCTGGAGATGGAGAATTGAAATATTGCTAACTCAGAAAAATGTAACATCACGTCATTGCACAAAGTTGCAAACATTTTGTTGAAAGACATTGTGTCTGGTTCAGTATTGAGGCACTTTGAACACCCCGATATATTCAAATTTGCTGTGAATTTTGGGGACACTTGTTTATGCAAAGATGTACTGCACAAAGTTGTGTTCTGTGTGGCTGTTTCCATCATAACAGCCATGAAATTTGAAGAGTGAAATAAGGATTTATTGAATATCTCCAAAATGCAATTTGAATAACATTTTATTTATTTATTTTTATTTATTAAATTTATATCCCGCTCTTCCTCCCAGAAGGAAGCTAGGGAAAAGAACTAATTTTGGATTCCTATGAGGTACATTTCATAGGATTGTATTTGCACTAATATGTTAGTACAGGAAACATTGTTTCCATATTAAAGTAATTTAATTGTATTGTCCATATCCAATGTCCTTTTTGTTACTAAGTGGCCTGTAGACATTAATGGCAACATTTGGATCTTCATTCAGCACAGCATTTTAGTGGCTTTGTGGTTCTGTGTTGCTTAGATAGTATTGTTTGAAGACGAAAGCTGTACAGTTTTTGAAGGGCAATATTTTCAATTTCTTGCCTTCAGCCCTAAATATTTTATATTTTAATGTTTGAATTTTAATCATCTAAGTTCCCTGAAATGGTAATATGTTCAGTGTGATTAGCTGGAGATTAGAACCTTTCTTTGCTCCTATGGTAAAAGTGTGAACTTAAAACATACAAGGACCTCTATCTACTTTCTCTTAGCCTATATGTATTAATAACTTTGAGGGCTTATTAATGTTATTACTATCTAGGAATTCTCAAGGCACCCAAATCCATTGGTCTAGATTAGAATTTCTTACTGAAGGGCAAAGAGTTCCAAAAATGTTTGAGCCACAGTGAAGGAAGAGAGTGGAGAAAGGACAGCTGGAAAAAAATAAGTGCTTAATTTGTAACTATATTTGAGCTGTTTGTGCTGTTGGTAGCTAAACTGATTCATAAAGAATAGTCGCTGTTGGTCAGTATTAGTGTCTTGATCCAGATAAAATATTAGCTCCCAGTGTGTGATGTTGCTTCTGGAGCAAAGTAGTCACAAATGTTGAGGAGTAGCAACATAATGTTGTGCGCCACCCCAATCTCCAACCTGTGAGATTTCCAGGGGTCCCTGCGCTTGCCCTGGGTTTGGTTTCCTTGGGAAGAAGGTCAGCGGAGACTGTGGTGTCTTTATGAAATATGGTTTGTTTATTTACATACCACTTGAAAACACAAGCCTCTCCTTGGCCTCAGGAGGTGGGGGGCTCTCCTGAAGACTTCCAATGACAAAAGGATCTCTCTGGCCCATTCATCAGTTGATGGGCACCTGATAGACCCATTAAACTACCTGGCCACTCTGTTAGCTTAACAAAGAAACTCATCTGACCAGCAGAGCGAGTTTCTCACCCCAAGGCACCAGATTCCAAATCAGAGGCTGGAAGGGGACTCATAGAAATCATCCATTTCAACCCCCAAACTCACAATGCTACCCCCTTCCTGGACAAATGTCTGTCCCAGACCTGCAAATAAACAACAGAATAATAGCTTTTCCTACAAAGAAATAACAGATACAGGTTAATAAAACATTGAAATATACATCATTAAAAGCATAGTCATATTACAGTCTCATTTCCACACAAGTACAAAAACAATCAATTCCTTTACAGCAAGTTTTCAAATAACTGCTCTCTCTTTAGGTTTCCTCTTCTTTCTTGGAGCTCCCAGTCACAGTTCTGCATCCAAACTGCTTACCCACTCCTCATAACTTGGCAGTGCCCAAGATAGTGAGTTCCCTGATATGTTTAAGCCAGATTACATCCTCTGTACTGGAGCTCCTTTGCCCTGCCTTGTGCCATTGCAGCACAGCAGCCCTCAACCACCCTCTCATTTTTGCTTGCTCCCCCAAACAGTTGTACACCCACCCACAATCTAACAGACACAGAATAGTAAATCTTAACCATTCAAACCTTACTGCAAAAACCTATCAGCATAATTTCTAAAAAAAATAAGCAGCTCATATCTCCACAAGCATGCAAAAAGCACAAATCAACAGCATTTCAAAAGGCAATACTAAAACCATCAGAAGAATTCCTACAGCAAATCAGTACACAGTCCCATAAGCACAACCCCCACCCCCAAACCATGCAGTTGCTCTCATGGCCCTTTGTCTTGGGGCTTCATGGAGTTCTCAGTCCCAGCTGATCCCTGCTGCTGCTTGCAGGGTCTTGGGACTCCTCACCACGAACAGATTTGTTTCCTCATCATCACACGGTAGGCTGTAGCCATTTTCCTCCCACTCTCTGCCCTGGGAAAAGTCTTTAAGCTAGTCCACTTCATCTGCCCCAAACTCCAAATCAAAGACCTGCCACAAGTCCTTATCTGGGGGCATCTTCAGGACTAGCTGGCCTAGCCCACCCAGGTTGGCAGAAAGAAATGAATTCTTTGCATCTGTCTTCACAGTGGACGATATAGGGCAGATCCCTGAACCTGAACTAACATTTGCAGGAAGGGATTCTGAGGAACTGAGACAAATAGTGGTAACGAGAGAGGAAATTCTAGGCTTAATGGACAATATAAAAACTGACAAATCACCGGGCCCGGATGGCATCCACCCGAGAGTTCTCAAAGAACTCAAATGTGAAATTGCTGATCTGCTAACTAAAATATGTAACTTGTCCCTCGGGTCCTCCTCCGTGCCTGAGGACTGGAAAGTGGCAAATGTAACGCCAATCTTCAAAAAGGGATCCAGAGGGGATCCCGGAAATTACAGGCCAGTTAGCTTAACTTCTGTCCCTGGAAAACTGGTAGAAAGTATGATTAAAGCTAGATTAACTAAGCACATAGAAGAACAAGCCTTGCTGAAGCAGAGCCAGCATGGCTTCTGCAAGGGAAAGTCCTGTCTCAGTAACCTATTAGAATTCTTTGAGAGTGTCAACAAGCATATAGATAGAGGTGATCCAGTGGACATAGTGTACTTAGACTTTCAAAAAGCGTTTGACAAGGTACCTCACCAAAGACTTCTGAGGAAGCTTAGCAGTCATGGAATAAGAGGAGAGGTCCTCTTGTGGATAAGGAATTGGTTAAGAAGCAGAAAGCAGAGAGTAGGAATAAACTGACAGTTCTCCCAATGGAGGGCTGTAGAAAGTGTAGAAAGTGGAGTCCCTCAAGGATCGGTATTGGGACCTGTACTTTTCAACTTGTTCATTAATGACCTAGAATTAGGAGTGAGCAGTGAAGTGGCCAAGTTTGCTGACGACACTAAATTGTTCAGGGTTGTTAAAACAAAAAGGGATTGCGAAGAGCTCCAAAAAGATCTCTCCAAACTGAGTGAATGGGCGGAAAAATGGCAAATGCAATTCAATATAAACAAGTGTAAAATTATGCATATTGGAGCAAAAAATCTTAATTTCACATATACGCTCATGGGGTCTGAACTGGCGGTGACCGACCAGGAGAGAGACCTCGGGGTTGTAGTGGACAGCACGATGAAAATGTCGACCCAGTGTGCGGCAGCTGTGAAAAAGGCAAATTCCATGCTAGCAATAATTAGGAAAGGTATTGAAAATAAAACAGCCAATATCATAATGCCGTTGTATAAATCTATGGTGCGGCCGCATTTGGAATACTGTGTACAGTTCTGGTTGCCTCATCTCAAAAAGGATATTATAGAGTTGGAAAAGGTTCAGAAGAGGGCAACCAGAATGATCAAGGGGATGGAGCGACTCCCTTACGAGGAAAGGTTGCAGCATTTGGGGCTTTTTAGTTTAGAGAAAAGGCGGGTCAGAGGAGACATGATAGAAGTGTATAAAATTATGCATGGCATTGAGAAAGTGGATAGAGAAAAGTTCTCCCTCTCTCATAATACTAGAACTCGTGGACATTCAAAGAAGCTGAATGTTGGAAGATTCAGGACAGACAAAAGGAAGTACTTCTTTACTCAGCGCATAGTTAAACTATGGAATTTGCTCCCACAAGATGCAGTAATGGCCACCAGCTTGGATGGCTTTAAAAGAAGATTAGACAAATTCATGGAGGACAGGGCTATCAATGGCTACTAGCCATGATGGCTGTGCTCTGCCACCCTAGTCAGAGGCAGCATGCTTCTGAAAACCAGTTGCCGGAAGCCTCAGGAGGGGAGAGTGTTCTTGCACTCGGGTCCTGCTTGCGGGCTTCCCCCAGGCACCTGGTTGGCCACTTTGAGAACAGGATGCTGGACTAGATGGGCCACTGGCCTGATCCAGCAGGCTCTTCTTATGTTCTTAAATCTCTGTTCTCCCTCACCATCTCCAGTGTGAAACATGGGCCCAAACAGAGGCAGGTAACCTCCCAGTGTCTCTTGCCCTCCAAACTCACAGGGCGCTGGGTGCCTCTCACTGCTGGAATTTGCCCAGGGACTGCAAGCATCATAGGAGCTGCATCCCACCCTATTAGACCATTATGGGGCACCCAAGGGCCAAAGTCACTTGGGGATTTTTCCTCATCCATCTCTCCAGGCGCTGAGAGCTCCTCTTGGACTTCCACTCCCACCTCAGGCTTCTCCTCCTGCACTTTTTCTTGCACAGCCATTTCTCCAGGCGCTGGCAGCTTCTCTCGCACACACACCTCCACCTTTTCCTCCTGCACTTTCTCTTCCACAGCTGGCACACACGGGGTGAAGAAATCCATCAACAGCTGCTCTTCTCCAGCCTGTAGTTCACCTTTCTCCAAGGCCTTTTCTTCCTTCTGCATTACCTCTTTAACAGAAGGCACACACAGAGCAGAGAAATCTATCAGAAGCATCACTTCTCCAGCCTCTATCCTACTTTCTTCCGAGGCCTCTTCCTCTTAATTTTCCAGCCTGTCCTCCTTCAAATCTTGGGGCTTCACTTCCAGCTTCCTGCTGTCTTCCCCCCTGGCAGGCTCCTGGACAATCAAAACTTCCTCCTCTGCTACTGACTGCAACTCTTTACAGTCCAAACCCTCCAGCTGCCCATCCACTTTCTGGATCTTTTTAGCCACCCCAGTCTGGGTGCTCTGCAGCTGGACTCCTGGGTCACTCTTGACCTCTTGTAGCGGCTGATCAGGCAGTGCTCTCACTTCCTCACATAGGGTCACCTTTTTCTCTGCAACGGTGCTTCCCAATATCTCCCTCATTCATTGCCAGAGCTCCCGTTCCTCTTGGCACGTTTGTTGCCTTTGCTGCTGAATATTTTCGATCTGTTCTGATTGCTCCTGAAACATCAATTTCATCTGTTCCAGGAGGATTGCTGTTCCTCCCTCCATTTTAACTCAGGCACACCTTGCTCCCAAATGCTTCTTCCAGGAAACTGAATCCCACTGTTAACACTGGTGTTGCATGCCACCCCGATCTCCGAGCAGTGAGATTTCCAGGGGTCCCTGTGCTTGCCCTGGGTTTGGTTTCCTTGGGAAGAAGGTCAGCAGAGACTGTGGTGTCTTTATGAAATATGGTTTGTTTATTTACACACCACTTGAAAACACAAGCCTCTCCTTGGCCTCAGGAGGTGGGGGGCTCTCCTGAAGACTTCCAATGACAAAAGGATCTCTCTGGCCCATTCATCAGTTGATGGGCACCTGATATTTATTTATTTATTTATTGTGCTTGTGTACCGCCCCATAGCCGAAGCTCTCTGGGCGGTTTACAGCAATCAAAAACATTAAAACAAATACACAATTTAAAAACATATTTTAAAAACAATTTAAAACACAATTTTAAAATTCAAAACAATATAAAAACACATGCTAAAATGCCTGGGAGAAGAGGAAAGTCTTGACCTGGTGCCAAAAAGATAACAGTGTTGGCACCAGGCGCACCTTGTCAGGAACATCATTCCATAATTTGGGGGCCACCACTGAGAAGGCCCTCTCCCTTGTTGTTGATAGACCCATTACACTACCTGGCCACTCTATTAGCTTAACAAAGAAACTCATCTGACCAGCAGAGCGAATTTCTCACCCCAAGGCACCGGATTCCAAATGAGAGGCTGGCAGGGGACTCATAGAAATTATATATTTCAACGCCCAAACTCAGAACAATAACTTGTCTTTTCCTCCTGTCCAATACATAGTAAAAAAAACTCATTTTATAAAGGTTATGTTGCTTGTTTTCTATTGCCAAGGTGCTTGACAGTTTTCAACAGCATATTGGTCCTCTTTCTTCTGCTTGCCGTACTTGCAAAATTAAGAGTTGTGCAAGGTTGCAAGGCAAGACATTTTCTTTTGGGTGTATGCAAACGGTCATAGTGGCTCGTTGATTAGGTGTATCAAAAACCCGTCCCCTTGTTTAATAATATATTTTGTATAATATCCACCGCTTTTTCTACAAGAGTTCCACATTACCTCCCTGCATTGACATAAGCAGTCACATCTGATATGGCGTTCTGGCTCCAAGTCCCATTTACTTCTGAGTAAACATGCATAGGATCGCAGTCTAACAGCGCGATCCTATCCACGCTTACTTGACAATAAGTCCCATTACCGTTAGGAGGATTTGGATAAATATATAAAGGATCAGGCTGAAAGTATTAATAGGTGAGGCTTTCACATGGTGCGGTTACACTCCTATATATAGACACAGTAATGACCAGTGGTTGAATTCACGTTTACACCTGACAGCCGAAATGACTTTTTAGATATTTTAGAAAGTCGCTGCAGTTACATGTATTACCGTAGGAACTGGTCTAAAAATTCCTCTTTTAATCTTAATTAATTTTTCTATAAATGATATTTAATTATATATATATATACACTCATAGCTTGTAAATTCTTACAAACTGGAAACTTATGATTCTCGCTTCACGGTAACTTCTACTGAAACTCTGTATACAGAAAATAGAAAACGAACCTTAGCGTCCCTTCGATAGCTCAGCTGGTAGAGCGGAGGACTGTAGAAGTGTTATCTTACATGGAAATCCTTAGGTCGCTGGTTCGATTCCGGCTCGAAGGAGACTTTATTTTCTTACCTCAAGGGTAGAAATCTGTTCAAAATTTTGCTGTTGCCTCCCTTTTCTACTGGCGTCCTTTCATGTTTTGAATGCAATGGTATAATCGTTACTTAACAGAATTCTCCTCTACTGAAAAAGTCGATGAGTGACCCATGTCTATCAATAGCAGGAGCGGGTGAGATGGCAAGACCGAAGCTCGCTCTCTCTCTCTCTGTTTAATGTATGGAGAAGGGGAAGAGGTGTAACAGGCTGAAGCAGGACAGATAGCAAATGGCATTTTGAGCTTAGCATTCATGAGCTGACTTTGGCTGCTGACATTCAAAACTGGCCTTTTTTTTTTTTGTTTCTCACAAGCCCTAGAAGAGGAAAAGACTCTATCCCCCAGCATGCCTTGCCCTTATGCCCGCCCTCGGCTTCTCCTCCGTCGTCGACCCCTTCAATATCCCGCCACCTTTCTTCCCTTACTGGCCGTTCCCTTTCCTCCCTCGCACCAGCTCCCCCCGCTTGGTCGCGTGCTTGCTGGAGCAGCCAATGGGGTGGCAGTCCGCGTGCGCAGATTCAAACGGTGGCTCTGGAAAGAAGCTGGGCGCGAGATTCGGCGGCAGGGACAAAAAAGCCAGCGAGGGTGACGGCGGCGGCATCGCCTAAGGAAAGCCCTACTGGAGGAGATCCGAGCAGTGACAGCTGGACAAGGCCACAGGAGGGGCACTTGGAGCCCGGTTTCCAACCCCTTTCCCCGCCAGCTTGGGCTGGGTGTCGAGCCATGTCCCCCATGTGGGGGGCAAGGCGCGGCCGGGGCTAAAAAGTCAGTCCCCCGGGGAGTGCCCGCCTGCCACGGTTGTGTGAGCGCCCTTGGTGGTGACATCCCCGCTCCCTTCTTCTCGCCTTATGGTGCGCTCCAAGGATGGCGAAGAGGCCGCGCAGGTGAGTCCGCGCAGATCCTCCCGCTCTTCCCCTTGGCATCTCCTGCCCCGGCAGGGTCCTGTCTGACTCTTTACGGTAGGGGAAGCCAGGCCAGCCTATCCGCAGGAACAGGGGACTCCTGACAGCCCTCCTGCCATCTCCACAGATCTCCTCAGGAGATGTTCACTCCGTTTCAACGTGCCCTGAAAATCCGATCCTTTGGTCCATTCACTCTTGCACCCTAGTCCCTTGATCTGTATCTTTCCAATGCAAGCTCTCATTTTTGTGACAATATTACTAACGCCGTTATTTACACGGTACGAGGGGGACACAGATCCCTCTGTCATCTATTCATTGATAATCTTTTCACTTGAACATCCCTCCCCAAACTACAGCAGTATTCTAATATTCAGATTTCTCCCCGCCCCTTTCCTAATTTATACCGCCCTCTGTGCTTCATCTCATTTTCTTTGTTTTTGTGTTTTGCCGCTGACTCGCATAACAAGTACAAAAGCAACTTTCTTATTGGCAATTCATGCCCTCTTATCCTGGCATTTCTCCTCTTGCTTTTTACTTCAGTGTCCCTTTTTCTTCCTGTAGTTTTTCTTCTGTGTGTGAGAAGAGTGAATCCTCTGTACAGCTGTTATTAAATTAGACCTTATGTTTAGTTCCTTGGGAAAATATGATGGAAATCAGCTAAATATTGTTTGAGGAGAATAATTACAACAGGGAAGGAAAGCCACATCATGTTGACCTTCAGTTACTTAAAGATTTGACAAAGAAACCAAAGAGGCTTGCTTGCATATAAAGGCATGTACAGCATGTGTTACTCTAAACTTTTTTTGTATTTCTGTAACAAATCATTCAAATATCTACACATTGTGGGATTGTAGGAATAACATACAGACCTCAAAACAAAACATGTAAGATTTCCATTATGGTTTTGATAGCTTGTGTACAATATTAAACTGAGTATCTAGGTTGGAGAAAAACCTAGTCTGAAAGTACTAGTGTACTAATAAAGGTAACAGTGGGTCTTACAAATGTAGTTTAGATAGACAGAATAATGTGCTAATGGCTTTGGCACTTGTAGAACTGCTTTTCTGCTCTTGTGTTGGTCCAGTAAAATGAGGACCAACTCCTGCAACTACTTAACCTGTGTTTTGCCTGACTGAAACTGGGTTGACTTTTTTGTCAATGTAGTTTGAATTGGTCTGTAGTTCTGCACCTCTTCTCTCTCGTGTGTGGACAAGCATACATGTGTTGGCTCAATTTCAAACCTGTATTTATTAGTTATATTGTTTTATTTGCAACCCTAGAAATTTTAGGCTTCTATTTTATGCCAATTATTTGGGAGTAAGTGCCTTTAGAAATCAGTGGGATTTATTTCCAAGTAAATATGGGTAGCCTGTAGATCTAACGTAAATGGATTTTTGTTTAAAATGAGAGACCTTGGCCTGGTCCAAATGTAGCACAAAAGTGGTTTACTTAGTTAAACTATGGTGTAGTTTTGTTTTTTCCAAAGCTTTTATTTTTTATCCGAAAAACAACAAAAGAAGAAACAAGAGTCCAACAACTATCCCACATTTTTGCATCTAGCTATCAGCATACATAACATAAGGTTTATAATTGTATGCCTAGAGGTCAGTCCCATCATACCACATTACAAAGTAGAGCTTTAAAGTGCTTTCTTTGGCTGGTTTTTTATGTCCAAACCAGAGGCTACCTGCAGACCATTGTTGGGGAATTGTCAAACCATGGTTTGGAGCTAGTTTGTAAACCACTTTTTGTGTTTAATTTAGAAATAACTTGAATACAAATAGTAGCCACATTTCTAGGGACTATTTTGAATAACCTGGTGTATGCATCTCTCTCAGTGAGAATAATATTATTATTTATTAGATTTATATCCAATCCTTCCTCCCAGTAGAAGCCCAGTCAGCAAACAGAAGCACTTAAAAACACTCTAAAACACTATAAAAATAAAATTTGAAATATATTAAAACAAAACATCCTTAATATATATATAAAAACAAAACATCTTTAAAAACATCTTTTTATAAAAAAAAAAGCTTTAGAAACATATTAAAAATATGTACAGGCTGCTTTATCTGTAGTAAGAAAACATATCCAAATGGAGCCATGTTCCCTAGCACATGGCATCTTGACAGATGTCCATTGATTTGCTCATCATATACACATGGGAAATTAAGTATTTCTCATCAGGGTCTCAGAAAAAAAAAGTCTTCATCACAGTAAGCGCATACAGAGAAGACTAGTATGTATGAGGTATGTATATTTAGTGTGTGTGTGTCTATCTATATCACATACTCATTCAGTTTCTTTAATCCTGCATATTTATATTGCATTGGAAGAGTATAGTATAACTTATTTGTCTCACTTGAATTAATATCATGGAACAAATGTCATACCAAGTAAGGCATCCAGCAATGTATAAAAGGTAGCCTCTGATGACTGGGAGTTACGATGACATTCATATTCACATCAAGGGCTAAGCAACCTATGAACTACAGGTATTTGGCTCCATAAAGGCCCTTTGCCTGAATTAGATGGGGGCCATGGAAATGTGGAGAGTGTAAACTTAGAAAACATATTTTTTAAAAAACATACATCATAGATAGTGTCCCTTTTTCATTATCCCAATACAATATCTCCATTCCTCAATGTCTGTAGCTTTTATTTATTTATTACATTTATCTCCCACCTTTGATCCAAGGTGCTCAAGGTGGCATGTAAACATGGTTCTCTCCTTCCCGGTTTTATTCCTATAACAACCCTGTGAGGTAGGTTAGCGTTTGATACGCTGACTGGCTCAAGGTCACTCAGTGAGCTTCATGGCTGAATGGGGATTTGAACTCAGTGTGGTGTAGTAGTTAGGGTTTTGGACTATGACTTGGGAGATCAGGGTTTGAATCCCCACTCAGCCATGAACCTCACTGGGTGACCTTGGGCCAGTCACTGCCTTATAGTCTAACCTACCTCACAGGGTTGTTGGGAGGATAAAATGGGGGAGAAGAGAACTATGTATGCCACCTTGAGCTCCTTGGAGAAAAAGTGGGATGTAAATGTAAGAAATAAAATAAATAATAGTAAATAAACCCTGGTCTCTCAGGTTCCAGTCCAACACTCTAACCACTTCTACCTGATTCTATAACTCTGCACACATATACATCTGTACTCTGTCTGGCATTAAAGTTTCCAGTGGTGCCAAACCAGCTAGATGTCCAGGGGGCTATCATATACCAGTGGAAACGGACTGCCTTCAAGTCGATTCTGACTTATGGTGACCGTATGAATAGGGTTTTCATGGTAAGCAGTATTCAGAGGGGGTTTACCATTGCCTTCCTCTGAGAGGCAGTGACTGGCCCAAGGTCACCCAGTGAGCTTCATGACTGTGTGGGGATTTGAACCCTGGTCTCCCAGGTCATAGTCCAACGCCTTAGCCACTACACCACACTGGCTCTCATCATAAATGTAATAAATAAATAAACCAGTAGTTCACCTTTTTGTTTGTAATTAAAACAGCATAGTGCTTTGGTTACCTTATGTCTTTCAAGTACTGTCAATTTTTTGGAAAACATTTTTGAAAAGGAAGTAGTAGCTGAAACATGCTCATCTTAAAATGTTATTCACAAGTCCAAAATTAGCTACTTTTTCTTATTTTATAAAATATCCAGGACAATCTTACTGAAAAACCTGTTTTTCCAGATCCTCTTAACATACGCTATGAAGGTTTCCTGCAATTGCTCAGTGGGATAACATCAATTTGCTGTACAAAAATAACACTCCTAGAGATAGTGATCTTACTGATTTCTTTGCTTAGAAAGTTTTAGTTCATTAATATAACCAACTTTGAGATGAGAGATGCTATTTCTTTGAAGACTGTAAACTTGAATATTCTGCTGGCATTAAGTTTGTGTCATAAACAGATATTGTAAAAAGGATGGAGGTGAAAAGCCAGTGGACTTTTTCTGTGCTTTAATTGTTATACTCCTGTGTACCCTGCTTTTTTTAAGAAGAAAGAGTATGTTGCAAATGTGATAAAAATTGTGATGGCAACACCCAATAGTATTGAACTTAGTATTTTATTAGGCCAGTAGATGGCGCACAGATCTCAAAGAGGTACAAGGGTGATGACAATCTGCTTCCTATTTCTTTTCTTTAAACATGAGTTTCCAACTTAATGCAATTTGAAGCCAACCTCACAACATGAATTTTGTTTTACATAGAAATAACTTCCATGTAGAAAACAGCATGATGTTTTCCCCTATGCAAAGGTATCTCCATGTAGGAAAATGCCACTTTTGAAGCAGTCTGGTCTCTTGGCTCACATGTGTGATTTTGCAAAAAACAATTTTTGACCTTATTGTTAAAAATGGTAACTAAAACAAATTGGTTTTTGCTAAGATGAGAAACCCATTTATTAATCTTGGGACCAAATGAGATCCTGCTTTAATAGCATGTTTGAATTCTTTGTGTGGATGCTCCGCATCTTCTCTTTACTGAAAGCAATCATGATGTATTCTTCCTGCCCTGATCTAGATCAGGATCACAGTGCAGGAGGGAAGGGTCAGCTGGGGGTGTCAAGGGAAAAAAAGACAGGAAAAATGCTCCTGCCATTTCCCATCTCAGTTGGATTGGGCCATCCGTGACTGCTTTCTGTCTTTAAAAAGAAAAAGAAAAAGAAAAAAAGAAGTGGAGAATCCCAAGCATGACATTAAAACATGCCATTTAAGTAATATTTGTTTTGATCACAGATATTTTAGAAATTCAGACTTGTTCTCTCCAGACGTTTTGATCTTGTTGCTTCTAGTAGTGTTTTATGTAGCCAGATCTGCCAATTGAGAACAATGCACTGAAAGTTGCAAAAAATTGTGTTTTCAAAGATTATATGTGGGATTTCTTGAGCTGTTACGTAAGCATAGTTTCACTGTCAATGTTAACTTAATATTAGCTTGCACTTTGCAGTGAGGAAGATGATGATGACCTTCACTATGCAGATCATGACTATGAAGTGCCACAACAAAAAGGTGCAAAGAAGATATGTAATAGAGTAAAATGGACACGTGATGAGGTGAGTATTAACCAGATTGTTTTTTCCTTTATGTTTGGATCTAATGTCATATGTCTATAAGCTTTTAAATATTTCATTAACAGGATGAAAAGCTGAAGAAACTGGTAGAACAGCATGGTACAAGTGATTGGACATTTATTGCTAGTCATCTACAAGTAAGTAAAAAGTATTTAATGAGATTTTTCTTACTTAAAGTACAAGTGTTCAAAAGTCACATATTCACCAGCTGGTTTGAATAGGCAAAGATACACAACAGTTAGCTTTCAAAAAATATAGGTCAGCATGTTACATATGTAAAGAAGTCAAACAACAAACCAGTTCTGCATATATATTGGAACCTTAAGGAGTCTTGAATCAGAATAAAACAGAGATTTTTTTCTCCATTCTTCTGCAGAATCGTTCTGATTTTCAGTGCCAGCATCGATGGCAGAAAGTCCTAAATCCAGAACTTATTAAAGGCCCCTGGACTAAGGAAGAAGATCAGAGGGTAACTGATTTATAATTTTCCTGATTATCAATTCTTTTCCTTAGAGCACAATATTGTTGCCAAGAGTACACTGTCCTGTCCTGTCTTATGGGTGTCTCAGATGTAGGATGGGTAGGGTGTTAATTTAAAAAAGAAAAATTGAATTGTTTGCAATCCCAGTATTGTGCACTTAAGAGTTCTGTTGTGTATCTTCGTACCATTGTCCTTAACCACACAGAAATTTTAAAGCCTGCACTAGTGTCTTATTGTTCCTTCCCCACTGAATTATTAATACATTTCTTTTTTAAAAAGAAATATTTTAACATGGTGTTTCTGTAATAATGAAATTCTATGTGAAAGTGACAAAACATACTTGGACGTTAATTAAAATTTAAATTAAACTGATTAAATCCTTTCCTAAATTGATTTTTTTTCTATAAGCCAGTCTTACCAGTTGTTCCCAACATACAGTAGCCATGTATTTAGCTTTGTGTTAAAAACATAAAAATTTGTTTTTCTTACTTATTAAACTTCTTCTAATCTCACCCTTTCCCTGGTCATGCAGTATTTGGAAGGGAATTCTGAAATCTACTTTCAGATTTTTCTTTGAATTGTATGTGCTTTTTTTTTTGTTGGATACTGTACAAATTAAGAAATATGATGGCTGCATCACTCTGCATTTTGGGACCTTTGGAATATAATTATCTGTTATCATCTTGTTTTTAGGTTTGACACAGTCTTTTACTATTTCAGTGTTATTATTTTTTCAGGTACAGATAACCTAAATGAGTGCAAGTGAGATTCTCTGCATCTTTATCATGAATGTGCCTATTTTTATCTTACCAGCTAATTTGTTGCTGTTGAATTTGTATTCCAGGTTATTGAGCTTGTTCAGAAATATGGTCCAAAGCGCTGGTCTTTAATTGCAAAACACTTAAAAGGAAGAATTGGGAAGCAATGTCGAGAGAGGTGGCACAATCACCTTAATCCTGAGGTAAAGAAATCTTCATGGACAGAAGAAGAGGACAGAATCATCTATGAAGCTCACAAACGTTTGGGAAATCGGTGGGCTGAAATTGCAAAGCTGCTTCCTGGAAGGTACTTTTTTAATTTTAAAAAATCACATTACTGTGTGTGTGCATGTGCACAAAAAGCAGTCAATGCAGTTATTTCTAGGTTTCTGATGCTTATACCAAAATAATTGAACTGTCCTCCTACCGCCCCTCGATTAGCATGTGCAAGAAGCTCCACCCTCTTCTACATCATGGCTTAACTAGCAACATTTTTGTGCAGTAAACTGTGCCATAGCAGTTGAAGGCCCCGTGCCTGGCTAATGATCTGATCTAATCTTCATGTCTAGGTTACTCTTGAGGATGCAGAGCAATCCCTAGTAGTTCCCACAGCCAGGCTCATTAAGCTGATGATGTGTGTATTTGGATGAGGAAATCTTTGCTTGCATTTATTTGTGGGCAAGTATGATTCCATCACCCAGCCACTTTCTGGAGGCTTAAAAAAGCAAAAAGAGTTTGGTAGATTAGTAATCAGCCAGCAATCTGCTGAGCGCCTTTTAGTTTCCTCAAACATCTGTACAGTTGCTTGCTATTGCAGCATCTCTTTCTCCTGTTGCAGGGCTGAAGTGCACATGTGCTTCCCAGATTCAGGATAGGAGGATTTGATTAAAAGAAAACTTTTACACAAAAGGGGAACTAGGCAAAATATCTAAGAAATATGATTACCACCCAGTGGATTTTTGCAGGGTTTGTAGGTGAAGAAATGACAAATGGTATGCTTATACAGTGTACCTTCTCTCTTTTGTCTTTTTCTCCTCTGCAATTTATCTTGTATTTTGAGTTATTTTAAATCTGGATTGCAGAGTGTACCTTCACACCAATGCGTGTCCAAAACAGCATGATATGATTTAAAGACTGAAGTGGGGCTGTATGCAGGAGCAATAAAATCAGAGTGATATGTGTATGAACAGGTCTAATGTAAGGTATGTACTCTGGATACTGCTACTCTGATTTTTTTACTCCTGTACAAGGAAGTGCTTGAGTATAAGCCCTTGGCATCAGTACTTGTTTCAGCCATTTTTCTTAAATGTCTTTTTGTTTTATAAAAAGAGTTTGAAGCTTTCAAGTCTGTGTTATTTGTTCATATTGGCAGGTTTCTTTTATTCACAAATTATACCACTGATTTGATGTGGGGAAAGTGCATGGTATGATCAGTTTCCATTGTTTTGATTTATATTGCTAATTATATTGCTATATAATTCAGGTAGTTGTTAATGCTGCATTTGGGACAGTCAAAATAATATAAATTCCTTCTAATACTTGGCTACAGTCCAAATGATAAACAAATACTCTGAGGCTGGAATCCAAAATCTCAGGGGGTGCAAGAGGCTATAGTAGGAAATGGGAACTGGTGAAAAACACATTCCCGACCTATGTTAGCGGAGCATCCACTGGGTCAAAAACTGTTAATGTGATGGAACTGCAACATTGGATTTCACCTATACTCTCAAGGGGCTTTAGTTATTTAATAACAGCAACCCCCACCTGCCACATAGCAAACTGATCTTGAAAATGAAGTCTGAAGTTTCGGTAGTAGTACTTTCTATGTCTTTGGCCCTGGCTTTTGGAAGAAGAGAAATATTTTAAAAATCCATTTGTGCAAGTCTCTGTTAGGAAGAATCCACTTGGATCCCATCCCCTCCCCGCCCCCTGGTCCTTTCTATTGTTATGAAAAAAAGTTCCTCTCACAGAATTATTACACTGTTTTTAGTAGTATTTTAAGTGTCCTTTTTAAGTTAGGAAAGTCTTGAAACGTATCTTTCCTTCTTTAAATTCAGTATTTCCCCCATCGTTTCTATTTTAATTAACTTGCTTAGCTGCGTTCTCAGATCAATGCAACAGATAATGAACATAATTTCTACATTTTGGGCACAATGCAGCCAGAGTAATCCCCACACAGCCGTGAAGCTCACTGGGTGACCTTGGGCCAGTCACTGCCTCTCAACCTCAGAGGAAGGCAGTGGTAAACCACCTCTGAATACCACTTACCATGAAAGCCCTATTCATAGGGTCGCCATAAGTCAGAATCAACTTGAAGGCAGTCCATTTTTTCATGTCTCATTTATTTCAGTAAGAGTTAGTCAGGTGATTAACGCTCATCTATTGAAATCAGTGTGATCTTAAATTACTTAACTTTGGCTGGGATTGTGTCCTGTGATCTATTTAGGACTGACAATTCAATAAAAAATCATTGGAACTCCACTATGCGAAGAAAAGTTGAACAAGAAGGATATTTACAGGATGGAATCAAGACTGAGCGACCTTGTTCATCAAAACTGCCACACAAAACTTGTGCATCTACAGACCATCTTCATACCCAAAATCAGTTTTACATACCAGTTCAGGCACATGTAAGTTCTCCAAAGCTTTTTGTGTCCCGATAAAAAGACATGTTAGTTTCAAATATGGAAAATGTTTATCAAAAAGGATGGGCAACCTTTTTTCTTTCAACAGCTGCATTCTGTCAGGGGTAATCTGTTGGGGGTACACGCTGGTGTGTGGGTCTGAAGCCAGTGGTGAGCAGGGCCACCCGTCTCCACCCTCTCCCCTGTCTCTCATTCTCTCTCTTCCTTCTTGTCCAGTGAGTTAGGAAAAGAGAGATCTCTTTCAGAGAATATTTTAATTAGGCCAAGGGCTAGGGTGGCCAGGTGAAAAAGAAAGCAAGGCTCCTGTACCTTTAATAATTATGTAGAGCAGTAAATTTTCATTAGGTGTAGCTGGCATAACATGCTAATCCTGCTGAAATGCCTCCTTTTACACAACTGTTTTAAGGTACAGGAGTTTTCTGTTTTATTTAATTATTTAAAAAAATACTGCTTTATACAAAATATAACCGATTACATAAAAACAATTTTTAAAAATGACATTCCATAACATTTCCTGAAAAACTAGATAACCCCCCCCCAAAAAAATTATATGTTACAAATAAAATGGAGCAGTGTACAAAATAGGGAATTAAAAAGTTAGGCTGCAGACACACTAGCTGCTTCAAAAGCAGCCAGAACATTTTCTCTGGTTTCAGTTTAAAACACATTTGCCCATGGCTGAACACATCTCCCTTATCCACTGTTGATTAGGACAACCCACAGCAAAGCATTGGGCTAATCATTGTGTCTGCCTGAGCCTACAGAAAAGCACTGTCATTGGACACACCTGGAGTGAAAATGGGTTGATGGCCAACAAGTGTTTGAGTCTATGTGAAGCTGACTTCAAGATAAAATGTGCTGGAGTTGCAATGTCAGAGGTTTGGGGCTAAAAGGGGGCAGAGTTTTACTAGTGTCGTGTGTCCCTGCATTGAGAAAACATAGGTGAAGAGACAATGAAGCCAGCAAAACCTCATATATGTCTGTACTCTTTGAGTCAGATACCAGAAAAAGTTGGATGAATAAAAGTTTTTATGAGGCGTTTAAAAGTCATTACTATCTCTGCCTGATGAATTACTTAAGGGAGGGCATTACTGAGGGTGGGTGCTATTGCTGAGAAGGCCTTATTCTGTGTTGCCACCGAATGACAATCTGAATGATGAGCAGGGTGTCCTTGGAAGATTTTAAAGATGGACTTGGTCTGTACCTGAAGAGGCAGTCTGCTATATATCCTGGTCCCAAGTTGTTTATGGCTTTAAATATCAACAATAGAACCTTGAACTTAGCTAATAGGCAACCAGTTCAGATCTTTCAACACTGGTGTAATATGTGTAAAGATGGTGTCCCAATAAGCACCCTAGCAACTGCATTTTTCACTAGCTGCAGCTTTTGAATCAGGCGCAAGGGTAGCCCTTAATACAGCTCATTACCATAATCTAATTGCGAGGTTATCAATCCCATAAGGCTATCCTTATCCAGAAAAGCTTGTAGTTGGCCCATCAGCCAAATGGGTGCTCTGAGCCACTGATGTCACCTGAGCATGTAGTGATAGCAATGGATCTAGGAGCAATCTCAAATTATTCACCTGCTTCTTCAAAGGGAGTGCAATCCCATTCAGAACAGGTTCACAACTGAATTCCCAGACCTGGGAACATCTATCCATAGGGTCTCTGTCATATCAGGATTTATTTGTATTCTGTACACTAAAATGATGGTAAATTCCTGCCCTTGGCTACTTCTGGGAGGAGGGGTGGGATATAAATTTAATAAACAAATAAATAAAAAATGTAAAAACATATCAGGATTCAGTTGCAGTTTATTAATCCAGCTCATGACTGCATCCAAGCAATGGTTTTGGACATCCATGGCCTCTCCTGATTCAGATGTTACAGAGAAGTTGAGCTAGGTGTGATTATATACTGGTGACACCTTGCCTCAAATTATAAGCTGCTGAGAGATCTAGGAGAACTAATAGGGTAACAGTCCCTCCATCCCTCTCCCAAAGAAGGGCAACCAAGTCAGATTCTGTTCCAGAAGTGGGCCTGAACCTAGACTGAAATGGGTCAACATAATCAGCTTCATCCAAGAGCATGTGCATTGTACGTTGCTCTCCCTACCAAGGCCTCCAGGTTACTCACTTCTGTATTAAAGCTTTTTATTATTTATGTAGCAAAGAAACTATTTTGGTAACCTCCCCCTTTTTTTTGTGGGGAAATGTCTTCAGAAATTTTGAGAAGTCCAGCATTGATGCTGCAACATGCATTTTTAGAAAACTCAGACAATGAGCTATTGTTTCCATGCAAGTGAGCAGATTTGGGTTTCATAATTTGATTATCTCTGAGTCCCTGTTTTGTCTCAAAGTGGTATCTTGAAAATTTACATTCAAATTGAAAATATTTGCTAAAATTGAAAAGTATTCAATGTCTAAAGAACAGTTCTGATTTGTTAGATCCCAGGATATCAGTATGTTTCAACAGAAAGCAGCTGCATAGACCATGTCACAACTTCTTCAAATTTCATTCAGGTAACTTCTAGCTATTATGCTGAATTTTTAAGTTTGTTATAAGACAATGGAAATTCTTTTTAGCCGAAGAGCATTCAAATATTTTATTTAAAAGCTCTGTGCAAAAGTATTCTACTCAAGGTTGTACTCTACAGAGCCCAATCCACCAGGATTGCATTCAGCACCAGTACCATTGAAATGAAAGATGGATTGTATAGGACATGGCCTAGGGGTTGCTAAGTTAGTTGACATCCTAACAATGTGCCCCTCTAGGGGAGCCTTTTGAGAGAATTCTATGCAGGCTAAAATTGTACCTACAAGATTAATTTCAAAGGTTATATTGTGTTTCCCCCAGGCATTGTGTGGCCTACAGTGACCTGGCTAGTACTTCATATTACAGCATAGTTTAAAACTAGCTGTGCTTCAGTGTGAATGAGTTGGTGCATGCTGTTCAAAAGCTTCTGAAGCATTCTTCCCCACTCCTACTGCTGCCATACTGTAGGCAAAACAATTCAGAATTGGCTAGTCATGTCATCTGAACTCAGGCTTGTGGTTTGTTTCCTCCACGCAAATCACAAGTAGTAATCCAAGAATAACCTACATTGTATGGGGAAACAAACCACAGGCCCACATCTGGGTAACATATCAAGGTAAACTCTGGCTTATTTAGTCCAACATAGCAGGAGCAGGGGGGAGTGCCCTGGGAATTTTTGAGCGGTGTGCACTTGCACTCTGCTTGTTCACAACCATAGTTTATTTTTAAACGATTGGCTACAATAGAAGGCTCCTTTTAAGCCTGATTGTGGCAGGGGATGTTTTTGGTAGGAAGTTACAGCTGGGGAGTGAAGGAGTAATCCTTTCCTCACTAGTTGTGATCACCCCAGTTGCCTTTCCACCATTGTAATTAGTCTTCAAAAAAGCCTTATTGTACGCAATAGAAGGCTTCTTTGAATACTAATTGTGGTGTGAGGAGTGTTTTTGGCATGGGGGGTCACAGCTGAGGAGGGGAGATAGTTAACTCCACTCCCAGCTGTAACCCTCTGAAATTGCACTCCTACACATGCTGCAATTAAGCTTGAAAAGCAGGGAGAGGGGTGGTGGAATAGGGCCTTGCGGGCACCAGGGAAAGTCTCTGTGGGTACATGAGCAACCCATGTGCTAAATGAGAAGTCTAGTACAATGCTGAATAGAAAAGCATGATACTCATTCTGATACTTGTAATGGTTTAATAAACCCACAAACAATTAACAATCTTTTTCCTCCCAAAGTGTCATTTGCATTAACATATTTTGAAAGTTCAGGAAAATAACTGATTGCTTTGTAGTTTAGAATTATAGTGAGACTAAATAAAGTAGTTATTCAGGCTTAATCAGTATGCCTAAATACTACTTAAGGAATATCTCAGAGATGTTTCATGCATTTTAAAAATCTTACTCACTTTTATTATTGAAGCCTTATAGGTTAGCCTGGTTTCTTGATGTGTTCAAGAAATTAGATAGTTGTGTTCCTTGCAGTGGGTAGAATTTATCAAACTACAGCTATTACCAGTTTTCAAAAATTATAAGTTGATTGAGTGTTCTGATAACAACAGCAAAAATACTGCTCCCTCCCTCTTCTGACCCACATTTGTTAGCATTCTTCAGTGCGCCCTAAATATAACGCTTTTGTCTTTTGATGATTGTTTTCCCCTGAATGTATGTATCAGCAGCCATTTGTTGATGATGATCCTGACAAAGAGAAAAAAATAAAAGAACTTGAGCTGCTACTTATGTCTGCTGAGAATGAAATCAGAAGAAAGAGAGTCTTATCTGTAAGAACTGTTTGTATAAATATGCATCTCCCCCCCCTTTTTTTTTTTTGCTGACTTTGTAGTGATGGCTAATATCCTTCTACTGTGCATATTTTAAACAAATTAATGATCAAATGGCTTTATAATTCTCATGATTCCGTATGTGTATTCTGCTTTCCTATTGTCTGTGCTTATACAGGAATCAAAGGATACTGGATAAGGGGGAGGGCACAGCAGAGACGCTTTGAATGATATAATGTGCTATGCTCAACAGCTATCTTAAAAAGCATTATGCACTTGATGCTTTCCATATCTTCCATTGCTAAATTATGGGGTGGGTGGAGGCAAAGGAAATGTTAGTGGAGGGGAGCAGCATGCACAACAGTAGTTCCTGTGCTATTTCTGCCACTGACCCTTTTATTACATAAGGAATGTGCTTTTCCTTAGAATCCCAGTATTTTCAAACTATAGGTGAATTGCTAATCAAGTGGAGTTTTGACAGAACTATATATAGTCATACTTGCTAGCTGATTATTTTAAGTACACCTGTGTCTACATTTATTCTTGTTGGAGACAGATTGAGGAGCATTGATTTTTTCCCCCCAGAGTGCATGGTGTTTGGAATGGCATGGGTGGAATCCATGGATCCATTTCTTGAACAAAAGGGCTTAATTTTTTTAAAAAATCTGCCACAGCAAATACTGAAGTTCTAATTTCCATTCTTTTCTTGAAAGTAATAACTTGTGCAGAATACAGTTTTTGTCCAGTTATTATACATTGTCACCAGCCAATGGGTAAACAAGGAAAGCCCTCTAACCAATCAGGCAGAACAAAAAAAATCATAAGAGATCAATGGGCATTCTAATCCAAAACTGAAATAGTATAGGATTTAAGGGGGTTCATATTTCATCGTTAACTACATGATTAGATCTGCTTTAAATCTATACATTTCTTCATAACTGTTAGTTAGACCAGTGGTTCCCAATCTGAGGACCATGTCCCCCAGCAGGGCCATGAAGTAATCCAGAGGGGGCCGCAAACAGTAAAGAAATGAATTATTTATTAATTCTTTTGAAAAGTCTTCACTCCCTGGACATTGTCTGCTCCCCACTGCCACTGCAGTGACAACATCTCCCCCTTGCTCCAAACGAGAGGAGAGGACTTTTGCTGAAGTGTCAGAGTGTCTTTCAGGTGTGCTGAGGGCAGGCATCTGCCTATAAAACACTTGGCAAATGCTGAAGGAGGCCGAGGGCGGAGCTACCAGGAAGAAGAGGGGATTACTATCACTGACTCCTGTCTCCTTGCACTGCCGCTGTTGACAATGCCCTTACTCAGAACGAGATGAGAGGGCTTTTTGTGAAGCAAAAAGAAGCAAGGCTACAAGGAAAGACTGCTTTCCTCCTTCCTTCCTGGCAACCAGTCTGCCTACCTACCTTTCTTGGCTCCTGAGTCACTACTATCTCCTTTTAAAAATTGTTCTTATTTGTGAGGCTGCCCAGATCTCGCCAAGGAGCAGTGAGGAAGCTCAGGATTTGCTCACCTCCCATCTCTGAAGCTAAATGTGTGTGCCAGTGCCCCCCTTTTTCACCTACACTGCCCCCCAATCTCTCTTTCCAAGATGCTGTGGCAGTTGAGGGCTTCCCCCCTCCAACATGCCCAAATGCATGCACACCTGCAAATGCTTGCACGAAGAGCAGGTGTGCTTGTGTGCGTGTGTGGGCTGATTTGTCTTCTGCTCCACTCTTATTCCCCAAGTGCACACTAACCAAGTCATCAGTTCTGGCGATCATCCCAAGGCCTAAAAGCACTAATCCCCCTCCTCAATTTATCTACCCTTTTGTCTTCACAATGTAGCATCCCCACCACGACTACATTGCTGCTTCTTGATGATTATTATTATTTAAAGGTCAGCAGGTTGGGTGAGGCTGGGGTCCACATACTGCAGCTGAAATGTATTTATTTAATTATTGCATTTATATCCTACATTTCCTCCAAGTTGCTCAAGGTGGTACACATAGTTTGCCCCCCCCTTTCCATTTTATTCTTACACCAATCCTGTGAGATAGGTCAGGCTGAGAGACTTTCTGGCCCAAGGTCACCCAGTGGGCTTCATGGCTGGGTGGGGATTTGAACCTGGATCTTAGTTCAACACTGTAACCCACTGGGGTTGGGAGACAGGACTGTACATCTTCAGACTGTGTGAGCGGGGGGGGGGGAGGATCCCAATTTGATTGGACCTTTGCATTAAGAAAAGAAAGCACCACCTCCCTGTCTGCAGGGAGCTTTTTATGGAAAGGGATATTTGGAGATGTGATTTTGCCATGCACCATTTTTTTCAATTAACAGAGGCTAAAATTACAATTAGTGTGTGTGTGGGGGGGTGTTCAGGAATTTTTTTGAGCTTAAAAAGGGGGTCCCGTACTCATAAAGGTTGGGAACCGCTGAGTGAGACAATAAAGGCCTGCAGTTTTTGTATTAAAAATGTTGTCTCGAAATAAATTTCTGAAAACTAGGTGTTTATGTTAGTTGTGTCAACGTTTATGGACAGCTTTGACTTTCAGCATACTTTCTTCTACAGATCAAATACCGACATATCTTACTGAATATGAACCTGGCAGTGAAACTGGTATTGCATTATCAATAGGTGTTCCAATTAAATATTTTGACCATACATGGAGAAACTGGAACACTTTCCTAAATAAGATTAGATTGTTTAAGGAGCTAAGGACACATTTGTGTGCAATGTGTGTATCAGAGCACCGGCTTTCAGTTTATTTATTTTAAAAAGCCGCTTTGAGAGGGAGAGCAATTTGGAGTGAAGAAGTGGCTGGTGGGGGAAACATTGTGTGCCACTTCTCCTGCCATTTCTCTGTTCTAATTCCACCATTTCAAATCTGCATTGCTTAAAATAAAGAATTTTTCCCATGCAAGATGATCTCAGGTGGGATTTGAACTCCACCTTGTGGGTGAAGGCAGAATAGCGCTGTTGTATTTTTCAGAAATTTCTAGTTTCCCCTCAGCCTCAGGGAGCAGTTCTTTCATGACAAGCCATCACCAGAACATAGCCAATTCAAATAAGAATGGTGGACACATATATAACATGTCACAACAACAACAAAATAGACAATTAGAAAATTAATTCTTTGCTGCCAACAAGGAAAATATGTGTTGGGCAGATTAGTGCACACCCAGTCCATAAAAGGTAAAGGTGTCCCCGCACTTGTAGTGTGAGTCGTTTCCGACTCTTAGGGTGACGTCTTGCGACGTTTATTAGGCAGACCGTATATATGGGGTGGGATTGCCAGTTCCTTTCCCGGCCTTTCTTTACCCCCCAGCATATGCCGGGTACTCATTTTACCGACCACGGATGGATGGAAGGCTGAGTGGACCTCGACCCCTTTTACCGGAGATTCGACTTCCTCCTTCCGTTGGAATCGAACTCCGGCTGTGAGCAGAGCTTTCGGCTGCATTACCGCCGCCCATAATACCTAGGGAAAGGCCATGAGATAATCTGTTCATATTTTTAAAATATTGATGTTTATCATATATTTGTTTAGATTATTTGGATGTCACAGGGCAATTTGCAAATTTTTTTTAAATAAGATTGTAAGAATACATAAAATACATTTTTTTAAAGAAATAAAGACATTGGGGCATAATTTTAAAAGAGATATTGCAGACATTTGAATGCAATATGTGGTTAGTCCCTAAGATACAAGAGGCTTCAAGATGTGTACATATTTCACACAGGAAGAACTGGGAATGAGTATAGATTATAGACTGTGTGAATTGGCCCCAAATACAAAAATACTAGATTAACATAGAAATGGTGGTTTATGCTAAGGAATATTTTGTTAAATTGATGTTGGTTTTTTGCTCCTCTCCTGATTTGATCTGCACCAAATCCTAATTTGTACAGAGAATAGGCAGAAACAAAATAATTGACTGAAATGCAATCTAACACATATTTTACTTGGGAATAAGCTCTATTGTGTTAAAGGGTGCTTGTTCCCAAGTAAGTGTGCATACGACTGCAGCTCTAAGAAAAGAATTAACTGGACACAGTAAGTACCATGTCAACTTGGTTTTCTTTGAAATACTGTGTCGTAATTCTGATTTATCTTTCATGTTTAATTTCAATAAAGCAACAACACTTTTTGTATTCTTAGCAAGCTGGAAATTTTTCTAACTGGTCTGGAGGCTTCATCATGGAAGACAGTATGTCAAACACCCTAAATAGCCTTGGGGAGCAAACAAATGACTTTTATAGTATGGATGAACCCCAGGCTGCAACAGTTCAGCAGAACTCTCCTACCAAGTACTTGGCTGTGGAGGCAAATGCGGTATTGTCATCCCTACAGACCATACCTGAATTTGCAGAGACACTAGAACTCATTGAGTCTGTAAGTCTGAATTGTCTTATTTTCAATCCTTAATAAATAGTTGTTTACATAATATGCAAAACTAGAAACAAAAAATCCATGTTAACGTTAGTACAATGTGTAGCATTTGCTGTATGTATAGTGAATATTACATAGTAATAGAGCTTCAATATTAACTATTGGCTTTTGTGAAGAAAAACCATGCAGAATTAGGAACTAAAATTCTGGAATAAGATGAGAGAAAATTAGGATACTGAATTAAAATTAATGCATATTAGAACTAAAGTTAAAATGTATCAACTTATGCTAGAATTGTGGTGCATGGTCAAGCCATTGATAAAGTTAGTCCAATTCTATTGAAATAACTATTCCTTTAAACACATGGCAGATTGTTTTTTTGTTCCTGCCCCATGTGATTTGGATATTGTAGGATCCTGTAGCATGGAGTGATGTCACCAGCTTTGACCTCTCTGATGCCGCTACCTCCCCTGTCAGTCAAGCTCCAGTAAAACTAATGCGGATTCAGCACAATGCTGGGGCCATGGAGTGCCAATTTAATGTAAGTGTTGTACTAGATGGCAAAAAAACAAGTGACGAAGAAGAGTCAACATCCCCGAGTGCAGCCAAGTTCAGTTCTCCTCCAACTATTTTGCGCAAGAAGAAGAAACCTAGAACTGGACAGTCACCAGTCAGTGAACAAAATGATGGTTCATGTAACAACGGTCCCAATTTTGCATTAAAACAAACACCAGTGAAAACACTACCCTTTTCTCCTTCCCAGGTAAATGCAACTATTACAACTAATTTAATAATAAATTTGGTTTTATTGAATAGATCAGACTATGCCTTCTACTACATTCTATAAATCAGTAGAAGATGATCAACTATTTTGTTCACTTGAAACAATTATGTAGTTAAACATGCATCTCTTCCCTGCCCAATACATTGGTTCTCTACTTTTTAACTGGAAATGAATCAGGCTTGTCTTGAGTTGTTTTGTGGCAGAAATTAAGATTGGCTGTATAAATGGCTTACAGCTCTTCTGTACGTATTAGTTTTATTTTCAGTCTTGTCTGAATTGCCTAAATCCAACACAGACTCATGGATTTAGAACAATGGTTTTATAGAGAATCACTGAAAATATGAGGATGGTGACTCAAAAAGTTCAGCAAAATGTCAAGGTAGAATGGAAGGTACTCCTTGTTATTTGTGAAGACGATTGGCGATGTTGATTTTAACTGATTGGGTTGTATCCAATGTTAGTCCTACTTAGAGTAGACCCATTGAAATGAATAAACATGACTAACGGGTTCATTAATTTCAGTGGCTCTACTTTGTGTAAAATGTAGTTGGATACAATTATTTTTATCTGGTGTAAGGGTAGTGAATCATCCTTGTGGATAAATATTTTTCTTTAGTTTAATTGAGAACTTCTATTTTAAGAACACGTTGAAGACTTGTCTTGTGTTGGTTACGAAGTTTCCAGAGTTGCATGATGCTGAATGAGAATTTGTCTTGCTACAGGATGGACGGCTCATAAGTGTGCGTGTATGTCTGAATAATAAAAGCAAAACTAGAACAATAAAGGCTGTGTAAGCAAATTCAGAATTTGAGAGAATACTATCAACTTACTTGGAGCAATTTGTGTTGTTTTATGTGCAGTTCTTCAACACCTGCTCTGGAAATGACCAGTTTAACATTGAAAATCCTGCATTTACATCAACTCCAATTTGTGGCCAAAAAGTTCTGATTACAACACCGTTGCATAATAAAGAAGTGACGCCCAAAGATCAAAAAGAAAATGCAGGGTAAGTATAGGAATTGATTTTTGATTTTAAATGGCTGGCAGATGTGATTTTAAAAAAAAGTGTCTTGCCCAAACTTGAAGAACTCAGACACGGCTGTAGTTTTTTCTTTTATTGAAGTAAGAGAAAGTTTCCATTCAGTGCACTTCATGAATCTACCTGTGGCTTACTTAGAACTCAGCATCCCTATCTGACTAACCAGGCACAACTTGGCGGCATAAAGATGTTGACTCAGCAACTAACCCTCCCTTTTCACCCAGCTTAAGTAGGGCTGGGCAGTCCTCCCACTTGTGTGTACCTTGAGTCACAGTTGGAGGCGGGCATGTAATCACAAACTCTTCCTGAGCTGGGTTTGTTGAATTTCCCTCTGCATCTGCCTCCTGGACCTTGGGCAAAGGTGGGGTCTTGGCATTAGTCTCGTCCTCTCCCTCTACAGGGGGAGAGCTGTCTGGCGGTGGCGGAGTAGGAGTAAGGGGCTGGTGCAGGGGTCCCTCTTGTGGGGTGTCTGGGATGGTTGGAGATGGCCTGTCAATGCTCAGAGCTGGGGCTGCTTCAACTTCCTTCCCCTTGCTGGGTCCTTCCCTGGCCGGGACATCCCAGTCCAAGTCTTCCTCCCCCCCCGTGCATCGGTCCACCCCAGCTAGCATGGCTCATGACATCATCCCCCCCCCCCATGCCGGGTCCCTTCCCATCCTGGCGGCCTGGGCTTCTCAGGGTATTCGTCATGGAATTTTCTCACCAAGTCTGGCACATGGACATTGGACACCTTTGCCCAGGTTCATTCCTCCAGTCCAAAGCCTTTCCAGTGGATGAAATACGATAAATTCCCTCGATGTCGGCAGGAGTCTAGGATCTGTTCCACTTCGTATTCTGCCTCTCCATCGACGATGATCAGCAGTGGGGGGGCATTGGATGCCCGGTAGGGGTTTGGGGTTTTCTCTAAAGTTAGCAAGGGATGGTGGAACACAGGGTGTATCTTCATGGAAACGGGCAAGCGAAGCCGAAATGCTACCGGATTGATCTGAGCCTCTACTTCAAAGGGTCCCACCCTCCTAGCTTCCAATTTATGGCAAGGCCGATAATGAGTTGAGAGCCATACCCTATCCTCCACATGTATTTCAGGGCCGGGCTGTCAGTGCTGATTGGCTACTCTCTTGTAAATGGCCTTAGCTCTTGTCAGCTGCTCTTGTAGCAGCTGGTGCATCACCTGCAACTCTTGAACAAACTCCGTCACCACTCGTTCTGTCAAGAAGGTAGGTTTGGGGGAAGACTCAAGGGTGGTTAAAGTTGGCGAAAAAGGGAATTTGCTGGGTAGAGGCATGAACTGAGTTATTGTAGGCAAACTCAGCCAGGGGCAATAGAGACACTCAATTGTCCTGCTGGTAGTTCACATAGCAGCGGAGGTTCTCCTCCAGGGTGACATTCGCTTTCTCAGTTTGCCCATCCGTCTGGGGATGGTGTGATGACAACAGTTTTAGTTCGCTTTGCAAGAGCTGCCATAAGGCATGCCAGAATTGGGCTGTGAACTGGGGGCCCTGGTCTGAGATGAGTCTGGACAGGAGCCTGTGTAGCTGGAACACGTGTTGGATGAACAATTGTGCCATCTCTCGGGCTGTCAGAATGCTGGCACAGGGAACGAAATGGTTTATCTTGCTAAAGGCATCCACCACCACCAGGAATAGTGGCTTTCCTCAGAGAGGGGGTAAGTCCGTGATGAAGTCCAGGGTGACCATCTGCCAAAGATCCTCAGGCTCCTGTAATCCGGCCAGGTGTCCTGGGGTGTGTTTGGCTCTCAGGCAAGTAGAGCAGGAGTGGATGTACTTCTTGATGTCATGTTTCATTTGTGGCTACCAGAAATTTTGTGACACCGCCTGCAAGGTTTTAAACACCCCAAAATGGCCTGCTGTTGGAACATCGTGGCATTGGTGTAGGACCTTGGCCCGTAGCTCTCCTGGAGGAATGTAAATGGCTTCAAAGTGATGGAGCAGCCCTCCCCGCTGGGTGAAGCCCAGGGGGCGGTCTTGTGGGGGTACTGTAGCTCTTGCACTCGCACCTGGGCATATGGGTCTTGCTCCTGTGCTGTACGCAATTCCTCAACCCATGGATTGGGACAGGCTGCCGCTACCATTTTGTCTAGGGGTATGATGTGACACAAGGAGGGTTCAGGCCGGGTATCCTGATATTTGGGCTTGTGAGACAGGGCATTGGCCCTGTGATTTTGTGTCTGGGGAATGTAGCTGATGTGGAAATGAAATCTTGCGAACAATTGTGCCCAGTGCACTTGCCATTGGTTTAACTTTGCAGGCCGATTGCAGGCTCTTGAGGTTCCAATGATCTGTGTGGACCTCCACTTCATGCTGGGCTTCCTCCAGTAGGTGGCGCCATGTCTCCAATGCATCTCGGATGGCAAGCAGCTCCTTCTCCCAGATGATGTTGTTTTGTTCCGAGCTAGATAACTTTCAGGAGAAGTAGATATAGGGAAGCAGCTCCCCCCCCCTTTTCGGTGGGTTGTAACAGCACTGATCTTACGCATCCAATTCCACCACAAATAGTTGGCGTGTTGCAGGATGGGTTCTGAGGAGAACAACAACTTCAGTTGCTCAAACATCTGTTGGGCTTCTTCAGTCCAGTGGAAGGGGCCAGTCCCTTTTAAACAGTCTATTAGAGGTGCTGTCTTGTTGGAGAAGGCAGCGATGAAGCATCTGTAGTGGTTGGCAAAACCCAAGAATCGCTGTAGGTCCTTCTTGGTCTTGGGGGGGATGCTAGGAAAGCATGCTATGCACCTTCAAGTCGACTGTCTATCTGCAGGCACAGCAGGACAAGTTCTGGGAATGTGTCTGGTTGCGGGGTGCACACCAACTCATCCAGGATCTCACTGCTGAGGCCATTATGGTATAAGTATATCAAAGTGGACTCATTAAAATTCATCTCCTGGGCCAGGATACGAAAGGTGTTAGTGTAAGTGCTGACAGAGTTTTTCTCCTGCCGCAGGGTTCCCAGTTGGCAGGACATGGTGGCCTTCTGTTGGGGGTCTCGAAAGATCTCCGCCATGGCTTCAATGAAGGGGTTAGCATGGGGTCATTCTGGAGCAACAGCGGGGTGGCCCACTGGGCAGCCTCTCACTCTAGGAGGCTGATGATGAAGGCCACCTTCAAGGAGTCGTTAGGGAACTCCAACTGCCGCACTCGCATGTAGAGCTTGCACTGGGCAATGAACGTGGTGAACGTGGCTTTTCGCTGTGATGGAGGGGCATCCCCACAGGAGTTTTGATACAAGGTGCTGGCACAGGCGGAACGGGGCCTGCCCCTTCTGCAAGGTGGTCACCTGAGTCCCCAGCTGAGTCACTTGGAGGCACAAAGTTTGATTCTCGGACCGAAGGGACTGGATCTCAATTCCGAGGTTCTGTAGCTCTGACAACACAGACTCAAAGGCTCTCTGGTAGTCCTCCCCTGTTCTGACACTCGCTTCCATTCTCTTCGTCATGGGGGTGCTAACTAACTAGGCACAACTTGGCGGCATAAAGATGTTGACTCAGCAACTAACCCTCCCCCTTCACCCAGCTTAAGTAGGGCTGGGCAGTCCCCCCCTTGCATGTACCCTGAGTCATGGTTGGAGGCAGGCACATAATCGTGAACTCTTCTTCAGCTGGGTTTGTTGAATTTCCCGCTGCATCCGCCTCCTAGACCTGGGCAAAGGTGGGGTTGCGGTGTCAGTCCCGTCTTCTCCGTCTACAGGGGAACAGCTGTCTGGTGGTGGCAGCAGAGGAGGAGGAGGAGTAAGGGGCTGGTCCAGGGGTCCTGATTGGGGGGTGTCTGGGACGGCTGGAGATAGCTTGTCAGTGCCCAGAATGGAGGCTGCTTTGACGTCCTGCCCCTTGCTGGGTCCTTCCCTGGCTGGGACATCCCAGTTCAGCTCTTCTTTCCCCCCCCCCGCTGTGCATTAGTCCACCCCTGGCTAGCATAGCTCATGACAATTAGGGGCTGTGCCCCTGTGAACCAAACCTTTCCCCGTCCCTGTGTTGCCTAGGCACTTTCCCCCCTACCTCTCCCTGTGTCGCTCAGGCACCTTTCCCCTGCTCCTCTTCTCTGGGTCGCCCAGGCACCTTCCTGTTCTACCCCAGTGTGTGCCCCCTTCCCCCTGCCAGCCTTGAGCCCAGCATGGCTAGGTCATACTGCAGTCTGTTTAGCATTGCCTGTCTGTGGCCAAGTGAGTTGTAGCATAACACTTACTTTTTTATACATATAGAAAAAATAAGTCCAGAAGTACTGAAGAGTTACTTTGCAAGTACCATCAAAGGAAAGGGGGGAGTGGATTCACTTTCCAATAAACCTTTGCCTAAAATGACTGACTCTTATTATCTAACTAGTAACACTTTGCTTAAATAACTTTTGGTTCTTGCATAGTTTTAGGACACCTACTATTAGAAGATCTCTACTTGGTACAACACCAAGGACTCCTACTCCATTTAAGAATGCTTTAGCTGCTCAGGAAAAAAAATATGGTCCTCTGAAAATTGTGGTATGTAGTATTTTGCTTCATATTCTTTTTACATAGCTTTTGGGTTCTTACTTGCTTTGGGTGGGCATGTGCCCAGAAAACTGACCTAAAATATTTTAAATAAATAAAATAGAATATGTTCAAAGCTCATTTGATGAAAAAAATACACAGCACATGAAAATTGCACATCTGTACTATGCTATTTAACAGATAATGACTAGCAGGGCAATTCTGTATACAGTTACTCAGATGTAAGCCTCATGAAGTTAAATGGGGCTTTCTATCAGGTGAGTGACTTTAGAACTGCAGCCCAAGGCTACAGTCCTATACACACTGACCAATAAGTAAACTCTGCTGAACACTTTGCCCTGACCTTTGACATCTGAAATATGTATATATATTAGGAGCTACCCTATTCCTGTGATTGTAATTTGTTTTAAACTGCTTTTAATACTGGGCTTTTAAAATTGGTATAACCCCTCTGAGACCTTATGGCAGCCTTTCCCAACCAGTGTGCTTCCAGATGTTGTTGGACCACAACTCCCATCTTTCCTGACCATTGGCAGTGCTGGCTGAGGCCGATGGGAGTTGTGGTCCAACAACATCTGGAGGCACACTGGTTGGGAAAGGCTGCCTTATGGTGAAAGGTGGTGAGAAATTGAAATAATAATAATATAAATATAGTGGGACTCCTGTAAACACAGAGTTGTACTGTGATAATACTAGAAGAAATACTTTTTGTTCATTCAAGAGACATGGATGGACCAGGGCATTTTGCTTCAAACCAAGTAATTCTACTTCATCTGCCTTGCTTTGAAAGCAAAACTTCAAAGCTTAATGGCAATATTTTCTGCTACTACATAAGGAAGTGCAGTTGTGTATGACCTTACATAATCTGTAGTTACAGAAGTCTTACTGAAATATTTTGCTTGTAAGTATTTCTTCTCATAGTGTGCTAAAGTGTTTCTGAATGCTCCATAAATTAAATAGTCCCACAGCTGAACTGCTTGTGCATTGGAATGAAATGTTTCTAAAGTAGTGTGCGTTGTACTCTGATATTTAGGGGAAACTTGTATTTCGTGTCTTTACTTGTATGCATCTTTCTTCGTTCTTTGAATGGGTACTTATATAATTTGAATGGTCACTTATGACTATAAAGCAGAGTTAAACGTTGTAGTGTGTAAATGGGGTTCAGCCTTCCTGTTGTAGAAATCAGAATGAGCACTGGAATTTAAAAAAAAGGCATCAGCTTCTCACTTGGTGTCTTCTACCATTTTAACTGTTTGATTAGTCACAGCCACTTGCCTATTTGGAAGAAGACATCAGAGAGGTTTTAAAGGAGGAAACTGGAACAGATATATTCTTCAAGGAAGAAGAGGACTCTTTCTATAAGGGTTGCAAACTAGAGGTAAGTTACATTACCTTTTTTCAAAGCACCCTTTTGGGATATGCAGAGGGTGAGGGTGCCACCCCCTCTCTTTGTGGTTCGTGGTATTGTGAGAGGCAGGAATGTTTGTGAGTGCTCCCTAGTGAGAGCAGAGAGCTCCATGTGTGTGGAGTATAATTTTGCCCCACCTTTCATTGTGAGCTTAAATTGGGGAGAAGTGAGAGTGCTGTGTTTATCTATAAATATACGTTTGTATATTTGGCTGATTGTCTCTGTTATATTTCTGTAATTTGGAATTGCAAATCGTTATTATGATCTCCCTGTGTTAGTTACTTTAGTTTATATTTAAGGTTGAAGAGGATATCCTACCTAATTGTTCTCTGCTGCTCTAAAATGTGGATTTTTATTGTACATTTTTATATTCATTTGTGATATGATGTAAATTGCTCAGATTTTGTTGAAATATGAAGCAATATATACGTTAATGAAATAAAAAATGCTTAGAACTCTGGAATTGCAGGAGCAATTGCTTTTCTTTCCTTTACATGCTGCTTACAGAATCCTTCTGCAAAGAAAGTCAGGAAGTCATTAGTCTTGGATCCTTGGGAAAAAGAAGAGCTTGGTGCCCAGTTTTTCACAGAAGACAATGTTTCAGATGTACAGGTGAGCTTTGTGATACACAAATATTTAAGGTAAAATGTAAACAAATTTGTTTGAATAATTATTTGGAGCCTTTACTATTGATAAGTAACACAACAAAGTATGACATTGGCTTTTAAAAACATTACTGCCAGTAAAGATTTCTAACAGTGAGGAGAGCAGTAGTCTTACCTCATTCTTGATTGTGGCAAATTGAACATGTTTGGTTTTTTAAAATTAATATTTCTAGGCTGCTTTTCTGCTAGAAAGCCTTCATGTTAGTGATACAAATGCCCTTTTCTCCAAATCCATAAAATATTTATAGCTATAGTTGGAATTAAGGTGACTATATCCCCCTCGAAGTCATATTGTTAAAACTACTTAATTCAAAGTATGCTAGTTTTTAAAGGATGCTTAACGCATTTAAAGTTCACAGAGTTGCTAGGGATGAATTTATTGGATCTTCTTGTTTGTATTAACTGTGTCGTTTTTTAATTCTTCAGCTAAGTCACTGTTATATATATTTTTTCTTTGCAAATATAGTCAGAAAATATTTATACTACATCACTGCTGATGATACCATTATTGGAAATACATGACAATAGAGGCAATAGGACTCCCGAGAAACAGGATTCTAGTTCAACAAAGCTGAATGTAGCAATGAAAAAAAAGCTGAATACTTGCACTTCAAAAAATGTCAAAACAGAAAAAACACTTCAGGTCTGTATTCTTAACATTGTGCTCCTTTCTGTTTGGCGACAAGCTCTTTAAAAGGCTACTTCCTAAATTGTCTCATTTATGTTCATCAACTTGGATACAAATGTGGGTTCTTGATGCAGCTTATCCTGCAAGATGCTAGCAATATATCTGTTTGGATTAAAGATTCAGAATTAACCAAGATAAATATGGAGGCTTAATTTTAAGTTCAGTAGTACACATGTAGATTTTAGTGCAGAACCCTCTGTATAATTTTAAGAACAGTGGTATTCATTCTTTGGTAAGTGCTTCCACTAAGTTATACGTAAAAGCGGTCAGGGCGGCGAAAAAGTCTTATTTCGCTGCCACTATTAGATCATCTCTTTGCTGCCCAGCGGAGCTATTTAAGGTGGTACGAGGGCTGTTACATTCTGGCCCTCCTGATACTAAGGAAATATCGGAAGCCCGCTGTAACAAATTTGCGGAGCACTTCCAAGATAAGATTGACTGCATCCGTCGGGACTTGAACTCTGACATTATGACAGTTGAATCCATTGAAGTGTCCAGAGCGCGGCCTTGTCCTTTATTATTGGATGAGTTTCAGTTGATGCAGCTTGAGGAAGTGGACAAGGTACTTGGAATGGTGCGGGCGACCACGTCTGCTCTGGACCCTTGCCCATCTTGGCTGGTGAAGGCTGGCAGGGCTGTAACCACCGGCTGGGCCAAAGAGGTGATAAATGCCTCCTTGAGAGAGGGAGTAGTCCCTGGTAGTCTTAAGGAGGCAGTAGTGAGACCTCTTTTAAAGAAACCTTCTTTGGACCCAGATATTTTGAACAACTATAGACCGGTGGCGAATGTCCCCTTTTTGGGCAAGGTTTTGGAGTGGGTCGTCGCCACCCAACTCCAGGCGCTTTTGGATGAAACCGATTATCTGGATCCGTTTCAATCCGGTTTTAGGTCCGGTTTTGGCACTGAAACAGCCTTGGTCGCCCTGTATGATGCCCTCTGTCGGGAGAGGGACAGGGGGAGTGTGACCCTGTTGATTCTCCTTGATCTGTCAGCGGCGTTTGATACCATCGACCATGGTATCCTTCCGGGGAGGCTCGCGGAGTTGGGAGTTGGGGGCACTGCTTGGCAGTGGCTCTTCTCCTACTTAGCGGATCGTCGCCAGAAGGTAGTGCTTGGGGAACATTGCTCGATACCCTGGACTCTCCATTGTGGAGTCCCTCAGGGATCGGTTTTGTCCCCCATGCTTTTTAACATCTACATGCAGCCTCTGGGTGCGGTCATCAGGAGTTTTGGAATGCGTTGCCATCAGTACACTGATGACACGCAGCTCTACTTCTCCTTTTCACCTTCTTCAGGTGAGGCTGTCGATGTGCTAAACCGTTGCCTGACCGCGATAATGGACTGGATGAGAGCTAATAAACTGAAATTCAATCCAGACAAGACCGAGACACTGTTGGTGAACTCTTTTTCTGCCCAGATGGTGGATGTTCGACCTGTTCTAGATGGGGTTACACTCCCCTTGAAGGAACAGGTTCGTAGTTTGGGTGTCCTTTTTGACCCTTCCTTGTCGCTTGAGGCTCAAGTGGCCTCGGTGGCACGGAATGCGTTTTACCATCTTCGCTTAGTCGCCCAACTACGCCCCTATCTGGACAGTGACGATCTCGCCTCAGTTGTTCATGCTCTGGTAACCTCTAGATTGGATTACTGTAATGCGCTCTATGTAGGGCTCCCTTGAAGACAGTTCGGAAACTACAGCTAGTGCAAAACGCGGCAGCCAGGCTGCTGACGAGGACCAATCGGTCCGCGCATATAACACCTGTCCTGGCCCGTTTGCACTGGCTACCTGTTTGTTTCCGAGCCAGATTCAAGGTGTTGGTTTTGACCTATAAAGCCTTACATGGTGTGGGACTGCAGTACCTTGTGGAACGCCTCTCCTGCTATGAACCTACCCGTCCACTTCGTTCAGTATCTAAGGCCCTCCTCCGGGTACCAACTCATCAAGATGCCCGGAGGATTACTACTAGATCTAGGGCCTTTTCTGTGGTGGCCCCTGAATTGTGGAACAGCTTACCAGAGGAGATATGCCTGGCGCCTTCGGTATTTTCTTTTAGGCGCCAGGTTAAGACATGGCTATACTCCCAGGCATTTTAATGTTTAATGTTAATGTTTATGTGAATGTTTTAAATTCTCCTGTTATTTGAAATGGATTTTACTGTAACATTGTATTTTAACTCTGTTTTTGTACACCGCCCAGAGAGCTACTAGCTATGGGCGGTTTAAAAATGAAATAAATAATAATAATAAAATAATAATAACATTAAGATTTCAGTAGGCAGCATAGTATAATGCTGATGATGCCCTAGAACCACACTGCAGAAAAATGAGAACAGGCAGGACAGTTATGAATAGTTCAAATGCTAATCTCCATAGATATGCTATGTGCACATCCAATATGTATGTGCGTTCTGGCCCCAGTGTTAACATCCATGAGTGGAATGTAGGTTAAGAGAACCTATAGGTGTACAACTATACATGTGTAGGCTCTCCCTCTTGATGTTTTGTTCAATATGGGGGCAGGACCACTGGGCAAGTCCACTCACATTTAGCAAGTTGTGGGTAATAAAGTTGGTTATTTACAAATTCTATTCTTATTGTGAATAGAATGGTGAACACAGTATCTATCACTTACTGTGCATTTGAAGGCCACAAGCTAGTAAAGTGTGCAAGTATCATTACTCCCATATTCCAAATAAGCAGGCTGAAAACAGGAATTTGTCTTAGGACTGCTTAGTAAACCCAAGAAATATTGAACTGTTATTGTTAAGTGATATATTTAATTTTAATGTTGGATGTCAGGACTTCTGGGCAACACCAATGTAGTTCAAGTGGATTTTCCCTTTGCTCCTTGTACCCTCCCAACCCTCCAGAGTAGATTTTGGCTGTGAGCAGGAGGCTGCAGTGGGGAGGAGACGAAGGTGTAATTACTATTAATTTGCCACCCTTTGCCTATAAGCAATAAAGTTTGATTCATTCAAAGTAACTGTAAGTTGGACAATGTGTTACAGGCCAATTGTGAGTGGGAAGCTGTTGTTTATGGGAAGACAGAAGATCAGCTTATTATGACTGAGCAAGCAAGAAGATACCTGAGCACCTATACAGCTACTGGCAGCTCTTCAAGGGCTCTGATCTTGTGATTTTCTCAAAATGTACCGATCTACCTTTTTTCTTTTTACTAAGGACTTTACGCTGAGATCTTTTTTCAGCGATATGTGTACTGATACTTTTTTAGAGTTGAAGTCGCTTTGTAAAGGAGAACTTAAGTTTCTTTGTGAACCTTTTTTTTTAAAAGCAAATTTAAATGGTCTTTTAAAAGAACACTCTAAAGGAAATGGTGAAAGGAATGACTATTTTTTTCTCTATGCTATTTTTTATTCTTTAGAATATATATTTCTACTCTCCTTTTAAAGAAACGTTTAATATAGAGTAGGTTTACAGGTACTTGGTGATTTTTGAAAGAGAAACATTACACAACTCTTTGAAAATGTTTTTGCTTAAATGCTCATTTGCTTATGTAGCATTTTTTATAAACACAAAAGAAAGGAGACTAAAGGAAGAATAGACGATTGCACTACTAGTACTAGGTATGCTGCACAAAATTAACGACAGTGTTAAATGTATTTATTTGAGAATGGTACTTCTAATAAGAGTAGCTAAAGGGAAGAATTGAATTTTTATTAGGATAAAGCATCAGTATTCATAAATCTCAAACTGAGACCATTGTTGAATGTATTGTACAGCATGTGGGAACAGGAAGGCTTTTGTAAATTTGGAAGGGAGTTTGTGTTTTAATTTATTTTCATTTTAAGCTTAAGGCTGCAATCTCACCAAGTGCCCACATATTCCCGCTGCTTTGCAAAGCAACATAAACCCATGGGGAAGCCAAGACAAACTTGCTCTTGCTTGCAGAGGGGAGAGAAAGGGTAGTACCATAATGCCCAGTCCACAGAGATGACAACTATAAGCACTGTTGGCCTCTGCTCTTCCACTCTCTTTGTTTGAACCTCAACCGTGTGCAGTGTTTTCAAACTCAGTCCATTCTGCTAGTTTTTGAGATTAACTACATCCCTCTTTTCCCCCATTAGCCTACTTTTCCATATCCAGACACTATGAATCTGAAGCAGAGACCTGTCAGTCCTGTCTAGGTCCCGAGTCTTCTTTGACAGATGAGTCTAAAACTAACGTGCCACTTGAACACCCTTTCTCCTTCCAGCGTTTTAAGTCTTTGGGCCTTCATGCACTGCCTTCATTTTGGTAGGACATGTAAGAATGTCTCAGATTATAACAATTGGACATTATGAATAAGAAAAAAATCAGTGTCTATTGTATTTTTTTAGGACGCTGAAGTGGGATTAATCCTGGTACAGCTCTGCCATGAAGGAAGCGATACAAGGGCTCTCCTTAGGTCAAGGAAAGTGAAAAGTTTGTGCGGGTAAAGGACCAGTCTCTTAAAAGGTGACTCTCATATTCTCAGCTGCCGATTGTGCCGTTTGACAGTGATGAGAGTATCCTACTCCATGAGCGCTGAGAAATGTGTGTTAGGGAAACCAGGAGCAAGCTTATGGTGACCATTGATTCTACAAATGGGCTAGGGAGGGAAAGGAGAGCAAGACCCATTATCGTTCGAGGTATCACAGCTAGTGGTGTTGTGGAAGTGTTGTGACACACTGTACATGGCAGAAGTTAACAAACTGGAAAAAGAGAGGAAGCATAGCTGAGCCGGTCTTTTACAGCAAGTCCTCTGACTTGTCTCAATCTCTACAAATGCATAATAATTTACCTGAGGAAACAGATTGCAGTAGTTGTGGCCCCTGAGCTGTCTGATGGATGAAGGATGTCTTTGAGATATTTACAGATTATCTCATTCTACTATTCCCAATCAAATCAAAGCAGGAATAAAGGAAAGTGTACTGTGGTTTGGTCCTGGAGAAGCACCAGGCTGAGCGTAAGCACATCTCAGAGAAGGATTGACTTCCTGTTTTTCCTGAGCAGTGTAAACTTCACAGTGAAAGAAGTAAAAGGGAGAATGAGTGTTCTCTCTATGAAGGATGGTGATGGAGAATCAGCTGCAATGGCAGGATGCATGAAGTATTTGGGATGCTTTGCAAACACCAAGCCTGAAGTGGGTCTATGTGAGCACAAACATTTCACAGGATTGCAGCCTCAATGTGTAGATATTTATATGTATGCAGGTTGTCTAGAAGCTGATGTTGTTTTCCTGGTACATAGCTCCAGCTAAAATGAGAGGACAAATTTTAACTTTGGTGCATGGAATAACAGCAACATTACAGGCTGTGAAATACATGAATTTGCATTTAATCTACTTAAGATTGCACTATTCCCTTTTAAATCATGTTGGTCTACATAGTAGTTTTAAAGTTCACCAGAGTTATACTACAAGTATTCCAGGACTTGGGTTATTAAAAGGATACATTTGTGGAGGGACAGAACATGAAGACTTGCTATCTTGTAGCCCTATACAGGAATTGAATACCAATGCATTTCATTACACATCTGAAAGAAGAGTTTGTTCATATAGTCATTTTTCTCAACATGAATAGCTATGGGCCTACCTTTGCCACATTTTGTGCTTTCATGTGGAGAGATGTTGGTGTGAACTGGTCTGTAGATAGATTACAGTTGCAATTGTTCCTGTAATCGTGCTTAAAGAATTGCTACCACAGTCACAGAACTTGCTGTTGCCTCTTTCTCTGTACAGCTCAAGTCACACTCGCACTCCCCCATGACAGGATGGGCTATGCTTACTTGCTCTGAAGCTGTGAACTGGCTCAAAAACATTTTATAGCTGCTCTTGGAATCCTCAACAACTCAATTACAAAACTGTTTAAAATGAAAATAGACTTTTTTAATTTAAGATTTGTCCATGTGTCTAACCTTCACAGGTTACAGCACTTGCTTCAGTTTACCTGCTTTAGACATTTGCACTTATTTTTGTCTGATTTGAAGGAATGTCTTGGTTTTGCTCTTGTTGTAGCTTTTTTTAGTTATTTTCTTGCAGAACATAATGGTGTGCTGTCAACCTAAATACTGACAGGAAAATAGAATTGTATACTGTATACTGTAGATGTTATCTATTTATAAATCTGACACTCTTCCTCTCCACTCCTGGGTGTGCTGCTATAGATGGTAGCAGAATCTGCTTGCTGCTATGAGAGATGGAAAGAGCGAGCATCATATGCACTGTATGTAAAATGACAAATAGAATGATGGCATGTTCACAAGTTAACTGATATCAACTGTTGCTGTGCAGGGAGTAACACAATTACTAGAAAGAAACCTGATACCGCATAACACCAAGAACTCTAAAAATGAATTTCCTTGTTTTAATATTGTGTGTGGTATGTAAAGCAATCTCTGATGTTAGCATACTTAAATACAGCTTAAGGCCCCCTATCATAGTTTATTTATTTATTATTCTAAATGAATATTTATATGTAGAATATTCACCTTGCCTTTTATAGGCACACAAAGTTTTTATCCAGTTTGAAAACTTAGCATTTTTCAGATCAACTCTGTTGATAAGAGAATTATGCTTCCTGTTCAAAATGTGAGAAGCTAGTTTGGATCTCCCTTTGGCATTGATGGTTTTGGTGTGATCTCTCTCTTAAGTAAGCTTCTTTAGAGGATTTCCTTACCTGAAGCACAAAGGAGTTAAGTGAATGTGATTAGCTAGTAAGGCTAATTTAACCTAACATTCCTACCATGGCCTTTTTGCCTTTTCTTTCTTTTTAATCACAGTCCACCCACCTCAAGCCACCTGAACAAGCTACTTCAAGCCTTGATGGCTGTTTAAGTAGTATGTGTGTTAGTCACATGTCCTGCTGGGTATCCGCAAGCACTTAGGTGTATTTAAAATGTGCTCTCCAGATTACAACCAGTATGCCAAGATCCAAAGAGTTGTGTGTGTGCATCAGCACTGCCTGGATTTTCCAATTCTGGCCACAGTTTCCTGTGCTATGTTGGAAGATTCTCTGGAGAGTCCCCAGACTTTCTGGAGTAGCTTTTGGGGGGGGACAAGGGATAGCAGTGGGCTGGGGAGTGGTGGAACAAAGATTCTGCAGTATACACACAAACATTGGCTGCAGTTCTCTGGATTGACTCTATGTCTTCATCTATTATGCTTAAAAGATCTGCTGCTTTGCAGGAGGTATGTAAATTATTCTTGTTTTTTTCTTTTTAAATGGTACCAAAGCCTCCAGTACCAAGGTTTAATGTAGGTCTCTGGTAAGTAGTACAAACTGGAGTTGGTATTGGTTGAATCTTTCATTTAATTGCTTTTGTGTTGCTTTTAGCAAAAAAGAGAAATAAATGGTTTTAAACCTTTGAAATGTTAGAGATATTTTGGTACTTTTTCATTCTTAGGTGCATTTGCCATTTTTTAAATTAAATATATAAGTAGAATGTACCTGCAGCAGTCAAACATGCATGTTGGAAAATGACAGCATGTGTTAATACTTATGTTTGTTTCTAAAGTTTTGACTCTTAATTATAAGATGAATATCTTGATGAAGTTCTGTTATATTTTGTTGTATTTTGTTATTTTACTACAGATTTTGTTTCACTTAAAAGGATCTTGCATATAATGCAGGAGACATTAACACAGAAATAAAACTTTTATGTACACATCTACTGTGCATTTACTTTTACTTACAGGAAATAAGTGACATCTGTATTGTCATTTCATTTGTTTCCCAAACATGAAGCATGCTTTCATATTGAAGACTGGGTTGCTAACTTATGGTTGTGCTAGCACCTGGAACACTGGAATAAGTTGCTTTTAAGCGTTCTGATTTCTGCTTTGGCCCTACAGAAGCCACAGTATACTGTTTTTATGGGAACTTGCTAAGAACTCCATTTTTGACTTGCTTTGGTGACGAAAATGAGATATGGGGGCTTGTTCTGACAATGACAAGAGCACAGAATTGTGATCAAGTGCAAGGGAAAGGATAGGAGAAACTAGAATGGGGATCTTGGGAGAAATATTGGGCACCAGTTAGGGGATGTACAGGAATGAACTAAGATCTTGGTTGAGGGAGTGAGGGATAAAAAAATGGAAGCCAATAGATATGTCTGTAGATATCAGTTGGGAATTTTAAATGGGTAGCAAATGGGTGAAGAAAGCTAGTGTGTCTAAGAAAGAGAGGAAGGAACATCAAAAGACAGCAAAACCTGAGATGCATTCAGAAGAATAAACAAGAAGCAAACATTTTGCAAAGCTGAACAAATAAAGTAGATGAAGTCAAATAAGATGTGAATAGAATGAAAAAATACATAAAATGGCTTGTCACTTGGGAAAGCTTGAAAAGTTTAAATTCATAGTCATTTTGTATGCTGATATGAAGTAAACAGACTTCTGAAGTCTAAAGGCCTGTGTGTATATAAAATTGGGAACATATCCCCTTAAAATATTTTAAGGTGGCGACCCTATTTTTGTGGTTCCTGCTTCCAAGTATTTGAAAGAGGCATGTGCTGTATTTTATACATGTGCGTCTTTTTGACATGATAGGCATTGTGTACTTTGTACTCAACAAAATAAGGTGGGAGTTGTCCTTTTTTACAGGAACAGTTTCCCCCCCAAAAAACAGGCAGTGTTCATACACAATCTTTTGAAGAGGTGAAATTTCATACTGTGAGGTTCATCTCATCAACCTTTCCCTCTTTTAAGAGAAAAGAGTGTGGAAGGTTGCTGGATTTTGTAACTTAAGTAAATTGCTCCTAAAGGGTGGTGTTCAGCTAATGTGCCCTGTCAGTGCAAGGATTATCACTAGTGCAATGGTTCTTTCCCCCTCCTTGTGCCCTCCTGAACTCTGTTCCAGAGGGTTAGGAGAACCCCTAGAACAGATTTAGGGAGTACACAGGTGGAGGAGTGGGGGAAATTCCATTGCGCTAGCGGTAATCCTTGTGCTGATGGGGTGCTGACTTAGCTCTATGTTGAATACAGCCCATCTCGCTTGTAGATAAGTGACATAAGCAAAGGTATTGTTTTGATATATAGGTGTTTCATGGCATTAAACAAAGAAGGCCACTCATTCCCCTTCTTTATGCTCTGCCTCTTTTCCTTCGGTAATGCAATAGCTTTTTCTTGCTTCAGAGCAACCTGGGGAAATTCTAAAATGGCAGCCCTTGTGCCAACACAAATTTTAATTTGGTTTTTGCAGAATTACTTATTAGTGGCATGTCAATTCCTTGGCTCAAAACATTGGAATTTGACCGTCCCAACTATACCACACAATGTTTCCAAATGTGTAGCTGGCTCTAAGGGCTAGGGTTCTCATTCAGTTCTTCAACCTGTATTTATTTAGAGCACTCAACATATTACAGTTCATTTTTCAAATAAAACCCAAGATGGTTCATACCGACATAATTCAGGATCTTTCAGGAGGAATGGAAAGAAAAGAGACATTTCCCTTTATTTGCTCTTCAGAACCATCCACCTCTTGCTATGTTATACAGTCACAACAGTGGCTGTAAACTATAGTCAGTATGTATTTTTCGCATACCTCAATGTGAAATTGAAAATACCCCCCAGGCCATTCTGATTCTTCCCATAAGCTCATTTCAAAACAAAACCTTACAACACTTACAGTCCTGAACTCAGAAATGCTTGCTTAACAACCTCTAAATTTTCATTGTAATACACAAAACAGTCAGAGAGAATTGAGAGTTCAAAATGTAAAAAGGGAGAAAAAAACCCAGAGCCCTTTTGGACTTTTTTCTGTCAAATTTCTCATAATCTGTTGAAATTAATTAAAAATTGGCCATGTTCACAGAGTACCTACAATCCTATTACTGACCTTGGCCTATACTCTGACCTTCATCTTCTGCAGTTTAAAAGTTACAAAAATGCCTGGCTGATATTTAATTAATTTAAGAAATTTTTCATTGAACTCAGTGATAAGGCCGGGCATGCTCAGTAAGAACCAACTGTCAGTGTTCTAAAAGTCAGACTCACAGCTGCTGGACTTGCCTAATCAGAGGGCCACGCTAACACCAGAACTTTATTGCACTTTAGACCATCATGGCTTCTCCCAAAGAATATTGGGAAGTGTAGTTTGTGAAGGGTGCTGAGTGGCCAGAGTAGTTTAACAGTCAGCTGCTCTGATTGAAGCTCTGTGAGGGGAACAGGGCATCTCCTAGCAACTCTCAGCACCCTTCACTAACTACACTTCCCATGATTCTTTGGGAGAAGCTATAACTGTCTAAAGTGAAATAAAGGTCTGGTGTGGATGTGGCCAGGGACAGCTTTGGTTTAAATTTGGGTGGGAGGCTACATGTGCCTGCTATAGAATAAAAAGGTTGGGGAAAGCCTGAAAAAGAATGATAATGTTCACAATGTTTTTCTTTTGGAAAGGAAAGGGGCTTCCCTCTTCCCAATGCCCACCCATCCAATCTCCTCCCCTCCCTCTTCTCCCATTCACAGTCCAATCCACTTCCTGTGTAGCTTGGAAGAATTCGGTAACGTGCCTCTGAGCATATGGGGAGTGGTGGCAACACCTGCCATCTCCAAAGATGGAGAATTACATTTTTGTATGTTTATCGATGTTCTTACTTTGCCTCTTTTCTATGTTACTACTGTTTCTACAGAGAATCTAACCTAGAAAATATATTTCTGTCATTATTCATCTTAGAAATCTGTGTCAAATTTATTTTTATTAATTTTTATTAATTTCAAAGCCTTTTTATTGGTCGATGTCATATGATGGTGAAGACAGCCTTTTGTGTTTGAAACCGGAGGTTTGTTCTATTTCTATTTTGGGTACATTAACATTTTAATCTGAAACTGCAGTTTGATGTAAAATCAGACTGATTACAACATGTTGCTACTTAAGCAAATACTCTAGGTGTTAGAAAAAACAAACTTGGGCTGACCACGATGCATGTTTTCAGCCTGCTATGCTTAAACTACTCCACTTAAGAATTTTGCCAGTATATATTTCACCTCCCACTGTTTTATCTTGTCCAAACTGAGACACTCCTCATGTCCATTGGAAACTATTCTGCAGAACAGTCAGTGACATTATTCCACAATTGTTTTTGGAGCTTTTTTTTAGTGTTTCAAAGTGTTGCTGTAGTTCACATATTCACAGAAACAGAAGCAAAAGAGAATGATTTACTATAGGAAACTTCACTAAAATTGCAAAGTAAATCAAACATTTAAAGTGACTATCTGAACTATATCAACTGTTTTAATATAGTTGCTTCCTCCCTGCTAAAACAAGACCAGCACAGCACATGTCTTGTTTCTGTTATTTGGGCTGTTTGCAGGTGTTGCCACTACTCACCATATGCTCAGAGGCACATGTTACCAAATTCTTCCAAGCTACACAGGAAGTGGATTGGTCTGTGAAAGACCAACCCAAATTGTATGTGCATTTTTTACAAATGTGTAGAGCAGTACAATATCTCAGAGAGGAGGTCAGGTCTCCTGCTACCCTGGTGCCCATTTCCCCTGCCTTTTAAAGTTTGATAGAAATATCTGTTGGCTATAGGTATGTTCTTAAACTGCAAGGTTTTTTGCCTATTAGTGAATAATTATGCAATTTCCTCTTGTTGCTTTTATGTTTTTGTTGTATTAAGTTGCTTTGGACATCTCTATTAAGGAGAGGGAAAGCAGGATATAAATCATATATGTATACACACACACACGCAGGTTCAGGGTTGAAAGACAGCCCCCATACTATACCCTCTAGGGCTATATAACCCAGAAAGAGAGGGCTTTAGGAAGTGGGGAAAGGAAAAAAGATGTCCCGTCCCCCTGTTGAAACTCACTCCCATTCAAAGTATGAGGCCTGAACAGGACTACAAAGTTTCTGTTCCAGGGTGGCTGGTGCCATAAACAGGAGCACAGATCTCAGGAGTGATACACTACAACATTTTGTTCCAGGTCCCACTTGTCTACAATTATGAATGACAAGAAGAAAAACCTATCTGGCCTGCCTGTGCTTTCAAATGCAACTTTGATTTATAGAAATCAGGCGATAAAAGCTTTGCAGAGAAAAATATCACCCATTGTTTTTGGAGCAAGCTGCTGTTTAAAGGCAATGGAACAGGGATCTCTATGCATACTTACCACGAGAAAGCCCCATTGAAATGTGAGAATCTCTTAAGTAAATGTGCATGGGTTGCACTGTTAGCTGCCAACCCAGAATTAACAGAGAAGGGTCAGATTTTGCTCATTGGGACAAGTATGGCATATTGCACATTGGCTACTTTTTCCTTCCTCCATAGGGCATTCTACCACATAGTGCCTGGTAGGAAGGATCCTGACAACTTTTTAATTTTTAAAAATATGTTAAAACTAGGGGGTCTCATCTCCCCTGCTCACTCCTCTTGCCAATTCTTCACTCCACCACCACACCCCAACCTCCTGCCACATCCCGGGCACCCCATTCCCTTTGCCAACCTGCTTACCTCATCTGTTCCTCTGCCGCCACTGCCCCATGCCACCCTGGACAAACACTGCCATTATGCAGAGGACCTAGGCCACCCACCATCCATCCATCACAACCACCTACCCAGGCTGCTACTGCCATGCCTAAGCCACCCACTCACTTGCCAAGGCTGCCACTGCTGCCTTGCCTGCTTGCCAAGGCAGGCAGTGCTAATGGCATGTGTATGTGCGGGGGGGGGCAGAAGCGTTCGTGTTGCAGTTTGCAGCGCCACCTGTTTGTGATGCTGCAAGCTGCAGAGTGTTAACACTTATATTTTTATTATATGTATAGGTTGTGTGTTAAAATATATAATGTAACTTTAATTCACTTTGGAAAGATCTTTATCCTGAAAGGCAGGATATAAATGTAATATTTTTTCCCCATGGGAAAAACAACTTCATTAAAGCAGAAAGATTCTGGCATGACCTTTCTTGTCCACGTTACTGTTTTTAAAGTTATAATGCCTGTTAATATTCTTTGCAATAAGATCCGGTTGTCTGATGGATAACTGGCATTTGAAAATCTTTTGTTTAAGATGCAAAGATGCAGCAGCAGCAGTATGGGTGGAGAGCAGCGTCTTGCTCCTTAGCTTAGAAGAATTTTTTTTAAAGCAACATGTTGCTGAGCTGTTTAGATTGAGACTGATATCCTTAGGTTGCAAAGTACAAAATAAAACAATTTCCATTCTCCATATGTTTCAGTCATCTATATCTGATTCATAACTGGAAGTCTGTCTAGAATTGGTTAGCATAGCCCTTATTTAAATATAAAAGTCAACAGAAGCTTATGAGTGAATGCAATGTACTCAGATGCACTAAGAAGGTCAGGATGACAGTGTTTTCCTCAGAGCCTGCCACACCAGAAGTGGACCAGATCAACTTGTGAGCATTGTCCATGGCTGCTCGGCTCCAGCAAATGGCCAGGCATTGTGTATACTAGACACCAGATGGCATGCCATTATAGTGTGACAAGTGGGTCATCTGGCATGCTCTCTGTGGGATTGTTACTGCATAATTGCAGGGGGAACAAGACTTCCTTTTCCTTTTTGAAAAAATTAACCATTTCAACAGCTATTATAGTTTTGACTAGGACTAGTTTTGCTGCTTCTCCACACGTACCCTCTGCATTTTGTAAATGGCTGTAGCTGGAATGCTTTGTCCTTAAACAATCAAACTATACTCCATTTTGTCTGTGGTAATAGCTTTGGAGCTAACATATATACACCTTGTCTAGAGAGGGAGATCTGCATGTGCCAGAGAAAGATCTAGTTCCTCTAATCATTGAGTAACAGTTATGCATCCCTTCCACAATAAAACACATCCCTTCCACAATAAAACTGCTTGTAAAATAAAATTGCTGCTTGTAAGAGTGTTGAAATGTCACCAGCCCTGAGCAGTAGAGCAAGAGAGGGTGTCATATCTTAGGCATAAAGTTCAACTTCAAACAGTATACAACTGTTACTTCACCAGTAAAATAGCGAAGAAGGTTGTGAAATGATGTAATGTTCTATCAGATGACAGGAATGTACCTGAATTCTGTGAGTATCATTGAACTCTGGAGATAATTTAGACCTGCTGGATCAGGCTTTTTCACAACATAATGAAACCAATAATGAGAAACTGCACATAGATTCAAATAACCACAATGTCAAATGAGACTCTGGATGTCAAGTGCCACCTTTTTCTGGCAGGACTCCTGTGCCTTTTAACAGCTTTGTGATAGGCCAGAATTCAACAGATGCAACGTTTCTATGACGTGATGAGGTGATGGAGTGTCTTTTTTGTGGGGTTTTGCCTGTCATACACAGGAGTCTGTCCATGGGGGAAAAATGGCAATCTTAGCTGAAACATGTTAGTAGTCAAAGATTCTCAACTGGGAAAAAAATGTGAAAAAAGCTATTGTCACAACTCAGGGCGAAAAAGTTAACTTTTGGGTGACAACAAAATGGAAATGGACTGCCTTCAAGTTGATTCCGACTTATGGTGACCCTATAGGGTTTTCATGGTAAGCGGTATTCAGTGGGGGCTTACCATTGCCTTCTTCTGAGGCTGAGAGGCAGTGACTGGCCCAAGGTCACCCAGTGAGCTTCATGGTTGTGTGGGGATTCGAACCCTGGTCTCCTATGTTGTAGTCCAACGCCTTAACCACTGCACCACACATGGCAACAAGGAAGGGCTAAAAAGACTCTCCCCCCTTCCCGGGAACCTAAGAAACTAATAAGTTGAGCTAAGGAGTTTTAATTTAAAAAACCTGAAACCTGTAATGTTGCTAAGCCATCTCATCAGCTCTGTGACCCTGCTTTTAAAAGGTCACTGCACAGCTCTGTCTTGACAGCTCAATTCAGGCAACAAGCTTTCAAGTCATCCCCCTTTGTCATAATAACTACAGAAAGGAGGACCATGAAAAAAGACACCACCTGCTATGCCCTTTCAGAGCAAGTAGAAACTTGTGACAACCAACCTGGGCCTCCAGAGAGTCACTTCTCTGCTGAAAAGCATTCAGCCTATTTGAAATGGTCTATGTTTTGCCAAAAGTGCCCAGATCATCCCTCCCTTTTGTTTATTCAATGAGAGTCAAGGGTTGCTATTACAATTACTTGTGTATGTTTGTGTAATATTTATATACATGATTTCTGAGAACAATAAGCACCATTTTAATATGAGGGATTGCAGAAGGTTTGGTTCAATGAATGCCTCTAGTGAAAGAAATTTTTATATTGACTGTTGCAGACTAGAATATCCTGCAAATAGCTATGGGCACACTTAAATGTTTTGGAAAAACAGGGGATCCCAACACTGAGCTACCTGGGCAGAAATAGTAAATTTATAATGCTGGAGGTTTGGATAATAGGGGCTCAACTGTGTTTCTTAGTGAATAGAAGGAGTGGAACATTGTTATTGAAGCATGTTATTGCACTGGCTGCCCATTTGCTACCCGGCCAAGTTCAAGGTTCTAGTTTTGGTGTACAAAGCCCTATACAGCTGGGGACCAGGATAACTAAAAGACTATCTTTACCCATTATATACCAAGTCAATCACTGTGCTCTACAGGTGAGGGCCTCATGCAGATTCCGTCTTATCAGGAGGTTTGTTCTGCACAATATAGGAAACGGATCTTTAGTGTGGCGGCACCTACCCTGTGGAATTCCTTCCCCTTGAATATTAGGCAGGTGCCATCTCTGCTATCTTTTCGGTGCCTTTTGAAGACTTTCCTCTTTCAACAAGCCTTTTAAGTTGAGACCTATCCCAGTCTGCGTCTGATATGTTTTCTTTAATAATATGTTTTTAACCCTTTTTTTTAAAAAAAAGATGTTTTTAAAGCTTTTAAAAATGGTCTTTTTATGATGTTTTAAAGTGTTTTTAGCGTTTTTGTTTGCTGCCCTGCGCTCCTGCTGGGAGGAAGGGAGGGATATAAATCAAATAATAATAAAAAAAAAATGTTGTGTCTGTGCAGTCTCATCACTAGGCACACAGCAAGGATATTCTGATAACAGAAAAGAGTTGATGTTTCTTGTGAAAAGTGCAGTCGTTCTGTAGCATTACTTTTCATAGGTATGTATATTTTGGATGTATTTTGCTACAGCTCTGAGTATCTCTACTGCAAAATTGGGTATCAGTGGGCTTTGAATCTCTGTTGACCTGCTAGACTGGAATACATAAGGTATGGTAATCCAACCTATTATTTAATTTTACTCTCAACATTTTTCCTGAGGAAGATCTTTTTCTTGAGGAAACTGAACATGTTTTCCAAGCTGATCCAATACATATATAATTACAACAACACCCTACCTCTGCTTCTTCAGCTCCACCATCCTTAGCTGTCCAAAGGTCTCCTGCTCCTCAAAATACTCTGTTCTTTCCCCTTTACTGCCCCATATGCTTGGATCTGCTTCCCAGATAATTTCTGTGATCAAATCCCGCCTCAGAACACACCTTTTCCATTTAGCCTTTAGCATACACCTCAAGTTCCAAAACCCTCGTATAACAAAGTCTGAGTACATAGACATTTTATTTATTAAATTTATATTCTGCTCTTTCTTCCAGAAGGAGCCCAGGGCAACAATATATTAAATAGCTGCATATTCTTTCCTTGTTTTATCCCTGCTCACCAATTGACCTCTTGTGCTCTGAAATACTATGCACACTGATGTAAATATTAAATTACTATGTCTGTAATAACAGCTGCAACTTTTGGTTGTAGAGGTCAACTTAGGGTGGAAATGGATGCTCTGGTTTGCATGTGCTAAACTTTAACTATGGTTTAAAGAGAATGAGCAACATGCTGGTACACACTCCTCAAAAGTCCCCGCTTAGCTCCTTCCCTAGTTTGTGCCAGTAGCAAGAAACCATAAGTAATGACTTATCCATGTGGGAGCATTACTTGATACTAAAGACACTGTTTTTACCTCCATTTTCTATTTGTACTGCCCATAGTAAGAGTTCAATGCCAGCTGCAAACACAATGTTTTCTATTCACACTGGAGGGGAAGGATCAATCACGCAGTTTCCTAATGACCACGCCCTCTAATTTGACATTTCCATTCCCTCTGGTAACCTGGCAACTGAGCATGCTCAGTTTGTTCTACCAGTTAGTTTCATTTTTTTTAAAAGCAACCAGGAAGTGTGATTGTAAAAACACTGGTACAATACAGCTGAAACACAAATCTTTGTTTGAGCAGTGTTATGATTGTGCACACAAGTTAGAGGGAAAAGAAAATAAAGGCACCGTTTGCAGCAACTTAAAAAATGCCAGCAGAATGGGAGAGAGTAGCCGGAAGTTACTCTTCAGCCCTCAGGAAATGAAATGAAAGAAGGTAGGAGGGAGTGGGCGTGGAGAACGGAATGATTGACATACCCACCTAAAAGCATTGGAGCACAGCATCTGCAAGCAGTAGAGATACGGAGTGGAGACATTTTTTCCTTCCCTTTTCGGATGATCACAGGACTGGATTAGTACGGATTTACAGGGAGAAAACTGTGTGATAGCTTCTCTTTGCCAGTAATGTCATGTAAACCATGCAAATTAAAAGGGAATGTAAGTAGCACTGGACACATAGCAAATGCCTGTATAGATTTTGTTTTATTTTTTATTTTATTTATACCCCGCCTTTCCTTCCAGCAGGAGCCCTAAGTGAGCATAGGATTGTGCTGTGAAATTCTTCCTTGTGCATTTATCCACACTATACATTTAGAGCACTTTTTTACCACTTTAAATGTCAGGGTTTCCCCCAAAGAATCCTGGGAACTTTAGTTTTCTAACAGTGCTGAGAATGGTTAGAAAACTGCTTCTGTCTCCCTCACATACTGGGAAAAAGGATTAATAATTAAAACATTAAATCTGTGGTGTGGATTATCTCTCTCTCTCCCCCCCCCCCATCTTCTGTTGCTTCCCCTGTTAAATTCTAGATTGTAAACTTTGGGGCAGCGACTGCTCTTGTTGATCTTTACTCGCCATGCATCAAGAGCATCCATGGTGCTTAATAATTTTTGTGAAGATACTTTATGAATAGGTTATCTGTCAGATTGCAGCATTCATTCCTGACTGCAGGCGAGTTCTTCAATGCCTCAAAGACCATCCTCAGATCTACACAAGAGCCTTTTGTATTTGTCTTTTCAACATCTCCATTAAATGTGATTAAGTGTCTGCCAGCTACTGATTTTCTTGAACAATATGACAGCTGCAAGGCAGGTGAAATGTAGATTTTAGTCACCTCAAAAGGAACTGAGCTTTATTCCATAGGAATTGTATTCAATTTGGTTGGCCCCTTGCCAGGCTTGGTGCCCTCATATAACAGATAGGCTCCCTTCCTCCTTGCCGATGTCCTACAATAACAAGATGGATGGAATTCCATTTGAGACAAACATAAGTGAAAATTAGAATGGTTGGCAGGCCAGGTGTTCGATATTCTTTCTCCTCCCCCTCAGATAAGTCTCAACTGCCATGTCTGAGGTGGTGACTGCAGTTGTAGGTTGAGAAGGGAGACTAGAATAGCTGCAGTGGGTCCTTGGATGGTGGGGGTACTGGAGATTTCTCTGCCAGCTGCAGCCACCTCCATCCCCAGCTGCCATGCTTCTCATGATACTACCCATGTGGGAAGAACCAGAATACTATTGTCAGCTTTATATGACCGTTGGACCACTAATAGGAAAACAGGATTCTCGTATTGCACAGTCATCTGTTTATTAATGAGCCAAGGGCTGTTATGCCACGTACATACAGGAATGTGGAGGCATAGTTGAGAACCACTGTCTTTGAAACTATTGATTTGTACATATGTTGATGAAACAGAGTAGGCTAGTGATGCTTTTGGATGTTTCCCTGTGTAACAACTTCTCATAGACAGCAAAATCGGATTAATTTTACAGAACTCAGTTCAGTGTTGCAGCACTATATTGTGATATGGGATTGGGGTTAGGTTGGATGCCTTCTCAGGGTGCCCTCCAGCACTGTGATTGATTCTATGCTTGTAAGGCTGCGGACTGCAGAAGGAGAACTGCTAAAATGGTCAACCCAGTTTTTTGTCAAGTAAATTGTTCAGTAAATAGCTCTAGCCAGATATGTTAAACAGTGCTTTTTTGTGACAGTAGTCTGAAAGACACAGAGGCCTGATTTTGCACTCTCTGAGAATCCAATCCTGTGGCATTGCAAGTTCCCCTGGAAATCTGATGTGGAGCAATATCTGTGGGAATTAAAATGGTAAACCCACATCTTATGTTCAACTTCTGTGTATGTGTGTGTGTGAGTGCGTGGGCACATGCATGCATATAAAACCTTGAATCACAGAAACACTGTCAGCCTCAGTGATCTCGTTTAAAGGAAACCAACCCAAGCTATAGACTGGACCCCCGAAATATCTCACTGCTCAGATACTGCGATGTGCATAACAACATGTTCCTCTGGGAAATTAAAAGCCTCTTTAAGAGTTTACAGTGAACGAGAGAGAGCACAACTGGAATGGCCAACTGACAGCCTAGAGCTCAAATCTGGGGCCCCAAAGCAATTTCATTAGTCTGCCACTTGTCCAACCAACTTTTAATAAGGTGTAGTAAACTTTTTGCCAAGTTCCACTCAATTATGTTTTCATGCTTTTCCCACTCAGTGCCATCAGCTTGACTTTGTGAGGAGCTGAGCTTATGTGGAATATACTTCTCTTTTCCAGGGCTCATCCAGAAGACTGCAAAATGTGATACACGATTGCTTTGTGTTTTCATTATTTTTCGGTCATCCATATGATGTCGCGTGCTGTTGCGCTTTTTCACGGGTTAAATCCGCTCCTGGCAATACCGCAAAAAATGCGATTTGCCTTTTAAAATCAGGAATCATCCGCTGTGCCTTCAGGAGCTAGGATGCAATACGGCGGACTTTACAGCTGATGGGCGGTTCTTGGGCGTTTCCCCGTGCCCCTTCTCCTCATTCCAGCCAATCATGTATCTGCACTTTTGCGCATGTGCGTGAATAGGGGGGGAAGCCCAGGAAAATTGAACCAATCATCGCAATGGTGGGAGGGCTCTGCAACTACTGCGCAGATGCAAAATTCCAAGTTTATTTTTAGCCAGCCTGAGAACTGGGCGGCCGCTTTGGGTGAGATCTGCAATTGTGGTTGTGTGTAAAGCCCCCCTTTTCCTGGCTGGTCTCACTGAAGTGTGGCTGGTTGTTGCAGGGAGCCGCTCTTGGATCAGGCAGGGAATGTGGGTAAACAGCCCCGCTGCACTGAAGCCCATCCTGGAGATGCTGTAGACTGAATTTGGGACCCCCCTTTGGGGGGCCCTCCTCAAGGAGCTGCTTTTGGAAGGCAGCCAGGCTTTCTTGTGTTCTGTCTAATAAAAGAAACAAAAATGGAAGGGCAGGGAGCAGGAATCCCCCTTTGGGGGCCCCTCCTCGAGGAGCTGCTTTTGGAAGGCAGCCAAAAGAAGGGAGCCAGCAGTTTTGTCCCCTCACATCCTCTCTCCTGCTCCCTGATTGGTTCTAATCCAAATAAAATGAGTTATAATTGTGATGGGTAATAACAGAAGAAAACATGAATTGTCCTTGTGTGGACTTCAGTTAACAGCCAAAGGCGCTAACTGATTGCTTGTAAGTAGCAAGCAGCAAGGAACTCCTTTACAGCCACAGGGAAATTCAAACTTTTGCGCTCTAACGTTCAAGCGCATGCGTGATATTGTGCATTGCAAAGGGGGGGAGGAGCACGCGTCATTTTTTTGTGAACCAATTGGCTGATGGGGGTGGTTTTACAGGTGGGGCTTTGAAAAAGCGAAAAGAATGTACGGATCTTCCTGCTGCATGTGTGGGCACAAAAACACATATTTTTTAAATCAGAAAAAAGCGGGGGAGGGGAAAAGACAGTGAGGACTGTCAGATGGCAAACCGGATATGAAAAACATGGATTATCCCGCTCCGTTTGGATGAGCCCCCAGTCCTCTGATTGTTAGGTACCACTGTTGTATGTAATTATCATTGTACTTTTGGGCATTTATTTCCCATATCAGGGTAGTTTACATGTTTCTGCCTCTTTTTGCAGTCTGAGATATATCCATGTGGGAGTAATACCTTTATTTGGCCAGCCAAAATGTTACGAAATCATGTGAAAATTGAAGTAGGCTGTTCAGGTTGGGAGGAAATGTCTACTTTGAAAGGTAATATTTCAAAGTGTTTCAGGGTAGAGACACACTTACTGTTGTGCTGGTTCCAGTGCATCTCTACCTCTTTTTTCTCAAAACGGAGGCACACAATGCTAGTCAAACTCCACCCCTTTTTACTCTTAAAACCTTGTTGAATCAGCTCTAGTGCATTTTTTTAAAAAAATCAGCTTCAGGGAGGGTTCACTACTGATTGCTGGATCGACGCCTTTGTCTTCCGCGTGTGGCTGATAGATACACTTTGCTGCAGGCTTGCTGCAGGCTCAGGCAGAGACAGTGATTGGCCAATGCTTTGCTGTGGGCGGTCCTGAAAGGTCTGAAGGAAGCAGTGGGGAAGGGAGGTGTGGCCAGCAGAGGCCAGTGCCATTTCAAAACGCAGGCAGAACAACCTTTCTGGCGGCTTTTGAAGTGACTAGTGTGCACAGAGCCCTAGTGTGTTCGGTGAAGCTTGTTCCCATGCATATAGGCTTGCAGCCATAATGTGTAAACCAGACCTTGGTTAAGTCAAATTGTGATGACCAAAGACCTGAGGAAATGTTACTCAAAACATGTTTGGGACCTGTCCTTGTAAAAAGAAACATGAAAAAAGAAAGAAAAGAAAGGTGATAAAGGCCAACTTTGGATTATTGCATTTTCCTCTATTCCTGTTGTTTTTGTCTGAAAAGTGGGATGCTGGTGATGATATAATCATCAGATCATTATTCCCTGTAAATTCGTATAGAGCAGCTCTGCCACTGCCCCACACCAGCCTCATGGAACCATGTGCATGAAACAGACATCATTTATTTGGAACAATAAAACAAGTACTTGCTACATATATGAAAAAAATCATTAGTGTTAAGGAATATAAAATTAAATTGCCACATTCTTTTTGTAAACCTGTCACTGGATATCTCTGAGTTATAAATTAAATAAATTAGAAGAAAACACGTTTTAAAATACAGCAGTTGTTAGGTAAAATATACAATAATGTGCACTGCCCCACCTAAAAACTGTTTAAAGCCATTGTATCATATATAACCAAAAGCTAAGGTAGGGACTTCTGAACATGAGAGGTTTTCCTGCTAACTAGCCACTGATGCATTTTTCCCCACTGAATTTAGTTGATTTCCGGCAGCAGAGAGTTTTGGATGTGAGTGTACATCCATGACTGCACAGACTGGTTTTTGTCATTTTTAACTTTTTAAAAAAATCTGAGGAAAAACAAACAAACCTGGCCCTACTATTAGACCAGAGTAAGGCAGCTGCCTCAGCTGGAGGATGCTAGGGAGCAGTAGCGGCAGCCATTCGGCTGGTCGTTTCCATCCTCATGAACCAAGCAGTGCATTGTGATGGTTGCTGGTTGCTGGCCTGGGCTGTCTGTCTTACGTAGTTGCCTTCTTCCTATGCATCACAGACAGCAGCACTGAGAAAGGTCCTTGACCAAGCAAACAGGCAGCGAGGGCAGCCAGCCCAGGCTAGATAGTCTGCTAGGTACCATATATGTACATGCGTTGCTCTGCTCTCATGATGGATGATGACATTGCCACTGTGGCATTGCAGCATTTATTGGAGTTGGCAGCAAGCTAGTGCTAGTCATAGTCAGTTTATTTAGTACTAGGCAGAGCGGTGAGTGAATGTTGGAAGAGATAGCTGTGTGTATGCCACATAGGCTACCTTAAGTCTCCTAAGGTAGCCTGCTGCCCTCAGGAAGATGCTTTCCTGTCATCAGTGTTGATGTAAGATTCAACTGCCACCAGTGGCTTCTGTACTTGGAATGGGGGGGGGATAGGTAGAAGGGACACTATCTTGTCCTTTGCCTCAGGCAGTAAAATGTCTTGGGCCAGCCCTGGAAACTGGGCACAATTTAGAGCAACAGTTCTCAAAATGTGTTCTAAAGAACCCAAGAGTTTGTGGAGGTTTATAGCGTGTTATGTGTGTGTGTGAGAGAGAGAGAGGAGGAGGGCAGTTGAGAAGATCACGAATAGAAAACAAGGTTTTCGGAAAGGCAAATTGACCAACATCACTACTGAGCTTTCCCATATGCAACTGTAGGGGAGTGTTGAGCTTGTGACATGGCAGGAGTAGGGAGCCTGTGGTCCTCCAGATGTTGCTGGACTACAACTCCCATCATCCCTGATCATTAGCCATTCTGGGCTGATGGGAGCAAGAGTCCAGCAACAGCTGGAGGGCCACAGGTTCCATTATGATTGTCCAAGGATATACTCTCTGTTCAAATGCAACAGTAAGGCCTAATAGGTCTGGGCAGTGCATCGGGTGAACTGAATGTTTGCTCTATAATACTTCCCAGAATCCTCTGCAATGCTCAAGGGTTCCTCACCAAACAAGTTGATGCTGATTCTGAAAGTAGAGTCTGGAAATCACTGACTGAAAGAAATAATTTTCAGGAGTATCCTTGCATGACAAACTGCAGGACTTGTACTTGAAACGGCACAGTGTAGATGACATGAGACCTGTTGAGAGTAACCTCTCTATGCCTTTTCCTAACAAATCCAGATCCACCAGGATGGAATAAGAAATGTTGAGTCGATGCAGTAATCCCAGTCGAATCTATTAACAAGTTCACTCCATTTCAGAAATATGTGCAAAATACTTGACCTGAGTTGTTTGCATAGTACAAACAACAAATCTTTTTTTTCTCTGTGAATTCTGTAAGCGTTATTTCCTTGGATAAGTGAGCTGCACTACATCCATTATCAGGTAAATGTGATAGCATTTTGTCCTTTGTTCAAGGAACCTCTGCCTGCACAAGGAAGACTGAGGATTATCAGTCTGCCTCAAAGGCACTGTTTGTGGCCCCCAAATATTCTGACTTTTTTTTATGTTTGATCCATATCTTCTGCAGGAGGCTCAGTGTGCTATGCGAAGTGCCACCTGTCAAAGGTAAAGAGGCCTTAGTTCCTTGAGTTGGGCTTATGTCATCTTCAGTATTTTTCTGCAAGGGCCTTCCATGCCTATAGTAGAAAGTGGGAACAGATTCAACATGTCAGGGTTGAGTTCCTTCAGAATAATTATGTGATGTTCACCATTTTGTAAAATGATTTGCTGAGAGCAATTTTTCACCATTTTTATTTTCTATTTTGTCAAAATACTATTTCTTAATTAAAATGGAACGGTCTAAACACATTCTAAATACATCCATTAAAGCAGCCTTCCGGACAGCATCTGTTGTCCAGATGTTTTGGACAACAGCTCCAATCAACCCCAGCCAAATTAATTATTAATTGGCCCATAGAACAGTGCAATCCTATGCATGCCTAGTCAGAAGTAAGTCCTACTGAGTTTAATGGGACTTACACAGTAACTGTGTATAGGAATGCATCCTGCAAGGAACACAGAAAGGTGCCTTACACTTGGTCCATCTAGCTCAGTATTGTCTATAAACTTACTGGCTGGAGATTTGCAGAGTTTCAGACAAGGTCTTTCTGATGCTAGGGATTTCATATTGGACCTTGTTCATGCAAAACCTTCTCTTCTACTAGTCTTTGAACTCTCTGTCTTTTACTTATTTACAGCTAATATTTTACCCGTTAAAGGTCTCTCTTTTCAGTTGTCAGTGATCCTCATTCTGAGGCACATGCTATTGGTTCTTATAGACAGAGTCTTATGGCCCAAGTAATAGCTGCAGTGAGATTAGAGGAGAGTGTGATGGAAAGAAACTTACTCTTTTGCAACAACACCATCCCTCATTGCTGGTTCTGTGGCTCCAAGCCACTTTACATTGTGACGAGAGACTGGGGATGCCTGAGTCTGCTAAATTGTTGGGAAATGGGGAAAAAATAAAATGACCAGACGCAATTAAAAAAATAGAAAACAAGCATGGCTACTATACTTCTAATTATTTGGTAGAAAATGGAATTTAGACATAATATAAAGTTATCAGACATCAATGGCTGACCCTGTAGTTCATGCTTGAGCTGTTCATCCATAAAATACTATTTTAGTATATAGGTTCTCAGACGCTTTGGATTATTTTATAAGAAGAATGGTGTATAAACTTTAAAAATCGGTCAATAAATTGTGACAATAGTGTGGTGTACAGCTATGTCAATGAGCTCATAATCTTTAATACTGCTATCCTTCCATATAATTAATAGATTTGTAAGTACCTCTGAAAAGAATTTAACAAGGGATAATGCTTGTACTGTTGTCTGAGATTTTCTTTAGATTTTACAGTTTCTTTCTTTGTCCTTCATCAATACAATCTTAGCTTTTGATCTGCATTGAAGGAGGATCCAATCCATGTAAACAGGAAAACCTCTTTTATAAGAGGATTAAGGATGTTAAATGAATTGTTTCATGAAACACTCACAGGGCTTGTGACAATCATCATGATTCAGATTAAAGCTCACAAGAGGCAGCTGGCTTTATAATATGTGCTACTTACCAAAGTCTTGGCATCTGACTGGTTACTGCTGTAGCAGAATGACTTTTGTTTAGAAATTCCAGCTGCAAGACACAACAGAAAGTAGAACGTTTATTTAAAAATAAAAGTGGGTTAAATGTATAGGACAGAGAACTGTAATGTGGACAGTGCTACAATCCAGGTCATTTGCGTGTGTGTGTGTGTGTCTGAGGAATTAGAAACCAGAGTGTTTGGTTATGGGTCTGAAGCCATCAGGGAAGGACTTCAGAGCAGAAGTCCAGAGTCCCACTCAGCAGAATGAGCAAGAGAGCCCCAACCCCATTTTGAAGTCAGTGAAGTGCCATGCATGACAATCCAAAAAGGACATCTCTTATAAGACTATTAAGTCCAGAATCTAAAATTACCTAACTGCACTAATGAATGGCGATGGAAATTTGCTAACAGGGAAATGCAGGCTTTTCATGTCCCCTTTCTTGTTAAGAGATTTGGGGGGGGGGGTCGTCAAATCAATATTTCAAAGAAAAGCAACCTTAGTGATGTTGCTGTTTGATGGCGTGACGTCCGGAATAAAATATGTTTGTACTGTTGTGTGGAGATGAGGAACAACCATTATTTCCTGTGATACTCTGCCTTATACAGGCATGTTTGAACATTATATATTTCTTCTCCAATATTCCTTCTTAACATTCTTGCAGAGAAACGGTCTTCCATTTTGATTAAAGTGGGCAGTAGGATGATAAGCTCAGCTCTCTTTTCTGTAGGCTAATATATATCATATAGCATTGTTACCAGCAGTGGTGTAATTGCCCAGAGCCTCAGGGGGGTCTTAGACCCCTTATTTTTTTGGGAGCAGGGTTCCTATGTCTCCAGCGTTCTGTGAGTCAATCAGCATGAAAGGGGAGTGTGTTATCCACTGAGAAGAGTCCTCTAACATGCTTCCTTGTCCTTTTCTGCTGATTGGAGCCAATCAGAGTGAAGGGAAGTGAGTCAGCCACTTAGCTTTTCAGTAGCTTTTGTGCTTATTGGCTCCCAGGGATGTCTGTTGTTGTGGGAGAAGGCATTAAAAATATAATTTTCATCTCAACCCAGCAGCAAAAAAAGAGGGAGGGGCATGGCTGTGACTATCATGAAGGGACCCTGCACTTCTGAATTTGGCATTGCACTACTGGTTACCAGCATTGTTCATGTTCATTGTTCTTCTTTGATGTGCAAAACAATTATTTTCTGATCAACACTGGCTTTGTCAAATGGAAAAGTTTCATGCAAGAAAAAGGTTGCTCCTTCAGAAATGTCCTGCATTTCCTCATGCTGCCAACAATTAGTCTTCCCAGTACCAAAGAACTACTGTTTTTGCTGCAAGAAAAAATAGAGTTAGTAAGCCTGGGTAGTAAATGCATTGCTGGGGCTTACTGTGTGTTGCAGGACATTTGGTAAGACTAGAGAATAATCTTTGCTGCCTGTTCTGCACATGACTGAATCCCTGCCCATCTTCATCTTTACAGAAGGTTTGAATGAGATCACCTTGGTGCCATAGCAGCTCCTCTGTCCCTTGAAGACGATAGTCAGACACTGCTATCACCTACACAGAAGAGGTAAAACCACCTCATTACACAAGTGCTGTATGTAGATTCAGTGTTTAATTCTATGAATAAACTGTAGTTATGATAGCATAGGATTATCATTATATGCCCATAAAATAAAAGAATTATAATTTCTGTTAAATGTTGTTTATGGAAAGCTATAAATACTCTGATAACCAAAAAAAGGGAATCGCCTTATTTAAGCTCTGCTTATCTAAAAGGATTAAAGTCAACAAGGGTGCAATAAAAGGGCTGGAGAGAGGAACCTCTCCCTCTCCCCCTTCCCTGAAAAAGAGAAGATTTGTCTCCTTCAAAATGACCTATGATGAATCAGAGCTTGGAAAAGTTACTTTTTTGAACTACAACTCCCATCAGCCCCAGCCAACATGGCCACTGGACTGGGCTGATGGGAGTTGTAGTTCAAAAAAGTAACTTTTCCAAGCTCTGCCTTAGCTTGCATGTTCACTGAAGTAGGAATGATGGGACGGCACCAAATGCAAGAACAAGTATCCAGCGGATGTTTTGTTGTCCTAATGTGTTTTGAGTCTGTTGACTCTCTCAAGAGCCATCTCATTGTGGAAGATCATTTGGTTAGCTATTGAAAGGAGTTAAATCAGTTGCCCCTAAGGAACAGATTTGAAGCACCTTGGACCAAAAACAGAAATATAGACAACTACCTTATACCAGACCAGACCATTCATCCCTCTAGTCTCTAGCCAGCCTCTGACTGACAGTGGCTTTCCAGGGACCTCCATAGGCCCTGGAGATGCCAGGAGCTGAAACTGGGACTTTCAGCGTGCAAAAATATGTTCTACCAATTAGCAGTACCCTATCCTCTATGGAGCCTTTTAATATCTCACCTCTTTGTAAGCCAAAGGGCTCATATATGACTACCAATTGCCTTACTTTTTAATCTAGCTGGACTCCTTTGATCTACCCAAACTGAACAACTGTGTGGTGGTCATGGACCAGTTGTAAAAATTATATATATACTCCACACAAATTGACAGCTTCATAACGCATATCCTTCATTGTGAACATTAATGGAGAGACTGTATCATAAGGCTAGTTCACCATGGGGTCAATGAATCCTGCAGACATGCCTTTTGAGGGACCTTGAGACATACATTTTGCAGGAAGGATGATACCTCTTTTTCATTCTTTCTTCCAAATGGATTGTTATGCTACTGAATATCGACACTATTGTGTTCTAATGTTTGGGTTCCCAGGTTTAATCTTAATTTCATTACATAGTTTTCTAGCCTCGTAAAAAATAATATTTTTTATTATTTGTTTTATTATGTGTGGAGGAGGCCTTCAGGGACGTTATAGCTGTGTCCCACTCCAACGATGATAGCTCTCCTGCTATCATGGAGAACGATGGTCTCGGGGAAGGAGAGCATCCAGCTGAGGAAGAGGGAAACGATCCCTTAGAAGGGACCCATTGCTTGGGAGATGAGCAGCTATCCTCTCGTGCCGAGGATATATCTCCAGGGGGTGGAGGGATCCTTGTAGTGGGTGATTCGATCATTAGGAACATAGACAGTGGGGTGTGTGATGGGCGTGTAGACCGCAAGGTGTTTTGCCTGCCTGGTGCGAAGGTTGCGGATATCGCCCGTCGTTTAGATAGTTTGGTAGACAGTGCTGGGAAGGAGTCAGTGGTCGTGGTGCACGTTGGCACTAACGACATGGGGAAATGCAGCCGTGAGGTCCTGGAAGCAAAATTTAGGTTGCTAGGTAGGATGCTGAAAGCCAGGACCTCCAAGGTGGCTTTCTCTGAAATGCTACCGGTTCCACACGCAGGACCAGCCAGACAGGCCCAGCTTCGCAGTCTCAATGCGTGGATGAGACGATGGTGTCGGGTGGAAGGGTTTGGATTTGTTAGGCACTGGGGAACATTTTGGGACAAGCCGGGCCTGTACAAAAGGGACGGGCTCCACTTGAACCAGAATGGAACCAGACTGCTGGCACTTAAAATTAAAAAGGTAGCAGGGCAGCTTTTAAACTGACTGAGGGGGGAAACCCGACAGGAGCTGAGAAAGGTCCGGTTCGGAATAAACCTCCCCCCTGGGATAAAAACCAAAGAAATGATGAAATGTTAAAAGGGGTAGGCCTAGAAGTAGGCATTGTGAGAGCAGGGGCACAGGATCTAAATTCAGAAGAGCAAAATTACCACAGGCCTAACCACAAGTGCCAAAGACACTTGAAGAGAGACACTGCTTACAAATGCCTGTACGCTAATGCTAGGAGCCTCCGAACCAAGATGGGAGAACTGGAGTGCTTGGTCTTAGAGAAGAGCATTGATATAGTGAGCATAACCGAGACCTGGTGGAATGGAGAAAACCAGTGGGATACGGTTATTCCTGGATATAAACTATATCGGAAGGACAGGGAAGGACGTATTGGTGGCGGAGTCGCTCTATACATGAAAGAAGGCATTGAATCCAGCAAGCTCGAAACCCCAAAAGAGGCAGACTCCTCCACAGAATCGTTGTGGGTGGTGATACCGTGCCCCAGGAGGGACTTAATACTGGGAACGATCTATCGTCCCCCTGATCAAAATGCTCAGGGAGACCTTGTGATGAGATATGAAATTGAGGAAGCATCCAAACTAGGAAATGTGGTAGTAATGGGTGACTTCAACTACCCAAACATAGACTGGCTGCATATGTGTTCCAGTCATGACAAAGAAGCAAAGTTTCTAGATATTCTAAATGACTATTCCCTAGATCAGTTGGTCATGGAACCGACCAGAGGGATGGCAACCCTGGACTTAATCCTCAGTGGGGACCGGGACCTGGTGTGAGATGTAAGTGTTGTTGAACCGATTGGGAGCAGTGACCGCAGTGCTATTAAATTAAACATACATGTAACTGGCCAATTGCCACGAAAATCCAACACGGTCACATTTGACTTCAAAAGAGGAAACTTCACAAAAATGAGGGGATTGGTAAAAAGAAAGCTGAAAAACAAAGTCCAGAGGGTCACATCACTCGAAAATGCTTGGAAGTTGTTTAAAAACACTATATTAGAAGCTCAACTGGAGTGCATACCGCAGATCAGAAAAGGTACCGCCAGGGCCAAGAAGATGCCAGCATGGTTAACGAGCAAAGTCAAGGAAGCTCTTAGAGGCAAAAAGTCCTCCTTCAGAAAATGGAAGTCTTGTCCAAATGAAGAAAATAAAAAAGAACACAAACTCTGGCAAAAGAAATGCAAGAAGACAATAAGGGATGCTAAAAAAGAATTTGAGGAGCACATTGCTAAGAACATAAAAACCAACAACAAAAAATTCTATAAATACATTCAAAGCAGGAGACCATCTAGGGAGACAATTGGACCCTTGGATGATAAGGGAGTCAAAGGTGTACTAAAGAACGATAAGGAGATTGCAGAGAAGCTAAATGAATTCTTTGCATCTGTCTTCACAGTGGAAGATATAGGGCAGATCCCTGAACCTGAACTAACATTTGCAGGAAGGGATTCTGAGGAACTGAGACAAATAGTGGTAACGAGAGAGGAAGTTCTAAGCTTAATGGACAATATAAAAACTGACAAATCACCGGGCCCGGATGGCATCCACCCGAGAGTTCTCAAAGAACTCAAAGGTGAAATTGCTGATCTGCTAACTAAAATATGTAACTTGTCCCTCGGGTCCTCCTCCGTGCCTGAGGACTGGAAAGTGGCAAATGTAACGCCAATCTTCAAAAAGGGATCCAGAGGGGATCCCGGAAATTACAGGCCAGTTAGCTTAACTTCTGTCCCTGGAAAACTGGTAGAAAGTATTATTAAAGCTAGATTAACTAAGCACATAGAAGAACAAGCCTTGCTGAAGCAGAGCCAGCATGGCTTCTGCAAGGGAAAGTCCTGTCTCAGTAACCTATTAGAATTCTTTGAGAGTGTCAGCAAGCATATAGATAGAGGTGATCCAGTGGACATAGTGTACTTAGACTTTCAAAAAGCGTTTGACAAGGTACCTCACCAAAGGCTTCTGAGGAAGCTTAGCAGTCATGGAATAAGAGGAGAGGTCCTCTTGTGGATAAGGAATTGGTTAAGAAGCAGAAAGCAGAGAGTAGGAATAAACGGACAGTTCTCCCAATGGAGGGCTGTAGAAAGTGGAGTCCCTCAAGGATCGGTATTGGGACCTGTACTTTTCAACTTGTTCATTAATGACCTAGAATTAGGAGTGAGCAGTGAAGTGGCCAAGTTTGCTGACGACACTAAATTGTTCAGGGTTGTTAAAACAAAAAGGGATTGCGAAGAGCTCCAAAAAGACCTCTCCAAACTGAGTGAATGGGCAGAAAAATGGCAAATGCAATTCAATATAAACAAGTGTAAAATTATGCATATTGGAGCAAAAAATCTTAATTTCACATATACGCTCATGGGGTCTGAACTGGCGGTGACCGACCAGGAGAGAGACCTCGGGGTTGTAGTGGACAGCACGATGAAAATGTCGACCCAGTGTGCGGCAGCTGTGAAAAAGGCAAATTCCATGCTAGCGATAATTAGGAAAGGTATTGAAAATAAAACAGCCGATATCATAATGCCGTTGTATAAATCTATGGTGCGGCCGCATTTGGAATACTGTGTACAGTTCTGGTTGCCTCATCTCAGAAAGGATATTATAGAGTTGGAAAAGGTTCAGAAGAGGGCAACCAGAATGATCAAGGGGATGGAGCGACTCCCTTACGAGGAAAGGTTGCAGCATTGGGGGCTTTTTAGTTTAGAGAAAAGGCGGGTCAGAGGAGACATGATAGAAGTGTATAAAATTATGCATGGCATTGAGAAAGTGGATAGAGAAAAGTTCTTCTCCCTCTCTCATAATACTAGAACTCGTGGACATTCCAAGAAGCTGAATGTTGGAAGATTCAGGACAGACAAAAGGAAGTACTTCTTTACTCAGCGCATAGTTAAACTATGGAATTTGCTCCCACAAGATGCAGTAATGGCCACCAGCTTGGATGGCTTTAAAAGAAGATTAGACAAATTCATGGAGGACAGGGCTATCAATGGCTACTAGCCATGATGGCTGTGCTCTGCCACCCTAGTCAGAGGCAGCATGCTTCTGAAAACCAGTTGCCAGAAGCCTCAGGAGGGGAGAGTGTTCTTGCACTCGGGTCCTGCTTGCGGGCTTCCCCCAGGCACCTGGTAGGCCACTGTGAGAACAGGATGCTGGACTAGATGGGCCACTGGCCTGATCCAGCAGGCTCTTCTTATGTTCTTATGTTCTTAATATGCTACCAGATCCACTCAGATTTTATGTTTACATTCAGAAGTGTACTTTATTTAAAAAAAATTATTAAATTTAATGTTAAATATGTGAGTATGTGTTCAAAGTACAGCTGAAGTAGGTGTAATACATTTAATGGAACATGCAACCAAATTTAAATTACTGGAAAAATCTGTTACTAAGAGGAGGTATCAATTTGTGTATTAGGAATAGGTTTGGAAAATGTAATGACATTAACAATGGATGTATACAGTATACAATGTACTGAAGAACAGATATTATAGCACTAGAGCAGTATGGTTAATACTTGAATTCACTAATAGGCAAAGCCCTTGTGGTTTAAGAGTGTACCTATAGCCAACAGATATTTCTATCAAACTTTAAAAAGCAGGGATATTGGGCAGCTATAGTGAATGCACCAGGGGAGCAGGAGACCTGACCTCCTCTCTGAGATATTGTACTGCCCTACAAATTTGTAAAAATGCAAACACAATTTGGGTTGACTCACAGACTGCCAAAGGCCGGCCAGGTCGGGCCCTGGCTGAGGGCCCTGCGGTCCACAGGGTCCCTGAAGGGCCGCTCGTTAGGGTGGGGGAGTAGCACTCGACTTCCGTGATCCGCGGCAGGGTCCCTGCCACAGATTACAGGGAGGAAGCTGCCCGTCCACCTGCCCCCCCTTGCCTGCCCCCCTGCCCGCCTGCTCGCTTGCTCGCTCACTCACTCACTTGCCCACTCGCTCGGGCTTGATCTGGGGGAGGGGAGGAGGTGGGCAGGAAGGGGAGGGGGAGAGAAGGAAATTAGGTGGGTGGGCACTCGGCAGATGGGAAGCCTCTTTCCTTTCCAAAAGGAAAACGTTGTGAACAGTATCATTGCTTTTCACGGTTTCCCCCACCTTTTTATTCTACAGCCTCCCACTAATGTAGTCTCCCACCCAAATTTAAACAAAAGCTGTCTCTGGCCACATCCACACCAGACCTTTATTTCACTTTGGACAGTCATGGCTTCTCCCAAAGGATCCTGGGAAGTGTAGTTAGTGAAGGGTGCTGAGAGTTGCTACGAGATGCCCTGTTCCACTCACAGAGCTTCAATCAGAGCAGCTGACTGTTAAACCACTCTGGCCACTGGAGCTCTGTCAGGGGAATAGGAGTCTCCTCTCAGCACCCTTCGCAAACTATACTTCCCAAGATTCTCTGGGGAAAGCCATATCTGTCTCATGTGAAATCAAAGTCTGGTGTGGGTGTGGCCCCCTGATTAGGCAAGCCCAGCAGCTGTGAGTCTGACTTTTAGAACACTGACAGTTGGTTCTTACGGAGCATGCCTGACATTATCATTAAATTCAAGCCAAAATTTCTTAAATTAATTAAAAATCAGCCAGGCATTTTTTAAACTTTTAAACCGCAGAAGATGAAAGATGATGGTCAGAGTATGGGGCAAGGTCAGTGTCGGATTACAGGTACTCTGTGAACATGGCTGATTTTTAATTAATTTCAACAGATTATGAGAACTCTCAGAGAAAAAAGTCCAAAAGGGCTCTGAATTTTTTCTCTCTCTCTTTTTCCACTTTGAACTCTCGATTCTCTCTGACTGTTTTGTGTATCACCATAAAAATTGAGAGGGTTGTTAAGCAAGCGTTTCTGAGTTCAGGACTATAAGTTTTGTAAAGTTTGTTTTGAAATGAGTTTATGGGAAGTATCAGAATGGCATGGGGGGTATTTTCAATTTCACATTGCGGAATGCAAAAAATCCATGCTGACTATAGTAAACAGCCACTCTCGTGGTTGTATAATGTGGTTACTTCTCACTTTGCTCTATTAATATCTGAACCCTGTCCTATCCTGGATCTGGTCTAGTTTGGTTCCAAGGAGGAGCCCATGCAGCAAGGAAGGCCAGATGTTGGCAGCACAACCTGGAGACCTCAGAGTGAGCAACTTGCTCAGATTAGGATTGGAAGCAAACTCAGGCTTTTTGAACCTCTGCTGCTTGTCCTTGTGACGCCCTTCCCTGGCTCTCCCTGTCAGGTTCCTACCTGCTCGTGGTTACTGCCTGTCACTAGGCACCACCAGGGACTCCACCAGTCCGGACTGTCCTTTTTTATGGTTTCCCTCTCCGCTCTAGCATAGATCTCAACAGATCCCCCTGCTAGGCAGCACCACCAGTCACGTCCTATAACCAGTATTCCCAGAGACTCTGCCTGAGTCTCCCTCAATTAGGTTACCTCTGTGACTGCGTGCTTAAGCTGTCCCAATCCCTTTGATTTACTCAGACTGCTTATAATTCTGGTTTGCTCTGAATACTTGTGGTGTTATATTCTTCCCTTCACCTGCTGCCACCATTTGCTACTGTTTCCCTTCAGCCTTGGTTATTTACCTCACCCTCCCTTCTGGTCTGTGAAACCCCAGCCAAGGATTAGGCCTTTGGTAAACCAAATTAAGTATTTATTAAATAACACAGATAACAAGATTACTTCATAAGGCACATAAGCATATGGTTTTATCTAATACTAATCCGAACTCCACCCTCTCCTCACATCCACCAACTCTCCACACAATTTCCTCTCAAAACCCACCAAAACAACCCACTAACATTCACCACCCAGATTTACCTGACATCCTTCCATTTATACTGTCAGCCATTTTAAACATTCAGCCAATCATCCAACATTCTACTGCCCATTCACTCCCCCTTCCTCTTTCATTCCACTTACCATGTATCTCCTATACAAACAGCACTTACCATATATACACTAATAGAGGAACATCACATCCTCCCCCCTTAAAACAACGGCAGAGTATTATTCCTGTTCCAGGATTTATACGTCGCATTAACACATAAAAAAAGTTTCTCTGGGGAAAATGTCTTTCTTTGTTCCTCCGTCTGGTCACGTCACGGCAGTCCCAGCCACCTGCCTTGACAGTCCATCGGCCAGTACATTGTCCTTGCCTTTTATGAACTGGAAGTCCACTTGATAGTCTTGTAGGGCCCAGGACCACCTCTGCAGCATAGTGTTATGGTTTTTCATAGTTGCAACCATAACAAGGCCCGATGATCCGTTGTTACCGTGAATCTTCATCCCCACACGTATGGGTGCAACTTGTTCAGTCCCCACACGACCGTTAGGCACTCTTTTTGGACCGACGAATAGTTTTCTCCCTCGGCGTCAGCTTGCGACTCAGATACGCCACTGGATGTCTGGTGCCTTCTCTCTCCTGCAGCAAGACAACTCCCAGCGCGAGGTCTGACGCATCTGTAGCCACGATGAATGGTTGCTCATAGTCTGGTGCTATTAATATTGGTCCTTGGCACAAGGCTTGCTTCAGCAGATCAAAAGCCTTCTGACATTCATCCGTCCATACCACATGCTTAGAACACGTTTTCTTTGTCAATTCATGCAAGGGGGTTGCGATTTCCCCAAAATTTTTCACAAACTTCCTATAAAAACCAGCCACACCTAGAAATGCCCTAACTTGCTTTTTGGTTAAGGGGATAGGCCACGCTTGTATTGCCTCCACCTTGCTCCATAAGGGGGTGATTTTCCCACTCCCCACCTTATGTCCTAAATAGACCACCTCCTTCAACCCAAACTGGCATTTCTTCGCTTTTATTGTGAGGCCTGCCTTTCTTAATGCCTGTAATACTGTTGTCAGGTGTTGGACATGCTCAGGCACCGATTTGCTAAAAATAGCCACGTCATCGATATAGGCCACTGCAAAATCTGACATGCCTCGCAACACAGTATTGATTAGCCTCTGAAACGAACTTGGTGAGTTCCTTAGTCCCATGGGTAAGGTCACAAACTCATATAACCCATCTGGTGTACTGAAGGCAGTTTTGGCTCTGGATTGCTCGTCTAGTTCCATTTGCCAAAATCCCTTACAGAGGTCTAACATAGAGATAATGGTTGCTGCCCCCAATAACTCTAACATTGCATCTGCCCTGGGCATGGGATACGCATCTGGGACCGTGATTTTATTGATTAGCCGATAATCAATGCAAAATCTTGTCGTTCCATCTTTTTTTCGGAACCAGGACAATACTTGAGGCCCAGGGACTGATGGATTCCCTGATCACTCCTAGTTCCAGCATATCTTCGACCTCCTTTTTAATCTCACTCAAAACTTTCCCATTCACACGGTACGGAACAGATCTGATTGGGGCATGATTTCCAGTATCAATGGAATGTTTGGCTATACTGGTTCGGCCAGGTCTATTGCTGAAGAGATTCCCATAGTTTTTCAAAACTTTCAGAATCTCTTCCTTTACTTCCTCCTCCACCTCCTCTGACCATTCCACTTGATCTACCCCTCCTTTGTCTTTGCTTTCCTGTACCAAATCTGGAAGTTCAAGCCCACTTCCCTCAGGGAATAAGGTAACTTGCAACACCTGTGCATCCCTGGTATGGTAAGGCTTTAACATATTTACATGAACCACTTTGCTTTTGTTTAATTGGTCTGTGGTGATTACATATGTCACTGTGTCAAGCCTTTCTCTGATAGTATATGGTCCTTCCCAGTTAGCCTGTAATTTGTCATGTTTCCTGGGTATGAACGCCATAACCATATCTCCCACATCATACACACGTTCCCTGGCTGTTCTGTAATACCAGTAACTTTGCTTCTGCTGTGCTTGACTCAAATTCTTTTTCACCACCTCCATCATTGATGTTAATTTATTGCGGAATTCCAATACAAAATCTACTACAGATGTTTTGTACTCTCCCAGGGTTCCTTCCCATGAATTTTTTAACAGTTCCAAAGGTCCCCTCACTTTTCTAGTGAACATCAGTTCAAAGGGTGAGAAGCCTGTTGACTCTTGAGGGACTTCTCTGTATGCAAATAAGAAGCATCCCAAACGTTCACCCCAGTCTTGTGGGTGATCTTGAACATAGCTTATCATGCCCTTCAAAACGCCATTGAATCTCTCTGTTAGCCCATTAGTGGCGGGATGGTAAGTAGTGGTCTTTAGATGTTTTAGACCACAACATTTCCACATACATTGCATCACTTCTCCCATGAATACACTGCCTTGATCCGTCAGCACTTCATGAGGGAAACCCAGCCTCATAAAGATTTTTAATAAAGCCTCTGCCACTACAGGGGCTTCTACAGATCTCAGTGCTTCTGCGTCTGGGTGCCTGGTGGCAAAATCCACCACCACCACTAGATATTTCTTGCCATGCCTTGTGGGTTTGGAAAAAGGGCCCACCAAATCTATTCCCACTCTATAAAAGGGTTGTCCAATTATAGGAAGGGGCTTTAAGGGTGCCTTAGTCTTTACTCCACTTTTCCCCACCTTTTGGCATATTCCACAAGATATACAATGTTGTTTTACATCTTTGGAGATGTTTGGCCAATAATAGTGTGCAGCCAATCTCCTCTTGGTCTTTTTTATTCCCAGATGTCCTGCACATGGGACATCGTGGGCTACCTCTAGCAATCTGGTTCTGTATTTGCTAGGTACTATCAATTGCTTCACTGGTTCACATTCATCCTTTCTCTCAGCAGGCATCCACAGTCTATATAAAATCCCATTCTCACACACAACTTGATTCCTCAGTTTGTCAGTGAAAGGAATCTGTTGGGTCAGGGCTTGCTCCTTTATTTGATTCAAACTGGTATCCTTATTCAGTTCTTCTCTGAAATGCTCTGTCTCTTCCCCAGAGACCAGTTGATACAGTTTGTCTCCTTCAGCAGGCCTGCTAGTGGTTGCTATGGTGACCTGAGGCTCGTTAACAGATTCCACCCTGTTCGTTTCAGCCCCCCTTAACATGGCTTCTGTTTCTCTGCCAAGTTGCTGTCTGGTCACCACATATATTTTCCCTTGTGCCCCCATAACATCTCTTCCCAGTATCACTGGTTCTTGTTGTTGGGCATTAATGCCTACTTTATATCTGCCCTCTCGGCCTCTCCACGCCATTTTCACCAGGGCCACAGGCAAGCTTTCTGGTTGACCCCTCACTCCTTGGATAGTCACAGTTTCCTGAGGTAATATTTCTTCAGATTTTATTAAATCTGGCCTCAGTAACGTCTGAGCGGCACCAGTGTCAAGCAATGCCCAATAATTTGCCCCTTGTACACTCACTTCCTCTCTCAGACTTGAATCAAGGTCTGTTACTTCTGTCCAGTTTATCTGGCAAAACTGAACCTTTTTCGCTGTTTCTAAAGCCTTGGGCTCTGTTTTCACTGCCCTTGTCTGAGCAGGATTACTAATGGGGTTGGCAGCCTCACATTGAAAACGTAGGTGCCCCGGTCTACCACATTTGTAGCATAATTTCTCCTCTGTTTTAGGGTACACAGATCCACTCTGGGGTGTCCTGTGCCCTTCAGATTTTACTGGAGGACTCACTCGCTGTGGCACCACATCCTTTCTGCCACCATTATATGGTCTGGGTTTAAACTCTCTTGATGTTTTCCCCACCCAGCCAGTTCTGTTGGAGGCAAAGTGATCCGACATCTCTGCGGCCTCCTGCACCGATGTAGGGGAACGGTCTTTGACCAGGAGCCTTATTTCTGGTGGTAACTGATGGAATAATTGATCCAGTATCATGAGGCTTTTCACCTCTTCCACTGACTGAGCTTTTGCACTACTCATCCACTTTCCAAATATATCCATCAGCTTTGCTCCCAGTTCAACAAAAGACCTCCCTGCTTGGATCTGACAGTTTCGGAATAACTTTCTAAAATAGTCAGGTCCCAGTCTGAATCTTTTGTAGACTGCCTCTTTAAACTCAGCATAGGTGACGGGCTTGTCTGAGGGGAAATATTGGTATACCTCAGCCAATTCCCCTTTAATCAGGTTTGATAAATACTGCATGTATTTATCTTCAGGTAGCCCCCACAACTGAGCTGCCTTTTCAAAGGTTGTGAGATAAATTTGAGGATCTTGACCAGGCTCATACACAGCAAAGTCCTTTGGAGTAATTTTTATTTTTGCTCCATCTCTGTCTTTCCTTGTCTCCTCAGAGTGAAATTTCTCTCTATCCAATTTTAATCTTTCCCCTTGTATCTCAGCATCCACTCTCATTCTCTCAGTTTCCATCCTCAATCTCTCAGTTTCCATCTTCAACTTCTCAGTTTCTAACTGTCGCTGTTTATCTTTCCCATCAGCTTCCATCCTCAATCTCTCAGTTTCCAACTCCCTCTGTTTTTCCTTCTCTGCACCTTCCATCCTCAATCTCTCAGTTTCCAACTCCCTCTGCTTGTCTTTTTCCTCAGCCTCCCATCTTAACTTCTCTCTCAAGTACTCTATATAAGCGGGATTGCTTAAGTATCCTTCTGGGGTCTCTTCCCTGACAGGTTGTTTTTGCTGGGCAGTTGCAAATCCTATAAGTGCTACCCTCAATTCATCTACCCCTTTACCCTCGTGAGGTAAATTGAATGTTATGCACTTCTCCACCAGCTCCTCTCTTTTCATTTTTATATATTCAGCCATGGTGTTTGAGCTCACTCACTCTTTGCCACACACTCTTTGCCAGTCACTCTCACAAGTAATCTTGTTTTGTTATTTCTGTTTGTCACACCACTGTTAGGGATTCTCTAGTATTCGTACCACCGCTACAGCCAACACCTGTGACGTAGTCTCCTTTGTCACCACGTGTCTTTGGGACTCTCTTTGGTTCGTATCCCACCGCTGTGCTACCACATGTGACGCCCTTCCCTGGCTCTCCCTGTCAGGTTCCTACCTGCTCGTGGTTACTGCCTGTCACTAGGCACCACCAGGGACTCCACCAGTCCGGACTGTCCTTTTTTATGGTTTCCCTCTCCGCTCTAGCATAGATCTCAACAGATCCCCCTGCTAGGCAGCACCACCAGTCACGTCCTATAACCAGTATTCCCAGAGACTCTGCCTGAGTCTCCCTCAATTAGGTTACCTCTGTGACTGCGTGCTTAAGCTGTCCCAATCCCTTTGATTTACTCAGACTGCTTATAATTCTGGTTTGCTCTGAATACTTGTGGTGTTATATTCTTCCCTTCACCCGCTGCCACCATTTGCTACTGTTTCCCTTCAGCCTTGGTTATTTACCTCACCCTCCCTTCTGGTCTGTGAAACCCCAGCCAAGGATTAGGCCTTTGGTAAACCAAATTAAGTATTTATTAAATAACACAGATAACAAGATTACTTCATAAGGCACATAAGCATATGGTTTTATCTAATACTAATCTGAACTCCACCCTCTCCTCACATCCACCAACTCTCCACACAATCTCCTCTCAAAACCCACCAAAACAACCCACTAACATTCACCACCCAGATTTACCTGACATCCTTCCATTTATACTGTCAGCCATTTTAAACATTCAGCCAATCATCCAACATTCTACTGCCCATTCACTCCCCCTTCCTCTTTCATTCCACTTACCATGTATCTCCTATACAAACAGCACTTACCATATATACACTAATAGAGGAACATCACAGTCCTCCCCTAGTACCACCCCCTTTTTGAGAGCTAGAATCCTTAAAGGGCTAATCCTCTGGAATGGGCGCCTGTACTTGATGGCCTCTGCCAGGTATGCTCCTTGCACTGTTGGACTAGCAAGTTCTGTGGGTTCAGGATATGGCACGTGTGAGGGTCTTGGTTCTCTTCTATGGGCCCTGATGTTGTCTGGCTCATGGAGTTGCTGCCTGCCAGCCTCAGGTTCAGCGCTTTCCTGATCACAGTAATCACGCTCAGAGTCAGGAATATGGTCCGGCTTCTTAGCCAGTGACTTTGAAGCTTTGGACTCATTCTGCTGGTCAGTGGATTCACTGCTGGACTCCAAGATCATAACAAACCCAGTACATAATATGGAAAGGACTAGGACCACCAGTGTGGTTACATCCTATGCCTGTATTATTCGATCTGTCTGGAGGCAGGCAATGCTATCATGGGAAGTAACCATGTCATTGACTCATCCTATATGATATTCTGGATATTACTGAAGTAGGATGCAGTCATAGGGGAGTTCCTATTTGTAACAATGGGATGGCTCTTAGTACATTGGGAGTAGAATTTAAGATAATGTTGTGCAACATCTACCTGTATTTCTACGTCTTAAAAAATAAAGCTATGCAGAATATAAAGGCACATAACCATGAGTATTTTGCCATCAACACAGAGTGCTGCTACATTATTCTTTCATATGTGTTTCTTTCATTTAATACCGATACTATTTCTCCTTGAAAAATAAATATGATCAAATTGCTTATGTATATTAGGGCCTAATGCCGTGCCATAATAAGTCTGGATGATTTATGTAGGTCAGGAAGCCAAGCCTATAGTAGCACAGTTTAAACAGGATCTCAAGCTTCTATGGGTCATTATGAACTCTCAAGGTAAATCGCTGGCATTATCTTGAAGTCACTTTTCTAACTGTATCAGAAAATCTAATGTGAGTTTGGCTGTTATTCAGATTAATAGTAATGTCATCCAAACTAAGCAGCATTGGAAAGCACCTCTCTAAATATTTGGTTTCTGATTTTTATTTTTTTTTAAGCAGCAGCCACTAGCTCCATTTACTGGATGCACTTTTCTTCTTGTGCTGTGGAGTCCTGATGTAGAGAGCCTTGCAAAACACTTTCAGTGGCTATTTTCATTATATTCCCCAAGAAACCAGCAACTGTGTCTTACAAACACAGTTTGCAGAGCTTCGTTGTACAAAGCAGTAGAAAAAAAGAAAAGAAAAGTCAGTGTGGAGTATGAGGAAGCTAGAAATGTTGCGTATTATGAATGCATTGCCAAAAAAAAAAAAGTTAGCATTAAAACCAATTCAATTCCAGAAGCCTAAAGTAAATTAATTTTATACTATGCAAGTTTATTACTTGCTTCATTATTATTTTTTGCTTATTCAAAGGGTTACTAACTGTTATAGAAAACCACCATAACTTACACCTTAGGAGACTGAGCCAAGCAATGTTAAGCATGTATAAATTAAGTCTCTGTTTAAAAAGCATTTATAAAACTTTCCATCAATGTCAATGGGAGACAGTATTAAGCAATTCCTTAACTCTCCCACGGCACTTAAAAGTTCTGAACTCTGGTTGGATTGTGCTCATTATTCATTAGTATGGATATTCTAAGCCAGCCTTCACCAATCTGGTGCCCTCCAGATATTTTGGACTGCAACTCCCATAGCCTAGCCAGCCCAGGTCAGCTTCACCAAACCTAGTGCCTTCCAAGCTGTGCTGATGGGAGCTGTAATCCAAAACATCTGGACGACATCAGGTTGGCGAAGGCTGTTCTAAACTGAGTGCAGAAGTTGGGCTATTAATACATAATGTGATGGTCCCACTTTGGCAGCAATCTACCCTAAGCCATTCATAAGTATCCCCTCAACAATTTCAATGGGGCTTGTGACAAATTTATTGGTGCTTTAATCCCATGCATTTTCAAGACTCCTTGAAAACAAATGAGCATTGTGGATCTGAGATGACCACATAACATAAAGAATTAATGAGAAACTTGTATGCCCACATTTTGCTGGCAAGCGGTTGTGTACTATTCCCCTCACAGAGTTTTCAAAACATAATTGCTATCAGGAAATTGTTAATGTTGTGGCATCTGACCTTAATTCACAGAGATAGTCATATGACAAAGCAGCACTTAACACTGCCCTGACACACTCAGAGTGCTATTGCTCTTAAAGATTCTGGCAGGCTTCCAGGGGTGCTTGCTATTGTCTGGGATTAAACAATTGCATCTATGAAGATTACCACAGTGGAAGATGTCCCATCATCTCAGGCAGAGTCACGGGGCTAACAACAGGTAAAGGGACAAGTTTTAAAAGGAATTCATTGTCCCTGTTTTGTGTTATAGAAAAAAATGTTGGGCCTTAAAATCTCCCTTCAAATTATGTAGTTGCCATTTGTTGGGATGATTGCACTCCTTATTTTATTTAATATATGTTTGTATGAATATCATGTTTAATATATGTTCCCAGGGTGGTTAACATTATTGGCAGAGGAGCATCTTTAACTTAAGCCAGGGTTTACCTTTCCTCCAGGAACTTCTTTGGATGCTCAAATTTGCCTGGAAGGAATTTGCAAAAAAAAGTGTGCCTTTTTGTCACTACTGAATCAACACAACTTACTCCCAGCCACACCTGAGAGGGATGGTGGAGCTTCCAGATCAGATTGCGACTTTCTGAAGTGCTTGAGGTTCAGACGTGCTTGGGGGTTGTGTTATAATGCCAAATTACCTGGTCCCCGGGCCGGCTCCAAAGGGCGGCCAGTTGAGGCTGTGGCCAAGGGCCCCTGGGGCTACAGGGGCCCCTGAGGGGCCCCTCCGCTCCCCTTCTGTGATTTGCAGCAGGATCACTGCCCCATATCGCAGGGCGGGAGCTTCAGAGCCCTTGCCATTCCCTCCCTCAACCTACCTTTCTTGGCTGTGCTGTGTGGCTGTGCGTGCAGCGCTGCCCTTTACCAAGATGGCAGCTGAGGTTTCTCTAAGGGGCTGAAGTCTCTGCCACCATCTTGACTAATGGCAAGGATGTGCACGCATAGCACACATGCGTGCCATCAGCCAAGATGGCAGCAAAGGCTTCAGCCTCTTAGGGAAATCTCAGCCACCATCTTGGTGAAGGGCAGCACTGTGCACGCAGCCACACAACACAGCCAAGAAAGGTAGGTTGAGGGAGGGAATGGCAAGGGCTCTGAAGCTCCCGCCCTGCGATATGGGGCAGTGATCCTGCCGCGAATTGCTGAAGGGGAGTGCCAGGGCCCGAGGCAGGCTTGTGCCCAAGGGCCCCGGCATGCCTGGGGCTGGCCTTGCCTGGTCCACCCAGATCAGTTTGCCAAGATGACACAAATGTATGTGAGGGCAGATCAGGAGGTGGGACTTAATTTTCCTTGGTGGCTGATTCTCCTCTGCATATTCTCTTCTAGACTATCACTCAGCTGGGCTCTGTAACCAGACCATAAGCCCAACTGAAGGAAAGTTGTTTAAAATGGCCTCATCCAGATAATTTGCAAATAGGAGAATTAATTGCTTTCTGGGCTGCCCAATAATTCCTCCCCTCCCCCCGCAAGTATCCCGTATCCACATTGGCCATATGAGGGAAATTGGGGGCTTGGAAGCCTATGTTTCCCTCCTATCTAGTTCAGCTCAGTACAATACAGAAGTACAATAGTACTTCACCTACATAAAACTATAACTCTGCAATATATAACAACTTTTAGCAACGACCAGTATCTTGGGAAGGTACATGTGCAAAGCTTTGCTAGCAAAGTACCATCGGTAAATGAAACCAGTTTCCAATAGTTCCTGGTTTCTCTCAGGTATTTTAAATGTAAACAATGACTATGATGAACTTCTGAACTGTAATTTCTACTAGTTTTTAAAAAATAATTTTCTTTATGAAAAGGCTGCGTTCGAAGATTTCCCCAAAATCTACATGCAATTTATGAGCCATGTTACATTTCCTTTTTGAACTGGTAAATGTGTCAGTTCCACACCATGGTCTTGAAAAGCTATGCTCCTCTTCCATAGACAAGAGATATCTTCTTTAGTAAATAACATTTTCCTTACCTTTTTTGGTAGGATGCACTGGGTACTTTTGGCTTTTCTTCTGACTGGGCTACGTGCTACAAAAACAATGGAAACAGTATCAGAATGAAGTAAAGAAATTGTTGGAGTTCACTTGTATGATAGGTTAGCCTGGTGTCAGCATGTAGCATCTTCAGACAGCTGCTCGTGCCTACCAGTAACACCTGCCCTGGGTTCCCTTCAATTTTTTCCCTGGCACTCTGATCAGTACCAGGTGGCTGGGTTTGGAAGATGTCATTTTAATTTCCCACAGTGCTCTGGAGACATATGGAACATTGTGGGAAATTAAAAATGGTGGCTCATGGCTGATTGGCACTGATTGGATTGCTACCATCAGATAAGATTGCCAGGGCTCACCCACATAAGAGGGAGCCCACTGATATAGATGTACTAGAGGATGATTTGCCAAGGGGGCCTCTCAAAACCTGGAGCTGGCCCTGAGTGATATCACGGATAGACTAAAGTGATCTTGCTGAGAGACGTTATGGAGTCAGGAGTGTTAAGGTTGCTCACTAGCACAAGGTTGCCTTTTGACATCTGTTTGTAATATACTACTCTTCAAATAATTAAAAAAATATTCAGGGTGGCTTACAACGTTCAGTTGAAAGAGCACCTGTTGTAAGCTGCCATAGAGATAATTTGACTGAAAGTCAGATTATAACATCTTTAAAACAAACAATGATAAACCAGACATTTCAACTATCAGTTAAATGCTAGGGGTGTGCATCAACTGTGTGTGCCCTAAATTATAAAGCAAATTGGGGTGATGGGGGGAAGGTTCTCATGTTCCAAGTTGGATAGTGCCACTAACAAGATGTCTTGAGTCGGATCAGGTGGGGCGGGGCTGGTAGTGTGTGTGTTAGTGAAAGGAGGTGCAGCTGGGACCCTGACTGAAGGCTGTGTTTTTTCCCTCTCTCCAGGTACCTATTTAAACTCATGCCTAGCAAGGGCCCGAGCCCTTGGAGAGTAAAAGCTATCCGCTATGACCCCAAGGTCTTGTTCCTGGCCAGTCACTGCCAGTTTAGTCCCCATGTGAAATTATGATTTTTTTGCTCCAATATGCATAACTTTACACTTGTTTACATTGAATTGCATTTGCCATTTTACTGCCCATTCACTCAGTCTGGAGAGGTCCTTTTGGAGCTCTTCACAATCCCTTTTTGTTTTAACAACCCTGAACAATTTAGCATCATTAGCACACTTGGCCACCTCACTGCTTACCCCTAACTCTAGATTGTCTGTGAACAAGTTCAAAAGCATAGGTTCCCATACAGATCCTTGGGGAACTCCACATTCTATAGCCTTCCATTTGGAGAACTGTTGATTTATTCCTATTCTCTACTTCCTGCTACTTAACCAATTCCAGATCCACAACAGGACCTCTCCTCTTATTCCACGACTGCTAAATTTAGCAGTCTTTGGTGAAGTACCTTGTCAAAAGCTTTTTGAAAGTCCAAGTACACTGTGTCAATTGGGTCACCTCTATCTATATCCTTGTTGGTGCATTCAAAGAATTCTAATAGATTAGTGAGACAGGACTTATCCTTCCCAAAGGGTCTGGGGCCTCAGCGGTCCAAAAAACAACAAATGCATGAACATTCCCCCATCAAACAAAATCAAGCTGACTGGGGAAATGCCCAGAAATCGAAAGGGGAGGGGTGGAGATCTTTAATTTTTACAGACAGGTCTAATTTTTAATCACAGTTAATAATTTTTCCAGAGCACTCCAATCACAGTGATTTTGGGGAGGGATTAAAAACCTGTGTTTTCCACATAGATCTATGTCTTCCCCTATGCAAGTCATTAGAGGGATCACCACTGTATCCACAGAAGCCCACCTCCACCAATGATCATTGGGGTAACAGGGTACTTGCTGGGTAATGACATTTTTCCCAACCTTAGTTTTTCCAGGGAATCCATGTTCTTTTTCCCCACTACTACCCCCTGCCTCACTGTGATTCCTATTGGACCCCCCAAAGGTAAAATTTGTCTTTGCAGGACCAATGTCTACAATTTTATAGGCTTAATCCACTCTGGAGGGGCTGCTCTGCCTGCAAATTTCATCCGCTTCTGTCAAAAAGAAAAACAGTTATAGCCATTTTTAGATTCTGCATTATCCTGAATGGGGTGGGTGGAAAAAACAGAGTTTCATTTTTAACAGATCTAATTCTGTCCCAAGTAATGAATCAAATTGGAAAAACACAGAGCAACTCCAAAACAGTGTGGATTGCTTCCCAAAGCTACAGGTAAGTTGAATCTTGTCCCTGGTGCATACCCCTATGGTAAAAGACATGATTTTTGACATATCCTAAATTTCAGTTTACTCATACTCTGGAAGAGCTCCTTCAACAGGAAGTTGTATAATGTGGGGGCCACTGTAGCAAAAGGCCCTGCTGTGTATTTTCACAGATTCCATACAATACCAAGCTGGAATATCAAGAAAGGTTTCCTGTGCAGATATCACTAGCTGGGGTTGTTCCACAGATTTATCAAGTGCATTTGTACTATGTGTGTAGGACCCAGATCATACACAGCAAGGATGGAGAACCTGTGACTCTCCAGACATTGTTGGACTACAACTTAATAAACCACAGCCACATTGTCCAATGGTCAGGGACAATATGAATTGTAGTTCAAAAAACCAAAACAATCCTAGTAGGCCATAGGTTCCCTATCCCCTGATGTAGAATTTCTAGGTCAAAACCTTTATTACACATTTATAATTTCTTAGGGTACCTTCAATGCATACAGCATTTTGTAATGTCTATGCTATATATAGTCCGCAAAACAATTAAGTGAGATAGGTCACTATTATCCCCATTTTACAAACAGGGGCCCTAGGATACCATTATTTGCCCAAGGCCACTGATTCAACCCATGGGTGATGTGAAATGTTGTTGAAACTCAGAGTTCTGAAGATGAAAATGCCTAATTTATTATTTATTATTTATTATTTCAATTTATATACCGCCCTTAGCGAAATAGCTCTCAGGGCGGTGAACAAACAAAATAAAATACAATATATCATAATAAAAATACAAAAACATATACAAACAAACAACGAAAAGCACAGCAAAAACAAAATAAATACTACAAAAATTAAAATACAGATTAAAAGATTAAAAAAGTTAAGAAGATTAAAATGCCTGGGAGCATAAAAAGGTCTTTACCTCGCGCCGAAAAGATGGAAGTGTAGGCGCCAGGCGTACCTCTTCGGGGAGGCTGTTCCACAACTCAGGGGCCACCACAGAAAAGGCCCTAGATCTCGTAACCACCCTCCGGCCTTCCCGATGGGTTGGTACCCGGAGGAGGGCCTTAGATTCTGAACGAAGTGAACGGGTAGGTTCATAGCGAGAGAGGCGTTCCACAAGGTGTTGAGGTCCCACGCCGTGTAAGGCTTTATAGGTCAAAACCAGCACCTTGAATCTCGCCCGGAAGCAAATAGGAAGCCAGTGCAGACGCGCCAGGACAGGTGTTATATGCGAAGACCGACTGGTCCTCGTCAATAATCTGGCAGCTGCGTTCTACACCAGCTGAAGCTTCCGAACTGTCTTCAAGGGCAGCCCTACGTAGACCGCATTACAGTAATCCAATCTTGAAGTTACCAGAGCGTGGACAACGGAGGCGAGGTCATCCCTGTCCAGATAGGGGCGTAGTTGGGCTACCAGACGAAGATGGTAAAACGTATTCCGTGCCACCGAGGCCACTTGGGCCTCGAGAGACAAGGAAGAGTCGAGAAGAACCCCCAAACTACGTACCTGTTCTTTCAGGGGGAGTGTAACCCCATCCAGAACAGGGTAAGCATCCACCATCTGAGCAGGGAAGGCGTTCACCAACAATGTCTCGGTCTTGTCTGGATTGAGTCTCAGTTTATTAGCTCTCATCCAGTCCATTATCGCGGTCAGGCAACGGTTCAGCACATCAACAGACTCACCTGAGGAAGATGAAAAGGAGAAATAGAGCTGCGTGTCATCAGCGTACTGATGGCAACGCACTCCAAAACTCCTGATGACCGCACCCAGCGGCTGCATGTAGATGTTGAAAAGCATGGGGGACAAGACCGATCCCTGGGGGACTCCACAATGGAGAGTCCATGGTGTCGAGTGATGTTCCCCAAGCACTACCTTCTGGTGACGATCCGCTAAGTAGGAACGGAACCACTGCCAAGCAGTGCCCCCGACACCCAACTCCGCGAGTCTCCCCAGAAGGATACCATGGTCGATGGTATCAAACGCCGCTGAGAGATCAAGGAGAATCAACAGAGTCACACTCCCCCTGTCCCTCTCCCGACAAAGGTCATCATACAGGGTGACCAAGGCTGTTTCGGTGCCAAAACTGGGCCTGAAACCGGATTGAAACGGATCTAGATAATCGGTTTCATCCAAGAGCGCCTGGAGTTGGCTGGCAACCACCCGCTCCAAAACCTTGCCCAAAAAAGGGACATTCGCCACCGGTCTATAGTTATTCAGATTATCTGGGTCCAAGGAGGGTTTCTTTAAAAGAGGTCTCACTACTGCCTCCTTGAGGCTACCAGGGACTACTCCCTCCCTCAAGGAGGCGTTAACCACTTCCTTGGCCCAACCGGTGGCCTAACCATTTAATTGCAGTACTGCTCCCAAGCAAACCAGCACCATCATTTATATTTAGTTATTTCAGTATTGTTAAAGGCTGTCTTTGGGCTAGCTCTTCCAAGGCAGCTGGCAACACATTAAAAAACAAAAATATGGCAAGCATAACATTATAAAGCATAATGTAAAATCTAAAAATATAACAATAGCAGCAGCTAAAAACAATAGAAACAAGTCATATTTCTCAGCATAGTCCAGTGTATGGGCTGGCTATGAGGGAGATTCAATGAGAATTGCAAGACATTTTGTTTGCTAACATTGCTGTAGAAGAGGAGGTTTGGAGTTGTAAGCTATCCAAAGAAAAGACTGACTGGGAAGAAACTGAATGGAAGCCACTTTGAGGTCTTTGAAGGAGTAATGTAAATAAAACAAAACTTTAAATGTGTACAATCTTTCAAAGAGCTATATGCACTTCTGCAGAAATGAGATGGCTGCAGAAGCATTTAAAAGGGCAACAACGAATCTGTGGCTGCTCCACTTTTATCTGTGAAATGGGATGAAAATTGCCACAAAAAACTGCACCCCACCTCTTGTGTTGTGGGGATGTGGATCAGATCAGAACAGTACACATTCCCAATAATGAAGGTAAATAATTAATAAATTAAGAACAAAAATGGGCAAGTGATGGTTCAGACCTACTAGGGTCATGGAAGGAAGAGGTTAAATAAATACTAGCATTGGAAAGATATTAAGCATATGTAAAAGTGTCCGCTGTCTTTATACAGTTTACTTACTGGCATCTTATTGAAAGTAGAGGAGAATGAAAAATTATTTACATGTTCATTGTTTTTTGAATGCAATTTTAACTACATTAATGATGCTCCATATTAAGCAGCAATGAGTGCCTTATTATACAGCCACAAGAGTGGCTGTATACAATAGCCAGCATGGATTTTTTACATTCTACAATGTTAAATTGAAAATACCCCCTTCCCATTCTGATGCTTCCCATAAGCTCATTTGAAAACAAAACCTTACAAAATGTATAGTCCTGAACTCAGAAACGCTTGCTTAACAAAACCCTGTACATTTTCATGGCAATAAACAGAACAGTCAGAAAGAATAGAGAGTTCAAAGTCTAAAGAGAAAGAGAGAAAACTCAGAGCCCTTTTGGACTTTTTTCTGTTAGAGTTCTCATAATCTGTTGAAATTCATTAAAAATCAGCCATGGTCACAGAGTACCTGTAATCCTGCTACTGACTTTGCCCCATACACTGACCTTCATCTTCTGCAGTTTAAAAGTTAAAAAAAAGTCTGGCTGATTTTTAATTAATTTAATAAATTTTGGCTTGCCCTCAATGATAATGTCAGGCATGCTCAGTAAGAACCAACTGTCAGTGTTCTAAAAGCCAGACTCACAGCTGCTTGGCTTGCCTAATCAGGGGGCCACACACACACCAGACTTTGATTTCATGTGAGACAGTAATAGTAACACAGGAATGAAGCAAAGTAAGAACACCAACAAACATACAAAAATGTAATTCTCCATCTTTGGAGATGGTAGGTATTGCCACCACTCACCATATGCTCAGAGGCACATGTTACCAAATTCTTCCAAGCTACACAGGAAGTGGATTGGACTGTGAAAGACCAACCAAATGGTGTTTGCATTTTGACAAATTTGTAGGGCAGTACAATATCTCAGAGAGGAGGTCAGGTCTCCTGCTCCCCTGGTGCATTCACTATAGCTGCCCAATTTCCCTGCTTTTAAAAGTTTGATAGAAATATCTGTGGGCTATAGGTACATTCTTAAACTGCAAGGTTTTTTTGCCTATTAGTGAATAAATATCCATCTGGTATATGTTTACAGCTTGCCTATTGTAATTTTCCTAGTGGAAATGTACATCTGCAGGCAGGGAAAGCAGCAAAGGAGAAGCAAAGAACTGCATGAGCAGTTCTAACAGGAGGTAATACTTCTTGAATAGGCCTCTTAAGGAACAGTCGTGCATGAAGATGGCAGCCAGAATGACACCTTCTCTTTTCCTCTCTGAAATAAGTGTACAAGGAACTACTTTATACTGAATCAGACTAACGGCCCATCAAGTAACATTTGTTTTGGTGCATTCTGGCATCTTGGGCTGAGTGCTCCTGAATATGTGAAGAGTGCCCTTCAGAAGGATACACCTTAATGCAGATAGAAGCACCCATTACTGGATATAACTTGGCACACAAAAAGCATGCATGCTAACATCAAAAGCACTGAATGCACATTTGAGGGCATTTTATATCCTCCTGTTCCGACTATCTGGCAACTGGCTAGGAAACATTTCTGGCCAGGCTGATAAAATTATAATTGGTTGTCAGCCCTGTGTGTTCTGCCAGGGTCTCAGGCAGAGAGCTTTTCCAGCAGGGCTTCCTAAAATCCTATGTAAAGAGACATAGGGGTGATCATAGGACATTACACATGTGAAGCATGTGCTCTGTTGCTCCTCCAAAGAGTCGTAATTGACTTGAAGGCATGTAACAACAAATCATTTACTGAGCACCTACCAAGTGCTGCTACATGCTGAATAGTGCTCCACTACATTGGTTACCCCAGAGATGCTGCGGATCAGGTCTGAGCTTTTGCTAGTTGCCTAGGAAAGGGAGTGCAAGCAACTGTGGCTTAACATGCTACATTGTTGCAGGTATGAGAAAAACTTCATTTGCCAAATTTCCTTCTTTTACATTTCAGCTACAGGAGACCTCACTTCCATGTGATCATCCTGTCACAGACTGATGCCTTTCTGAGGTTCTGAGACTGGACCCTGGACTCTAAAACATCCCCTTGCAAAACCAGGTTTGTAGGATATCCCCTCCCAAATACACCTTCTGCCCTGGCCTTCTACAACCAATTCCTTTCAATCACACCAAGTCTTGCCTGTGAAAAACAAAACAAAAGCAAAAGATGTTAAAATTCTAGATTCTGTTTCCAGTCAAAGTTAGGGTTGCCCCTCTTCCCCTTGCCTTGCCTAGGCTCTGATGATTTTATCAGCTGTGTGACAATCATATTCTTGGGATTGCAATGATAATTCCATTGTCATTTTTTTTAAAAAAATCATAATAATAAATCTGAAAATATGAACTGGAGCTTGCAAATAATATTAGACTTCACTTTTCTCTATAGTTTTCCATGCTCAATCCATCTCCTGGGCGCAAGGAGTTGAAAAACTATTGTTCTCATGAATGCATATTGATCATTGATATTTGTCTGACTTTCGCTCTTTGTGACACAGACTAACACTAAGGTTAAATAAGCAGTCAATCCCAGAACACGAATTTGAAAATAATCCCTCCTTTGATCCAATGGGTCAAAAACGAACAGAGCCTTTTTTGGCATCTAACTAGTCAGGATGTCATTTTTCACTGCACCTAACTTTATGCTTTGTCTTCTTAATGGTCATTTTGATGTCTAGGATCTTCCTGGGGAAATAGATTTCTGCCTGTATTTTCTCCAAGGGAGGGGTAGAGGAATCAGAGTTCACTACACAGCAAGTATAATACATTGAGCATGCATCTGAATTTATCATTTTGAAGGCTTTTTCCTAACATGCCATTTCAATAAAACCCACAGCCCTTGCAATAGTGCTGGTTACGTGGTACTCACATTTGGTAGAAATCACAGTGAAGACTTCTAAATTTTCGTCACTGCAGCTGTAAATCTGGTGCATTTTTCTCCCCTGGCTGCCTATTGCGTTATGCAACTGCTCTGAACTTCTGGTAAATAGGTTTCATTGATCCCATCTGGCTCTGTGATCATTGTCTAGGTTCACAAAGGACAGATTGATGCTGTGATCTCATCTCATTCTATATTCTTCATTGCAACATTTTCTACCCCAGTCTGCCTTTGTATGAATTCTGCTCACGCCAGGGTTTGACTTTGCTGTTTCTTTACACCACTACTATGCTAGTAATATTTTATTTGCATAGCCTCTCTTATTACCATACAATTTACAGGCACCCCCAAAGAATAATAAATGGTGATCTGAAGGAATGTTGGCCTCCTGTGTATAGATGAGGAATTATAAAGAGGTGCGTATGGCGCCGACATTGTTGTCCTTTCGGCGCCAGGTTAAGACCTTCCTCTTTGCTATGGCGTTTTAATATGTAACTTGTTTTAGTTTTAAATTTTGTTGTAATTGTTTCTGATTTCTTGTTTTTACATATGTTTATGCTGTATTTTATTATGAGATTTTGAGATGTTTTTGTATTTTTATATTTTGTTGTACACCGCCCAGAGAGCTAATGCTAGTCGGGCGGTATAAAAATCTAATAAAATAAATAAATAAAATAATAAATAAAATAAAATAAGAGGTTTTTTGGAGCAACAGAGTTTGACATCCTGTTGTAGTATTTATTCTTCACTTTAGGCACATGTTCATTTAAAAATTAAAAACAAAAGTATTTTTTTCTTTTTAAAATTAGGAACCCAGTAGTTAATACACAATAATGCCTATCCCTTTTGCACTGAGATCAGCATTTTCGAATATAACTTGGACTTCAGCACTCAAATCTATATGTAGCTCTTTTAATAGGTGGCCTGGTTTGCTGAGGTGTTGAGCTCCTGCTAAAACAACAGACACCAGATTAAATTCTACACCCACTGCCTCGGGAATAAGGCCCACTGAAATCACTGCAGCTCCTTTTCCCATTTTGATTCTTAAGTTACCTAGAAGGATTTCCCTTTAGGTGGCTGGGTTCAGCATTTTCATCAAAGGAATGCTACAGTGCTGAATGTACTACATATGTCTGGTATGTTGTCTGGTACAAAAGGTGTATAGGTTATACATCCTTTGGAGAAGGGTCTTTCTAAAACAGTAGTTGAGAAGTAGTTAAGCACATACAAAAGTACTTTTCGTCTTCAGACATGTGAAATGCACATACAGGGTTAATCTAGTTCTTCTGGGTCAGAAACACAAGCAGGTATTAGCAGTCCCTGGTGACTGATGTCATGGAAATATAACTTGCTATACCACTACTATCATACAATAGAATTTTTAAAGGAGGACATCAAAATTCAATAAATGAACCTGAGCCAAATGCTACATTTCTTGCTTTATATAAGACTTGTGGTTTCACAAACAAAGCAAAGCTAGTATTTTGTATCACTTGTTGACCTTCTTAGGGCAGTGTCCAACCTGTCCCCATGGCACCAAATCTATGACCAGGGAAGGGGGAGGAGAGGGAAAAGCTGTTCTAGAAAACATTGTATTTAAAATGTTCAGGGAGCAATCAATACAATCAGCTCCAAGTTCAATTTGTTTTTGATTTATTGTGCCACATGTTCTGCTTGTATGACTCATGTCATTAATATCAGACTTGGCTGGCTTGTTCATCTGTCTCCATCCACTTTGTCCTGAACACAAACACGCTAAACAGATGGGGAATTTCATGGCCACAAATGGAACTGTTTATCCTTCTATTGTTCTTGTGTCAAGCAATCAAACTAAATCCATTACCAACCAATAAAGAAATCAGTGCACCATCTATTCAGCAGTGAGCTGAGTGGATGAGGTTAGGCAGCAGGGATTTCAAGCGTCTAAAAAATAGCCAGAAACCATAAAGATTCACACTGAACCACTGACCACACTGACAAAAATGGGAGGCTGTATCAAAATTTGTCTTTATTTCCCCACCTGCTAATGTTTGGATGTTTGGTAAAGACAATGCTCCTAAGAGAGAAGATGCACTTCCATTAAAATCAAAGTTAGTTTTAACACTGAGATTGTGCCATCATACTCTAGAATACTTTTTCTACTCTGGAAGGCATAGCATAATACAATTGCAATATGTTAAAACTATTTAAAAATTAAATTTTATTGCAAATATACAAAACACATTTTTTCAATATATGAAAAATAAGTACCTTAGTCCTCCCCACCCCCCATGTTTGGGGAAGAAACAAAATGCCTGGCTTTTGTCCATAGCTGATGGACACAAAGAAGATGTTGTCATCTTCCTGTTGAAATGTCCTGTGTCAAGTGCCCCCCCCAGCAATGTTTATAAGCTCTACTTGCGCTGAAGAGCAACATTGTGCAATGATCATCCTTACCTTCCTGGTGCTGTTGGTGGGGTGAGGCTACTCAGCAACTTTGGTGGAGTGCAACCTTTCACATGGTATGAAAACCTACCACAGATATGCCATTTTTTTGTGTCAATCTTTGCCCATTCACATATTATCCACATATAGGAATGCTTCCACCCCTGAAAGTATGCAGTTCTTCAGCCCTGTCTATGCGATGTCTGTCAACATCTGCATAGGGTAAGCATATGAGTGTCAATACGTGGATGTCAGGAGGTGGGGCCAGAAGTTTAGAAGTACATGTGATAGGGACTTATCCTGTAAGGTAATGTTCTCACTGAGAAGAAAAAATGGTATTGTGCACTAGGTCAGAATGGTATGTATACAGATTAAACTGAACCAAGCCTAATGACATATTTTCAGTATCAGAGCGGAACAAAATTAAGTAATGTTAAAGGACCTCTGAACATGTGCAGAGTTCTCATCACTGATTATCAGTGCATCAGGAATTAGAGAGAATGGTTTCCATGAGGCTGTTACCTCCAAGTATATTTGAGTTCTAGAACTCTCCTGTTTTATTAACTAAGTAATGGCTAAGTGTATTTTATATTCTGAGTCTGGGGCACTCCCCTGAGGAGTATTTCTTTTTAATGTTTTGCGTAAGATGTTGTTGGGTTTCTTTGCATTTTGATATTATGCATTTATTTTTTGCTTGTGATTTTAATATTTTAATTTGTGTGAACTGCTTAGAGTTTTATTATATTAAGCGGTATATAAAAACAAATGTAAAAGTATACATAAAAGTGGCTGAACTCTTTTCTTTCCAGACAGTGGTGCTGTCAGGACAGGACATGGGGATAGAAGACCGGGGCCCTACTGAGTAGAATGAGTGGGAGGGACCCCAACTGTATTACAGCTGGCATATATATATTTTGAAGTGAAGTCATTCTCATTAGCAGAGCTTGGGAAAGTTACTTTTTTGAACTACAACTCCCATCAGCCCAATCCAGTGGCCATGCTGGCTGGAGCTGATGAGAGTTGTAGTTCAAAAAAGTAACTTTTCCCAGCTCTGCTCATTAGCATCTAAAAAGCACTGCCTCCAATAAGACCATTAAGCCCAGAATCTAAAATTACCTAACTGTGACATCGTTTCCAAAAACAAGTGGTTATATCTTTCATGAAAACTCCCTTAATTTTATTTTGATTTAGTAATTATTTAGTTTAGTGTTGGTGGGATACTTTGTGCATACACTGCATACCTGTCTGTTTGTGTCCACTGTTCATGAAGTAGTTACAATAATGCTAAATTTAAAGGGGTTTGGGAGAACAGGTCAGAAATATTGCATTGGGAGATTCTTTCAAATAAAAATACCCTTTTTAGCCTGAATCTAAGCCTTGTGGCAACAACAAACATATAGTTGGGAGAACAGGGAGGAACAGCTGTTGCATTGGAACATTTAAACACATGTAAGAAAGAAGACATGAGAGCCAGTGTGGTGTAGTGGTTAAGGTGTTGGACTATGACCTGGGAGACCAGGGTTCAAATCCCCACATAGCCATGAAGCTCACTGGGTGACCTTGGGCCAGTCACTGCCTCTCAGCCTCATGAAAACCCTATTCATAGGGTCACCATAAGTTGGAATTGACTTGAAGGCAGTACTTTTACATTTTTAAGAAAGAAGACTCAGATAAATGTTGCATTGGGTTGATACAAGAGAGTACAGTGCTTTAGCAATCAAGCTGAAAATGCTTGGTCTGGATACCATTTCCCACCAAGTCATCCCCCATTCAGTTCTGACTCTTAAATTCCAGGCATTATTAATCACTATACAGAAACTATGGCCCTAATCCTAACATGATTATTTATGGTAAGACTGCTGTCCTAGCAAAAAAGCAACCACAAAACCTGAACTACCTCTAACCATAGATAAATTCAGTTGGGATGACTTTAGTGCAAAATTAACTTGCTTTTTCATATTTTTAGGCACATTAATCTGTTGTGTGTTTATTAATTACCATCTGTAAGGAAATTCCTATCAATAGATTAAACCTGTAACTGAGGATTCAGTCCTGTGCATACTTACCTGGGATTGGGGGTAAGCCCACTAGGAACTTACTTCTCAGTGGACATGCATAGGATTGCTCTGCCCAATCCCTACATTAATTTAGGTTGCAATCCAATACACACTTACCAGAGAGTAAGTCCCACTGAACACAATGGAGCTTTCTTCTGAGTAGACATATATTGGATTGTAGCCTTAGTTCTTAGCCTCTCTACTAACGTTGCTGCAAAGGGTACCAAAGCTTTAAGTACATCTCTTGTTTTTACGAAGCTGATTAAAGTAAATCATCTCCGATAATAAGATCAATGAATGCATAGTAAGGATTTCCAACCTTGTGATCTTCCAAATATATAGGACAACCCTTCATACCACTTGACCCCAATGCTTGTTCTGCCCCCCCTTTTTTTTAACAAGGAAACAATTATCTCCAATCATCTCCTGATCCTGCTTTTTAAACTTACAGTGCTTATGTGTTTGTGGGTTTTTTTTAAGCAAATAACTGTATGTTCATCAACATCTGGTTTTAGAATGGTGAAGTAATAACATACACTGGGAAGATTTTTAGACCAAATTTGTACATGCTGGCCCTGACCCTTAGATTCTGACACACTAAAAATGCAGAACACATTAAAAAAGGTTCTGTGGGAGGCAGGGTGAACAGGCATTTATTTATCTAAGAATTTTATATACCACCTTTCTCCTACGAGTGGGATTCAAGACGATTAACAACGTGTTAATAATCATTGTATGTAGTAGCACAACTTTTACAAAGCAGAAAAAAAAACACACTAAGGCAGCAGATAAGACAACATTAAAGGGGGGGAGGCACTCCCACTCAACAAATAAATTGCCCACTAAGGGCTCAGGTGAACAGACTTTGCTTGGTGACCAAAAGGTAACAACAAAGGTAGCAGGTAGATCTCCCTTGGGAGGGAATTCCATAGATGGGGATGCAAACATAGAAAAGGTGCTCTCTCTAGTTGCCTCCTACCTCTTAATCTTTATATGGCCAGGCCACCTAGAGATGGCCTCCAGTGATGATCTCATTGCTGGGCAGGCTCATACAGGAATAGGCAGCCTGTTACATACTTTCTCCAAGATCATTTGTCTCTGTGTTCAGAAGAAAATAACTGTAGATTTTAGGGATGGGATGTAGTTAACCCAACTGAGCTGTGCATGCAACTGCTGACAATGTACTGCCCCAGAGAAAATGGAAAGAGCATCCTGCTTTGGCTAGTGCTGCAAGAGTAGAAGCTTCGGGTTTTTGAGGAACACTTGCAGGTAAGATGCCCATAGTGGACCAACTCCTCCTCACTGATGTTGTTGTTGCGCATCTCTTGTTCTCTGCTTTGGGGCCCATTTGACATGGCCCTGGCAGAGAGCAAGGTGAGTGTTGTCTGCAGTCATTTTCCTTGTTCCTGCTTGCTCACTCAGGAACAGCAAGCAAACAAGCAGCATCAAAGAGGCCAGGAGAGTTCATGGGTTGGCAATGGCCCCGTTCTGAGGCATGGGCCTTGGCAAGTGCCTAATGAGGCAAAACCCTAATGCTAGAAGACATGAAGCATGCTTGCCATGTAGGGTGCAATTCTGTAATTAGCATATTGCCAGTAAAGAGAGTCTACAAATACAGGCAGAGTTATTTATTTATTTATTTATTTATTTAATTATGCTTTTAAACCGCCCTATAGCAACAAGCTCTCAGGGCGGTGTACAGCAAAATAAAACCACATTTAAAAACAAACAAGTGTGGATTAAAACGTACAATATAAAACATATTTAAAAACAAAATTAAAATACGAATAAAATAAAAATACAGTTACAGTTAAGTTTAAAATAAAATTAAATTTAAGTTTAAAATGCCTGGGCGAAGAGGTAGGTTTTTACCTGGCGCTGAAAAGATAACAAAGAAGGCGCCAGGCGTATCTCATCTGGGAGGGCATTCCATAATTCGGGGGCCACCACTGAAAAGGCCCTAGATCTAATTGTTGTTCTCTGGGCCTCCCTATGGGTTGGGACCCGGAGAAGGGCCTTAGATGTCGAGCGCAGTGAACGGGTAGGTATATAGCGAGAGAGGCGTTCCATCAGATATTGCGGTCCGATGCCGTTAAGGGCTTTATAGGTAAGAACCAACACTTTGAATCTGGCCCGGAAACATATAGGTAGCCAGTGCAGTTGGGCCAGAATAGGTGTTATATGGTCGAATTTCTTCGTCCCAGTAAGAACTCTGGCTGCAGCATTCTGCACTAGCTGAAGTTTCCGAATCGTCTTCAAAGGTAACCCTATGTAGAGTGCATTACAGTAATCCAATCTAGAGGTTACCAGAGCGTGAATAACTGAGGCGAGGTTCTCCCTGTCCAGATAGGGTCGTAGTTGGGCTACCAGCCGAAGCTGGTAGAACGCATTCCGTGCCACCGAGGCTACCTGAGCCTCAAGTGACAGGAGCGGATCTAATAAGACCCCCAAACTACGGACCTGCTCCTTTAGGGGGAGTGTAACCCCATCCAGAGCAGGTCTGACATCAACCACCTGGGCAGAGTACCCCCCCACCAACAGCATCTCAGTCTTGTCAGGATTGAGTTTCAGTTTATTAGCTCTCATCCAGTCCATTATCGCGGCCAGGCAGCGGTTCAGTACATTGACAGCCTCACCTGAAGAAGATGAAAAGGAGAAGTAGAGCTGCGTATCATCAGCATATTGCTGGAAACGCACTCCAAAACTCCTGATGACCTCACCCAGCGGCTTCATATAGATATTAAAGAGCATGGGGGACAGAACTGAACCCTGCGGGACCCCATATTGGAGTACCCAGGGACTCGAGTAATGCTCCCCAAGCATCACCTTCTGGAGGCGATTCCCAAGATAGGAGTGCAGCCACTGCCAAGCAGTGCCTCCAATTCCCAAGTCCGTGAGTCGCCCCAGAAGGATACCATGGTCGATGGTATCAAAAGCCGCCGAGAGATCAAGGAGAACCAACAGAGTTACACTCCCTCTGTCTTTCTCCCGACAGAGGTCATCATACAGGGCGACCAAGGCCGTTTCTGTACCAAACCCCGGCCGAAAGCCTGATTGAAATGGGTCCAGATAATCAGTTTCATCCAAGAGAGCCTGGAGTTGGTGAGCGACCACGCGCTCTAGAACCTTGCCCAGGAATGGAACATTTGCTACCGGTCTATAGTTGTTAAAATTATCAGGGTCCAAGGAGGGCTTTTTTAGGAGCGGTCTCACCACTGCCTGTTTCAGGCAGAGTGGGACCACTCCCTCTCGTAAAGAGGCATTAATCACCTCCTTGGCCCAACCGGCTGTTCCATTCCTGCTAGCTTTTATTAGCCATGAGGGGCAAGGGTCCAGAGCAGAAGTGGTCGCCCGCACCTGTCCGAGCACCTTGTCCACATCCTCGAGCTGTACCAACTGAAACTCATCCAATAAAACCAGACAAGACTGTGTTCTGGACACCTCATTAGATTCAACTGCTACAATATTGGAGTCAAGGTCCCGGCGGATGTTAATGATCTTATCTTGGAAGTGCCTCGCAAACTCATTACAGCGGGCTATCGATGGTTGTATTGCATCCGGAGGACCAGAGTGTAGAAGTCCCCGGACAACTTTATAAAGTTCCGCTGGGCGGTTACAAGATGACTGAATAGAGGCAGCAAAATACTGCTTCTTTGCTGCCCTCACCGCCTTCACATAACGTCTGGTAGAGGTCTTCACAAGAGCATAATTACAGCCGTCGGGAGTTCGCCTCCATTTGCACTCAAGCCGTCTCCTTTCTTGCTTCATCACTCTTAGCTCCGAGGTAAACCAAGGAGCCAATTGAGCTCTGCAACGGAGAGGGCGCACTGGGGCGATTGTGTCAACTGCCCGGATCATTTCCGTATTCCACAGAGTGACCAGGGTTTCGACAGAATCGTCAGTTTTATCAGCCGGAAAATTCCCTAGAGCCCTTTGAAATCCCTCAGGATTCATTAGTCTCCGGGGATGGACCATCTTAATCGGTCCTCCACCCTTGCAGAGGGGAGAAGACAATGTGAGTCTAAATCTCAATAGACAGTGATCTGTCCATGACAAAGGAATAGATGTAAGATTCCTCACTCCCAGATCACCATCCCCTAACCCAGTGGCAAAAATCAAGTCTAGAGTATGTCCTGACACATGCGTAGGGCCAGTAACAAATTGAGACAGCCCCATGGCTGTCATGGAGGTCATGAAGTCCTGAGCCGCTCCAGACAAAGCGGCCTCGGCATGGATGTTGAGATCCCCCAATACCAAAAGCTTGGGGGATCGCAACACCAAATCCGAGACCACCTCAGTCAGCTCAGTTAGGGAAGCTGTTGGGCAGCAGGGTGGACGGTACACCAACAGTATTCCCAGTCTGTCTTGCTGACCCAACGCAATGTGCAGACACTCCAGGCCATTAGCCACCTGGATAGGGTGCCTAACGAGAGGAATGGAACTTTTATAGACCACAGCGATTCCCCCTCCCCGACCCTCGGATCTACCCAGATGCTGGACCGAATATCCAGGTGGGCACAACTGGGAGAGATTAATACCTCCCAGATCGCTCACCCAGGTTTCGGTAATACATGCCAGATCGGCCGCCTCATCCATAATTAAATCATAGATGAGGGAGGTTTTATTATTTACCGATCTGGCATTAAGAAGCAGCAACTGGAGATCCGAGGGTTGGCTGATAAGACTACCAGCAATCCTGTGGGTGTGAGGAGGACCGGAACACGGCACACCCACCAGTTGTCTGGGTCGAGTTCCCCTTAACTGGCATGTCTTCCTCACAGCGCCATACCTCCCATTACCCGTCACTGCACTGATTGGGGCCCCCTCTGGTCCTCCCTCCCAGCACACTATCCTCTCGCCCAGGCACATAATAAAAATAAAATAAATAACAAAGCACATGCTTTATACATAATCACACACTCATTCATACAGCCACACAAACATCCAAATAGCACAGCAGCAACAGCAATGTCCCAGCGGCCAGCGGGTCGCAACCTCGGCAGTCGCAACGGCAGGGGCTCAGGAGCGATGGAGCGACGATGCCCCCCAACCAAACAGCATCAATGGCAGCGATCACAAAGGTTGTAAGGTCCAGGCGACAGCAACAACGATTAGCAGCGATGACAACAATCCCAGGATAGTTCAAGGGTGTCGGGACGAAGCAGTAGTAAAACAACACCCAGATCCGCGGCAGTCACAGCAACGATGATGGCAACTCAGGCGGCAGGTCACAGCAGCAGCAGCGGCAAGCGCCTAGCACTCGAAACTGCAGCAACAGCAGGAAGGCGACGTCTGAGTCCACGACGGCCGCACAATGATGACTGTCACCACAGTCGTAGCGACAGCGACAGCGGAGCGCCCAAGCCCACAGCCCACAGCAGTCACGCCGAAATCCAGGGCGCAGAGCCGCGACGGCAGAGACTGCACAACAGCCCAGGGACACTCCGGCGAAAGCAGAAACAGAAGCCCCACACAACCAGAGGCAGAGATGGAACCAGAAGGCGGCAACGGCCAAGACCAGCACACCGGGAGAGCAGGCACAAACCAACACAAGCCGGGGAGGGACAAAAAGCTGAACACTCCCGCCGAAGAATGAACAAATATCAGCAGCAGCAGCAGAGAGACAGCAGAGAGATAAAAGGCCGCTACCATCCCCGGACTCAATTAGCCGCAACACCCGGCTCCTGCGGTTCCCGCGGTCCTCAGTTACCACGCCAAGTTTGCAAAAGGGTGGGTGGAGGCGGTTGGAGAAAAAACATTCGCTCACCTTTCCAATCCTTACAATCGAAACACTTGGGATACAGGTTGGCCTTTGTTCATAAAATGTTCTGCACGTTCCTAGATATCAGAGACACACATTTTGGAAACTAATTCATAGTTTATGTAACATGCCAGCTTGATAAGCCTATAAACTGCACACTTCCATATATCCTCAGAACAAAGAATGAATATTATTATTTTGCTGTAAGCATGTCATAGAAAATTCAGGGCATGGTGATGTTTGCTAGCAATAAATCTGTTGCTGGTGTTTCTAAAAGGAGAGCAGTAGGGAAAGCAATTCCAACTTTTACAACAACTAGTTCATGAAGAACAGGATTTACTAATCTTTGACTTACTACTGGCTAAATTAGTTAGGTCCCACAGAAATCAGTGGAACAAGGTAGTTATGAACTAACAAATGTGATGCCCCTGTAAATGTAATTACTGTAAATATGGTACGTGCAGGTTTATTAGAGTATATGTGGTAAGTAGACTGAGTAAGAGGGGGGAGTACATGGGTTGGAATGTTGAAGAATGTTGTGTGATGATTGGCTGAGTGTCTGGGTGTCTGAAAGTATAAATGAGAGGATGACAGTTGTTCTGGGTGGGAGTTCTGAGGGTTTTTTGGAGAGGGTTGTTGGGTGGATTGGATTTAGGTGGGTAGTGAGGCAGGTTATCTATGACTAAGAAATATAAAGAGTAATGCATGAAACTACACACATGTTGACTGAACCTTTAAAGTAATCTTGTTATTCCCTGCATAAATAAACAGTTCTTGGTTTACCAAAATGTCTGATCCTTGGCTGGGTTTCAGAGACCAGAAGGGTGGGCAGGGCATATACCAAGGTTGGGAAACAGTATCAATGGTGGCAGCGGTGAAGAGATAGTGTGACATCATCAGGGATCCAAAACAACCCAGGGCTGTAATCTTTATAGGCACAAAGATACATGGGGGTTGTGGCCTGTAAGTGCACCCAGACTCAACGTAGCAATAAGCCAGGAGGAGACTAAGGCACAGTCTCAAGGCAATATTGTTTACAGGGAGTGTCAGGTGGTGCTGCCTAGCAGTGGGATCTTGAGAGATCTGTACCAGGGCCAGTGAGAGAACTGTTAAGAGGCCAGGACCCTGAGGTGGGACCATGACAGGGTGGAAGACACAGGAGGGGTCCTGACAACAAGTCCCATTGATTTCAGCAGGACCTAAGTACAACTAACTTACTCTGGACCCAGTCCTAAGAATCTATTTTTTGTTTTTCCCTGTTTCCCCGGCAGGTTGCTTTTTAATTAAATTATTGAAAATGTCCCAAATTTCCCTATTTTAATTTTTGTGTCTGAATTGTGTGTGAGTATATGTGTCTTTGTGTACCGCCACACTTTCCAATCCCAGTTTTGCACTGTATCAAGTCTGTCTCTGAAGAATGAATATCTGTCTGTCTGTCTATATTTTACACAGTGTAGGAGTAAGACTCTACAGCTGTGTCCACAGCAACTCCAACTATGTCAGACAATGGCTGGTGCACTTCAAGTGCTGAGAGACAAGTGACACAACAATGGAAATGGGGCAGCAGCACATTGGCAACCGTGACAATCAATCCATCTCTAAGATGTGTTACCCATTTTGGCTGCAGCTGTAAATCAGCATCTGAATGCCAAGTAGTGAACTTACAGCCGTTGGGACCAAGATTCAAGTTTGTGCATCTCATTAAAGCACAACATTCAGCACAAAGGTCAGTGAGGTGACTAGCATAACAGAGGTCCCTCACTGCTCTATGTGGATGAGACTTTTAAGCAAAATAACCCTTTCCTCCACAAGTGTATGATTGGCTGATTTGGAGGGCAGGCTCTAGTGTAAAGAATATTACATAGTTCTTCCAATATTACTCAAATCTACTCCAGCACACATATTTTTAAGATGTACCTGTGAAAATGTAATGTGTGAGTGCAACAAATGCATTTGCAAAATTATGAGTACAGATATAGAGAGGTACTCTTGTCAGTGAGCTGGAATTGTCTCCTGCAGCTTCTGGCTGAATTGTTAGTCAATGGACAACATAGGTTTGCCACTGCATAGGTGCAAAATGGTCCTCAGCTTCTTCTTACTTATTAAGGACTCTGCATATGTGTACAGAGACGCATGCACTCCTGAATTATAATATTGGTAAGACAACATCTACACCACAAATTTAAGCCTGCATCGAACCACTATATCATGACTTTAAGAGCTTTGGCATTATAGTTTTGTGAGGATGCTCAACATATACAGTTAGAGAGTCCTCAGTTCTGCATTATTACATTTCTTAGAAAGGAATCTGTTGCAGATCAGTTTAATCTTGTAGTGTATACATGCCCTAGCTCTTCTTGAGTTGCTGCCTAACCTCGTGAGGTTTTTGAGGCAATAGAGGTTGTGTGTGTACTTATTAATATTCAGCAATTCAATTAAGCTTTCTTTTTCTTCCTCTCTTTCCCTCACCCATTTATCTCTGTCCTAAAAGGCTGCAGAAAAGTCTGAGCTCAAAAGGCTTTCAGACCAAGAATGGACATATTGACATAGCAGTTTGCATGACTGTTATCTGAATGATACACTGATTTGGGGTAAACAGAAAGCCTTGCACCTCCTCCTAGCCTCTTTTACAAGCAATAAATTGATTTACAGAGCCACATCCGGTATACTGTCATAAAAGAGTCTTAACACAGAATGGGTGAGTAGCAGTCAAGAGTTCAAGGCAGTCATAAAAAACCACAAAGCACCCTTTGTATCAACAGGAGTTCTGAATGAGAAGTGGCTATAGAGGACAGCATTTTCCAAACTTGTAAAGTTTTATTCTTGTATTTGTAATGTCTGAACCACTTCATGTAGAGATAATGAAATGACAACCTTAATTACTGTATTGTTATCAGGAAGGGAAAACCACTGATTAGTTCCAGTGACCAATAAAAGAAGCATAAACATTTTGGATATGTAGAAACGGGCATGAATTCTCAAATGCAGAATACAGAGTTACATTCATTCATATGATGGCTATTTATATATATATATATATATATATATATATATATATATATATATATATATATATATATATATATAAGCTAATACAATTTCATGGAAGCTTCAAAAAGGGCAGACAATTCTTCTTCAGTTTGTGGACGGGGAGATAACTTAGTCACTCTTTCCTTCAAAAAAACAAAAAGTAAAACTGAATTATGTAAAGGTTTTGGCAAATATCAACAGTTCAGTTGAGTGCACACTGATAACTAGGACTAAAAGATATTTGACAAATTAGGAATTGATTGCAGCATGTGCCTTGCCACAGTTTAAGGGAGGGGTGGGGAACCTTTTTAAGCCTGAGAGCCACCCTCCCTCATGGGGAACCTTCTAGGGGCCATATGCCAGTGACTGGCAAGACCAGAGCCAAAACATTATCACAGTTCAGAGACACAATCCAGCCAGGCAAAAGCACCCAAGAAGGGCATGGAACAGGGCTGCTAAGGGGCGTGATCTGGGAAGGGGGCAAGGCTGAGGGAGAGTACCAAGGGTCACACAGAGAGTCTTGGAAGGCTACATTAGGTTCCTGGGACTCCTACTGAAATTTATATGTAATCCTCTTGGAATCTATATGTATGTGGTTTCAGTATTGGAGTACTAAGGCTGAAATCTTATGCACATTGACTTTGGGAGTAAGCTCCACTGAACTCAGTGGGACTTATTTCTGAGTAAACCTCATAGGACTGGCTGCATATGATGAAAATGAAGGTCTGCACATATTTTCTATCTTGTTATACTTTGGTACTAATCTACATATGCTATCACACTTCCCATGGACTTCAGTGGGGCCTATGTGGTGGAGAACTTGTGGACAGAAATAGAATTGCTCATTCAGACATGTTCATAGTTCTGTTCAGGCTTGGCTTCCATATGAAGAGCTAATGTTTTGAGGTTGAAGCAGGGCCAATGGCTTCTGACCCTGCCCACTACCAATCCTCTGATATACTGTCTTGAGTGTGGACGTCTAAAAAGGGGTGGCTGCACATGAGCAATCAGTCTGCACTCAGTCTGCAGATATGGGGGGCAGGTCACATGTGCAGTGCAACATCAGAGGCGGGGACAGGTTGCATTACCCTGCTGCACAGGTGAGGTCAGGGGAACCTGTGACCCTCTAGATGTTGTTGGACTACATTGTTTGCTTGCTGATTGTCTTATGGCATTTGTATCATACTTTATTGCATATTTCTTTTTAATGTGTTCATCACTTTGGGGGCCTTTGGGCTGCAAAGCGGTATATAAATAATAACCATAACACAACTCCCATCAGGCCCAGTCAGCACAATGGTAGGCAAGTTGGGAGTTGAACCCTAGCAATATTTGGGGGGTTAAAAGTTCTCCACTCTTGGGTTAGGTCAACCTAAGGAAGTTCTTTAGAACCTGTCCCATGTTAGCAGTACTGGATGAATGATTAGAACATATTGATGGGGAAGGGCTGTAGCTCAGTGGTAGAGCAGTTGCTTTGCATATAAAAGGTCCCAGGTTCAATCTCCAGGCAGGGCTGGGAAAGAATCCCTACCTGAAACCCTAGAGAGCCACTGCCAGTCAGTGTCAACATTACTGGGCGAGATGGACCAATGGTCTGACTCAGTATAAGGCAGCTTCTTATCAGGCAAAAGTTTCCAACAAGACAGCATAGGAGAATCTCCATGCTTTTCTTCACATCTCTAAGTGAATCAGGCACCAAAACCCAGTCTGAGGATCAGCAATGGTTGCAGTGGCACCACTGTTTTCTGACGATAAGCCTGTTTATCATTAGAAATTCCTTCTGAAGGAATGTATAAAATAATGTGTGGGGAAAATTCACCCCCCCCCCAAAAAAAGACTCCATCCACTACCAAGAATGCTCTGCACAGGACAAAGAAAAACAGATGACTTATTTTACCCAATAGTTACTCATTGCTTATTGTTGCTGCCAGGGACAAAAAAAAAAGGGGAAAGAAGAGAAAGGAAAATGTTTAAGGCAGTGGAGACTAGTGGTTCTGATGTCACTGGGGCAGTGAATCCACTGCAGATTTTAGCCTGAACTTTCAAGGAGCTGTCCAAGATGCTCAGACTAAAACCCGGAGCAGATTCACTGCCCGACTTGACATCAGAGCTACTAGCCTCCATAGTTTAAGGTAAATGTTTTAATCCTGCAAGCACTTATGGTTGCAAAGAGGCTTACATTGCACAGCTGGAAGGATAAGCATCCACTGTCTACTAGCATGGTCAATCTCATTTGGATACCAATCTAACACACAGACTGCCTATATGAATTTATATGTTTAAGTTAGGATTGATGGAATATCCTTATTGTTAATGTCAGCTGACAATGTTTCTATCTTCTTTCTGTTATATTTTCAAATAAAAAATAGTTTTTTTAAAAAAAGAAGGGAAATGTTTTATTTAAAGAGAAATGGCCGTTGTCACCTGTCCTACCTGAGGCAGGGTGCCTTTGACTAAGGCAGGGATATCTGACTTTGAATAACCAAGTGCAGCTAAGCCATCATCAACGTTCATATCAAATAAGAATTTCCGCAGAGTGTCTGCCAAAATAAGCCCAGCATCTTTAGTTTTGGCAGTGCTGATGTCAGCTCCTAAAATAAAGAGAGATACTTTGAGCAAATAAAGAAGAAATCTCTCCGTTGTAACACTAGCTGAATATACTAAATGCATAATTACGCATGTGTGCTTGCACGAGCATGCGCGCGCGCACAGAGCAGTCATTTCCCTAAATACATCAAATGAAAGAGAATGAATGAAACTATTTCTCTGTTAAAATAGTTTAAAAATATGATCTAGAACTAATTTGGAAGAGGAACAGCAAACAAACAAAACAAGTTAATAGCATGAGATGTAATTATTTTGCCCGTTATGCTTTTACAACCAAGTGCCCATCAGTCTGTATGGATTGTGAAGAAGTCAGAAAGGCAGCATATGAATCATGAGAGATGCAGCAATTCTTAAACATTTTGGTGTATTTTCATGAGGTAGTGCTTAGGGCAGCTACCCCTATAAAAACTCTCATCGTAGCCATAGGGACTTATGGCTGTCCAGACAAATTGCGTTGGGGAGATGAAGCATTCCACTCCCTGCATGTCTTCTTGTGGCTTACTTATTTCCAGTTAGGGTCCTGTGCCCCTTACTCCCACTGATCCTTCTGATGTACACAAGACCCCTAGAAGGACAGGACATTGATTGTAATGAAATCAATGGAAGCCAGGTAACTAGCATTCATGCATGTGATATTGAAACTGATCAGGCTAACTTCTGTGAACAGTATGATGAGTCAAAAGGTGCTTCTAGACAGGTGTTTACGGTGGGATATGGCTGCTTCTCAATGCATGCACATTTTTCGCAGTGTTGACACAACATCACTGATATCAAAATGCCCATATTTACCCAGCCCCGATTTTGTTTGAATTTGCCCCAAATTAAAACAGTCTGTTGCAAATGACCCAGTTACAATATTAAGCCCCTGTCTGGAAGTACCCTGAGTCAGTGGTTGCTTCTTCTTCTTTTTTTTCTTGTTTTAAAAGGATAAATCAACAAATTACTTTTAAAAAAACCCATAAAGTCTGTATTGCTTGTCAGTAAATCTGACATATTAGGTAACACCACTTCAGACTGTCGCTATTTTGCAGGCGGGTTTCAGTTGCATACCAGCAAATTCAGTTTGCACATTTCAGGTGGATTTGACGCTCTTGTACATCAAACCGGCTTTCAAAAAAATAAAATAAAAATTGGGCTTTTTAAGTTAAGGAAAGTGACAGGAAAATACAGTGTAAAGTGTGGGATAAAAACTGATGTGATGCCAGAAGGAATCAGAATGAATGGTCAATAAACAGTGGACAGAGTATAACCTCTCTGCAAACTTTGTGCCAACAAGTCAGAACGAATACTCAATAAACAGGCGTACAGGAAGTGACCTGACCGTTCTGGAATGGCTCTCTGTCCTTGTGGACCTTTCCTTTTCTGAGGTTTTTCTCTTGTTACTGGCCACATATTTCTCCTACTTTCCAATCCAGATCTAGGAGCAACGTGTACCCACTCACCGGGGGAAATACTGCTGTATGTGTGTGTGTGGGGGGGGGGGAATGACACAGGTTTTAAAAAAACCTGCAAAGGCACCTTATACAAATTTGAGAACCCTCCAAACTAAACATATTTAGGTTCCATTTGCCCTTTTCTTTTTGCAATCACAGGGCCTGTAATGGCAGAAATACATCTTGTCCATCATCTTTAAAAGCACTCTCACATTTCTATTGACAAACATCATACCCATTATCTGGGCAGCCTCCAGGTGACGCTCTGGACACATAGGTGCTGTGAAAGTGAACACTGCTGGGGACGTGAGGACAACAGAAAGACCATGTGGCTGGAGGAAAGAAAAGCACAACATGCATTAATCAGACAACTTATATTGCTCAAAATTCAGTGGCAGAAATATATCTGAAAACAACAGCAATATTATTGGGTCATTTATAACAGGTGCATTAAGTTGTTACCACTAAAGAATGATCCACATTATAATCCTTTGCTTTATAATTCTTCACCAAGCCAGAAATAGGGTAAGACATGCCATGGCTAGAAGGAAAGAAAACCTTCATTTTAGTATGAAAATGCATGGGAATTAATAAATTGTACATGAAAATACACAGGTTGATAACAGTATAATTGATCAGAGGAGGTGCAGGGAGTTGTTAGATTTATGAACGCCTCTTTGACTTTGCTTGTGTCTCAATTGGGCCAAGAGGTTAAGTGGCGCCCCCACCTGCTCCTTTCAAAATCTATGGAGCATAAAGCTGCCCTGGGCTCCTTTGGGAGGAAGGGCAGAATATCAATCAATCAATCAATCAATCAATCAATCAATCAATCAATCAATCAATCAAATAAAAAAGGATTATACACTGCAGCATACTTTATACTGCTAAGGCTCAGTTTTAAATGCTCTTGTTTGCCACTGGAAAGGCTACATTGGACAAGAATACTGTAATTGGCACTTATCTTTTTTTTTTTAGGACAATGTGTTTGCATGTTATTGCATTTAATGGAACAAAAAAACCCAGTTATGATAGAGCAATAAAATTTTTGCTCGACTCACCAAAGATGTACACCTGCATTTCCAAATCCAATACCAGCAAAAGCACTTGCTAGGTGCATGCCAGCCCTTGCTTCTTGATCTTCTGGATTCCTGATGGCTCTGTGCAGAATACAAATATTTTATTCCAAAGGCAAATGGTACTGTAGCACAGCCTTTCCCAACCAGTGTGCCTCCAGACGTTGTTGGACCACAACTCCCATCAGCCTCAGCCAGCATTGCCAATGGTCAGGAAACATGGGAATTGTGGTCCAACAACATCTGGAGGCACACTGGTTGGGAAAGGCTGCTGTAGCATGTTAGAGGCCTATTGTGGCATTGGGTTCATAGGCAACAAACCATTTGGCTGGGGAAGGAACTGTAGCTCAGTGGCAGAGCACATGGTTTGCATACAGAATGTCCCAGATTCAATCCCAGGCACCTCTAGTTAAACAACCAGGTAGCAGGTGATGGGACAAATTGTCTGATCTAGTATAAGGCAGTTTCCAGTGTTCCTACTTTGTCAGATACATGAAGAAAGGAAGGTCCCACCTACTTTGACCAGGGCCATAGCTAAGTGTTAAAGCATCTGCCTTGCATGCAGAAGGTCCCAGGTTCAATCCCTGGCATCTCCAGGTAGGGCTGGGGAAGACTCCCTGTCTGAAGCCCTGGAGAGCCACTGCCAGTCAGTACAGACAATACTGAGCTAGATGGACCAATATAAGGCAGCTTCCTAGGTTCCTTATGCACTGCACTTAGAAACCTTGCTCACCTGCTTATACATATTTGTAGAAATTTTCCAGAAACCATTGAAGAGCACAGGCCAGCAACCATATAATGATGCTAACTTACCTCCCCAGTTTCCTTGAAAGCAGTGAAGGTAAAGGGCCTCCCTACACCAGTGTTCAAATCAGCTGTTGCAGGAGAAGAAACCTTTCTGAAAATCACTGGAAAGGATTAAGTATCTGTACCAGTAATGGGCACAGCTGGTGACAGTAGAGAATGCTGTGATTTTTATCACATGCTGCCCACTACATTTCTCCAAAATTAGTTGTTTTGTGCCATAAAAAGGGTTTTTTTTAATGACTGAGACCTCAGTTATGCATCTTTCATGATGTATGTCTGAGTTGCTTAGCTAATCTCGATAGGCTCTTTATAAAAGTTGCCACAGGAAGCAAAGGCCTGTTATTAGATACATCCTATTTTTTTTCTTTTTTGCCATAATTTTCTACCTTCAGAGAATCCACTACAGGGCTCTGTAAATAAAGTTATACACACCCTAATAAAATAAAGCTCTTTCATTCAAGATTGAATATGTAGTTTCATAGTATTAGGGAATCATTTTTAATAGAAGGCATAGACAGTCATTAGAAAAAAATGTTACCTCTTTAAATATTTAGCAACAATCTGTAATGCATGGACAGCCCAGATATCACTGATAGGGTTGCTTCCTTGATAAGCTGGCCGGTTCATTGGATTTGAAGGACAGGGACTGCGCTGGTTGTAGGGAAGAGCAGTATAGGATTCAAGGGCATGGCTGGCAGGTTGATGGAGGAAATGGAGGGAAAAACATAACCTGAACTCATGTAATCCGTCTCATATGTATTTGCAAACCAATACCATTGAAAAACTAGAGATGAGTGACTTCTCCTGATTTTTCTCATGCGATTCCTATATCCCAATACAATCATGGCCAATAATTAGGCAACTGTTTTCAAATGTCACAAAAGGTATGTGCCGCAATGAATTAGCAATGTACTGGTTGTTCGGGGGCTGGTGGACTGGAGAGGGTCAATGGGGCTAGAAGGACTGCTCAAAGTTGGTCAAACCTGTTGGCCACGTCTTGCCATGCTTTCTTTTTGTTAGAGTGATTACTGACTGATTGTTTGGAGTAGTACTGAAGTAGCTGGGACTTCTTAAGTGTTCTGAATGAGGCAACAGCAGATGACCCTCTAAGCCAGTGGTTCCCAACCTAGGGCCCATGATCCCCAGGGGGGCCATGAAGTAATCCAGAAGGGGCCACAAACAGTAAAGATATGAATTATTTATTATTATTTTTAAAGAGTCTTCATTCCCTAGACACTGTCTGCTCCCCTCTGCCGCTGCAGACAACACCTCCCCCTTGTTCCAAACAAGAGGGGAGGACTTTTCTGAAGTACCAGAGCATCTTTCAGGCATGCTGAAGGCAGGCATCTGCCTATAAAACACGTGGCAGATGCCAAAGGAGGCTAAGGGTGGAGCTACCAGGAAGAAGAGGTTTTACTATCGCCGACTCCCATCTCCTTGCACTGCTGCTGCTGCTGCTGCCCTTACTCAGAATGCGAGGAGAGGGCTCTTTCTGATGCAAAAAGAAGCAAGGCTGCAAGCAAAAGGCTGCTTTCCACCTTCCTTCCTGGCAGCCAGGCTGCCTGCCTTTCTTGGCTCCTGATTCACTGCCATCTCCTTTTAAAAATTATTCTTATTTGTGAGGCTGCCCAGATCTTGCCTTCAGCCCAGACGGAGCAGTGAGGAAGCTTGCTTGCCCCCCCATCTGAGGCTAAGTGTGTGTGCCAGTGTCCCCCCTTTCTCCCACCTACACTCTGCTCCCAATCTCTCTCTCTAAGATGCTGCAGCAGTTGAGGGCTTCCCCCCTCCCAAGTGCCCAAATGCATGCATGCCTGCAGATGCTTGCAGGAGGGGAAGGTGTGTTTGTGTGTGTGCATGCGCTGATCTGTCTTCTGCCCACTCTCATTCCCCATGTGCACGCTGACCAAGTTATCAGTTCTGATGATCATCCCAAGGCCTAAAAGCACTAATCCGCTTCCTCGATCTATCACCCTTTTGTCTTCACAATCTAGCATCCCCACCACTACCACATTGCTGCTTCTTTTATTATTATTATTTTTAAAGCTCAGCAGGTTGGCTGAGGCTGGGGTCCACATACTAAGCTGAAATGTATGTATTTATTTAATTATGATTGTAGTTATATCCCACCTTTCCTCCAAGTTGATCAAAGTGGTAGTCCCCCCCCTTTTCTTCCCCCCCCTTTTCTTCCCCCCCCCTTACACCTACCCTGTGAGATAGGTCAGGCTGAGAGACTGTATCTGGCCCAGGGTCACCCAGTGGGCTTCATGGCTGCTTGGGGATTTGTACCTGGATCTTAGTTCAACACTGTAACCCACTGGTGTTGGGAGACAGGACTGTACATCTTCAGACTGTGTGTGTGTGTGGGGGGGAGGATTGGGACCGATTTGATTGGACCTTTGCATTAAGAAAAGTAAGCAACACCTCCCTGTGTGTGGGGAGCTTTTTATAGAAAGGGATATTTGGAGATCTGATTTGGAGCATGGGGCGGTCATGAAATTTTTTGAGCTTACAAAGGAGGTCCCGTACTCATAAAGGTTGGGAACCACTCCTCTAAGCTAAAGATGATGTGATATAGGTATCTCCGTGTAAGGAATGTCAAAGGATTGCAGATATGGCGTCTGAGATGCAGATTGAGACAGAGGGCTGAATTTGGCCTCTCAAAGCTTAGAGCGATATGGGGGGGTTGTCTCCAAGGAGATTTGATATGGGGCAGTGAATCTGGCTGTTTGTTGGAAGTGTTTAAGCTGTGCCTCCATCTATGCTCAACCTCTATATTTGAAAATAAATTAAAGATTACAGCCTTCAGTGACCTCATTCCAATGGAAACCAAACCTTGGCAAGCACTGCATTCCTGGAACTTCTCACTGCAGTGGGAGCCCTCAATTTAGATTTGTGCCATGGCACCAGGGTGGTGGTAACCCCAATCCAAAACATCCTTCCCCAAGAGTTCCTGTTAACTGTAGAGGCAAAAACATTTCGACATCCATACTGTATGTGTATAGCATGCTTCCCTGGGAGGGGGTGGTATTTGGATTGGGATGCAGCTTAAGGAGAAAGATTTGAACCCCTTTCCCCCAATGGCTGCAATCTAAATTACCCTCCCTCTGGAGGAGGAAGAAGAGAAAGACGCTGGTGACGTATTCCCACATCTCTGACATCGTGTCTGGTTAGTTTCGTCTACAATTGCACTGGTTGCCAGTTCATTTCCAAGCCTAATTCAAGGTGCGTACATCAGTAAACTACTTAAGCCTCAAACATCTGAAAGACTGCCTCTGTCCTCCTTACTGACCTTCTTGGGTGTTAAGAACTTCAGGGTGAGCCCTCTTGGCAGTTCTGCCACCCTCAGAAGTGTGGGGAATGGTAGCCCAAGAGAGAGCTTTCTCTCATAGCCCCTAAATTGAGGAACCCCCTCCTCAAAGAGGTGTATCACACATCTTCATTGTATTTCACTGTATACTGAAGACGCACGTCTTACTTTGACTGTTCAGGTACTTTGTTTTATGGGGTACCACTCCCTTTTGCTGAATTTATACTACTGTTCTTCTGTCCCATTTGGAACAGTTTCACTTGTTTTTATAATTGCAATGAGTTGATTTGTTTTTGTAACTAGTTATAAAATAGGTTATATTGTTGTAACCTGCCATGAGACTTTATGGTGAAGGGCAGTAAAGCAGGAGGCTGCATGCCTAGCCTTCTCAGGGCTCCATGAAAAAAGAAAAGGAATGACTGTTAAACCAATTTAAGTTTGTAGTGCGGCTGTGTCCAGAGGGAAAAAAGGGATAACGAAATGAGAGAAAAACAAACAAGGAGTTCAGCTCAAAACTGACATGTTAAGCCACACTTTCATTTTTCTGCTTAAATGCTTCATTAAAAACACCTCATCAATATACACAACCAAGAAACATAAAAATGTCTTTAAAACAAAGGAAATCTACAATACTTTTAAAAGATTACTTACCAAAGCACATCAAATCCACTATTAGCCGTCACCCGCTCGGGCATAGTGAGAGTATGTAAAGGGTCAATTATGCCCAGAAAGGGCTTAATAGCTCTAGAAGCAATGCCTGAACATGAAAATTACATAAATGAATATCTAGGAAAAGGACTCAAAATATTTTGAAATAACATAAAAATGTCTTTTAAAAGACTGACCATACAAAGGGTTAGTGTCAAGGGATTGCATAGAAAGGAAAAAAGTAAGAACTAAACGCACATGTATATACTTCTAATATGGAGTAACCAAGGCCCCAACTGCACTATACATTTAAAACAGTATTACACCACTTTAAACAGGGATGACTCCCCCCCCCAAATCCTGAGAACTATAGATCATTACGGGTGCTGAGAGTTGTTAGGTGATCCCTATTCTTCTCAGGGAGCTACGATTCCCAGGGTGGTTTAACAATCCCTCTTCCAGGAAAATCTGGGAATCTTTTAAAATTCTTCAGAATTCCTGAAGAGAACCTCCAAATTTACTTCAAAATTCTTTGTGGCTGAAATCTAAGAATGCGTGGCACCCTCCTGAGAAATTGTACTGGTCTTTCTAAAATTCATTTGGCTTTCCTTGAAATTCCTCAGATGTTTTGTCTGAGGAGGCAGAACCACTGTATCCACTTCAAATGTCTCTGTAGGTGCAATTATGTTCCTGGATCATGTACACACAGCTAAACAGGTATGTGCAGATACATTGCCTGTGATAGTGTACACATGTGTATGTTCATGACCTCTAGGAAACTTATCATATGTGAAGAAGCTCTTAGTTTATTCCAAACACAGGATAGAACCATAGAACATACAAAGTTTTCTACAAAGGAGTTGTTATCCCCGGTCCCCTTATGATTGTCAACTGTAGCTTTCTGAATCATGTGCATATGCCATTATTATACTGCATTAGAGAATAGTACTTGAGGGGGAAAAATCTTCTTGGATATCATAATATGGAGACAGTACCAAGCCACGATGTTAAACAAAAGAAGCCTGGAACGAAGAGGTAACATAAAATCCACAAGATAGGCGTAAACATATAAAATCCTTACCAGTTTTTACTTTTAGTTCTTTGTAATCAAAAATAGCAACCCCAGTGGTTTCACTTCCAGTCCCAGCAGTTGTAGGAACTTTGGAAAAGGACAAAATTAAATTCGTTATCACATACACACACAATATCATAAGTCAACTTAGAAACTAATTTCCTGAGCAGCAAAATGGAGAGGGAGGCTATTTCTGGGCTCGTTCACATGGTGACTTACTGTGAGATTGGTGCTACTTGCATCCCCATTTAATTTGCATGGTTCACATGATGTTGCAGGCAAGGAGAAGCTATAACAAAGCTTCCCCCTTTAAATCTTTATCAACCCAATTTGCTGATAATGCAAAAAGTGAAGAAAAAACAATCTCTGCTTCGCTGCATTCCTTCATGTAGGTGCTTTACTCCAATTTTTTTGCTGGGCAGGTGGATTGTCACTTTCAGATACTCCCCTTTCTCCACCCACTAAACTCTCCATGAATTCCATTTTGTTTCCAGTGGCTTAACCAGCCACTTCCGACTCGCTCTGCCCTCCCACATCAGGAGGAAGTGATTTGTTACTGACACTTACTACTACTATCACTGGCACTGTTCTTTCTTTCTTTTTTAAACTTCGGCACAGTTCGAACTCTTTCCACCTAAACACCCTCAGGCTTTGCAAAAGCGAAGCTGAACTACTCCTGCGATTTTCCCGCACCGCACCACAGATCTGCAGGAAGGAAGTGAATGTTGGACTGCGAAGTGTATGGCGGCGGCAATGCCCTGGCATGATAGAAATGGGGCAGCCCAGAGTGCATAATGAGTTCTGCTGAAATCACTTTTATGACCCAGGCTAACAATTTCAGCAGCTGCACACATGCGTGCACACATGCATTAGAAAATAATCCTGTGCACTGTGCAAGCATTTCTTCAGAAAGAAGGAGCGGGGAATGATAATCAGAGAAGGGGGGGGTCTAGTCAGTGTCATGTCAATTTCACATGGAGGTGCTCTCCTGGCTTCAGCCTTGAAGCCCAAACAGTCATGGGGATTGCAATTGTTTTTTCAAAGAAAGGGGAAAAATTTATTCTGAAATAAAAAGGGACCTCAGAGAAATGGGGGGCAGATGACCCCACTTCTTTTCAATTGCCAAACTTCTGGAAGTGGTTGGAGGCAAGAGGTAGAGCAACCAGAAGGAGTAAACATGTAAACTGGGGGCAGGGCCACAAGGAAACAGCGATACTAAACCTTTCCAGAGGAATGCTGACTAGTGTGAATGGAACGGCAGCAAAGAAAATAAAAGAGAGTAAACTGAGGGTGCTAGTGGTTGTTTCATCCCCTCTTTTGCTCCTCCTACCCCCTAAAATGTCAAGGCCTACTGATAATGAATGTTATACACCATTACTTAGTTTTAATAGTGTATCCAGCCCTGAGGGTAATTTTATTTATTTATTATTTATTTATTATTTATTTATTATTTATTTATTATTTATTTATTATTTATTTATTTATTACTTATGGCCCAACCTTAGCTGAATGGTCCCAGGACGGGTTACAAAAATGTCATAATTAAAACAAATACAATTTACATTAAACCACGAAAAAGCTGATGACAAAGTAACAAAAAGGCAGCAGAGAAGAGCAGTTAGATTTTAGTGTTATTGTTGGAATTTTAAGGCTCTAATGTGAATTGTATGTTTTTATGTTGTGCGTCGCCCAGAGTGGCTGGACAACCAGCCAGATGAGTGACTAATAAATTTAAGAAATAAAATAAACAGTGGACATTGATGCAGGAGGAGGGAAGATACCCACTCAACCAAACGTCTGGGTCAAGAGGTGCATCCTGGCCAATCATCAGAAAGCACTCAATGCTTGCACAAGACGCACCTCAAGAGTGGACGACATTCTTCAACTTGGGGGCCGCAACAAAGAAGGCCATCATACACTTCTGCTTCTCAAAACAAAGAGAGCGTGGCACTGCCAACAGGACAGTGCCATCGCCTTCTGTGAATTTATTTCATCAGTGCAATTTATTTATCACACTAGCACCTTAGTCTTTCTCCAAAGAACCCAGATAGTCTATATAAGAGAGATATCACATACAGCAGGGCCCCACTCATACGGCGGGTTATGTTCCGGACCCCTGCTGAAAAGCGGAACGCATTGAATAGAATGGCACGCAATGCCCGAAAACTGCCGTAAAAATGGAACAAGCACTGTATGAGTGGGGTTTTAGTCTAATTGCGTCTAACTGAGACTGCCACATTAGGGAAGCGCTGTAAAGTGAAGCGCTGTAAAGCAGGGCCCTACTGTATAAATATCAGCATCTGATAAGTTCCCACAGATCTCTCATCCAGAATTAGACCTGCTTAGGATATGAGAACTGGAGATTCAAAACCATCAGATAAACACTGTCATCTTACAATCACACACAAAAACAACATGTTTCCTTACCTGCAATCAATGGTTTCAGAGTGACTCTGACCGGCTTGCCTTTTCCAATGGGAGCATTGACATAATCTAAGAAGTCTGACTCTGGACTGGATGCATAGAGATCAGCAGTTTTACAGGTGTCTATGACGGAACCTCCGCCTACGGCAACATAGGAATCAAACTCCCCCTTTTTAGCAAACTCGATGGCATCCATGAAACTTGGAAAGAAAAGACCTTTTGGTTGATTTTACCCTGCTCTACCTCCAAACTCACAGAGTGTCATCATGTAGTTAAAAACCAAAAGAAAAAGCTTGAGGTATAGAAGGAACCAATAGTTTAGAGAACATCAGCTCTGCTTCACTGTGGACAATGACCCTGATCCAAACACACACACACACACCATCCATGTGCATATGCGGGAACCAGAAAATATGGTGTGGGGGGAAAAGCAATATTTCCACATATATTGCAGCTAATGGGTTGATTCCAGACTAAACTGCATTTACATTCCAATGAAATCAATGTGAAAAGTTAGCTGTGATGACTTAAGTCCCATGTATTTTAATAGGAAGTAATATACTTTAGATTCATCCCAAACTGTAGTAGGTTTTAAATATGTGTCTTGTTTCCTACAAACTGGTAGAAGTTTATTTCCACTCACAAGCCTATTCCCACTTACTTGAGAGCAAGCCCCAGTGAACTCAGTGTGACTTACTTCTGAATAAGCATGTATAGCATTGTCTTGCAAAAGGCAAGTGTTTATCTTTCAGACCATGCACTATATTATTGCACTATAGCTACAGAGTATGAATTTTCTGTATGGGTTTTATAGTTAAAAGGACTCTTGGCCAATCTTAAGAAATTTGTGGTGGAATATAAAGGGAGGAAAAGGAGGAGGTCTGTTAAGTATGCTGGACTTGAGCTTCATATATCAGTTGTGCTAAGGGGGTTACAGAAAACCAGTGCACACCTGAAAGTATCATCATACTGATGCTGGGAAGGGGAAGGACCATAGTTTTCTATGTAGTATAGTAAGATTACCCATGACATCAAAAAGAGGTAAAGCTGTTTAGGGTGTGGGACAATGTAAACATCTGGCGCTTAACATCTTGGTCGCAATGCTGCAGAAGTCCAGGAGTTTATATGTCCTCATCTTAAGCTTTCTTGCAGAAACTTAAGATGCAAAATGGAAAAAAGCCAGTATAAGTACCTTTGGTCTGTTGGCTCCACCATTACGTTCTCATATATTTGGAAGTTTACACCATTTTTTGTCAGAGAATCCAAAACTGCTTTCATGGGAGGGAGCTGGCAAAGGTTGTTATCGGTCATCACACAAACATTTTTAACACCCAAATTCTGCAAGTCCTATAGTGAGAAAAAGCAGTTAAAACCAAAGAGGAGAAGAGGAGGAAAACAATCTCAAAGGAAGAGAACCTTTCCATCACAAAATGCTAAATATCCAACATTATCTGAATGCTCACTGTTCCCGTACTTGTAATCTTAAATATCCAATTTACCTTACTGCTCACTCTTCTCCCAACCCTTCCTGCACCTGAGGTTGAGGAAGTTTGATTTCTTTGTGTAAACTTGATTCCATGGGAAGAATGCTGTCAATTATTTGTTAAATTTCTATCCCTGCCTTTCCACCAAATGGTGCTCAAGGCAGCTTCTCATTCATTGGAAAAGAAGGGTCTGTTAGGCTTTTAAATGATAGCAATTAATTTAATCTCCATATGAAGACGATCTGTTACAGAGACAACATACAGCCATTATCTTTGCAGTAATGTATCTGTCCGAAATGCTTAACTTCTTGGTTGCAATACTGCAGGAGCACACAGGTTGGTCCCCATCTTAAGTTCTTCCTTGTAAATACAGCAAACTTTAGGTTTCAGAAGAATATTTTCTCTAAGGTAGCTACATTGTACAATTGTTCATAATGCTTTCTTTGTTTTAAACCAAACAGAAGCCCTCATGGAAATATGTAATTAATGGCTTACCATGCCCAGCTCTTTAGTTACTCCTTCTCCATATCGGATATTGGAAACAGCCATCTGTAAAAATCAAGAAATAATAATTTCAGAAAAGAGGTTATATGAAGCCTACAAAAGTCACCTTTTCAAATAACCAACGTGTATTATCTTCAAGAAATATTAAGTTTAAAATTAGCACAACAAAGTTTCAAATATAGTTCTCAAACTTATTAAGTTTACCTCAAAGGCATAGTCTGTTTTCCCCAAAGCGGCATGTTCAATACCTGGAACAGAAATTGTACACCAAATTTAGCAAGCCCATGGGCAGGAAGACACAGCCGTGTTTATGTTTCCAAGACACTCTTATTAAATGGATTTTTTCATTTGAAGTATAAACCTCAGTGTGTTAAGGTGGTGTCTTTTGGTATCTTATTTTATTCTTAGTGTTCACCATTAAGATTTACTTGCTTGCTTCAAAACATGTTATTATTGTCATGGAAATTAGGGCAGCCACATGTACAGTATTCACATGGAGACCTCAGTTCACAGAAATGGCATCTTCATACTGGGATTGCTCAGCTATGAAACACAGCACTACATCATATTGCTGGGGTGATTATATAGGACCAGCTGCCATGTATAAATTTGTCCTTCATAAACCTTTGCAGTTCAAATCCCTCTGGCAATTCTTAATTTGTAAAAAGGAGATGATGGCAAGTTATTCTCAGGTATTAAGCCACAACAATAATCTATATTTTGCTTGATCCTAGCAGTCTGGAAGCTGTATTCCTAACAAAAGTAACATCTGTCCATATCTCACAAAATGCACTTAAAAAAAAAGAGTTCAAACAAAAAGGAAAAAGATGAACAAAGATATTACTACTTTCCCACTGGGGCCTGGGAGATATTCTATAATAAAAAAGTCTCCAGTGAGACCAAACTCTCTGCAATCCAGTTAATGCAGTCTCTCCTCAAAACCTTTCAGCTTGTCTTTGTTACTAAAAGCATTTACCATCAGATCTATCTCTCCATCTCCCTCTATCTCTTTTTGCTCCTAACACCTGTCTGATGAAGGGTGCATACTTTAAAGTTTTCTGCTGGGATTTCAGAGACCTGCTGGACCAATAAAATGTATCATCTCACCTTTATGATACTCCATTCTGTAAAACCAACCTGGCCATTGTCACCATGAGGGCTTACAATGCCTCTTTGCATAGAAATTTTCTCCCCCCCCCGGTTTTCCTACAAATCTTTCAGATTTGATAGAAAAAACTGCATAGTCACAAATTTCCTGCACAGAGGAACACACAAGATATGAGACAGAGAGGAGAGAGAGGGAGAGAGAGAGAGAATTAATACCCACCACCACCACCAGTCAAATCCTGCCCTTTTTACCCCAGTCAAAGAACTAACCATTCCTTCTGTCTGGTAGCTGAATTAATTATTTTGTGTTTGAAGCCATGATAATGAGCCTACAGATACTTTGGGTTGCAACATAGTGGTGACCCAAATAATTAAGCACATAAATATATTAAAGATTCTTTTTGTGCTCTCTATTCATGCTCAGGCCTGCTACCCTTGGCTACTTTTTCTATTGTCTCTCACCAGCCCTGTTCATGGTTGATTTCCCCTAATGTCTGAGTCTGTTGTCATTTCTGTAATTAATTTGACATCCTGAAGACATGTTCAAGCCACTTATACTATTTTCTTTTGATGGTATGATAGATCTCCTGCTGCTGTATTATTTTTCAGAGCTAAGCTTTTGTTAAATACTTTAAAGAGCTTGGAAAATTATATTGTTTCCGTTGGAGTACAGTATATATACTCATGAAACATAGAATGCTTACTGAAGAGGAGACACAGTAAAGTCACTCCTTTATAATCTGATGCTGTGGTTAGATATTTATAATTTTGCTATTTTTTATTAAAATATTTGAAGTGGCTTACTTAAATACAAATGACGACAAAAAAACCCAAGGCAACAGAATAATGATACACACTTGGATTTTTCCGCAACCTGCAGTGTCTGCTCTGTAAATGCTCACTTCTGCTTAATTCAACAGTGCAAATATCAAACAAATGTTACTATACATGCATCCTGCTCATCCTGAGAAAGCTGAGTAACTCACAAAGAGTTCCTAGTGACCTCCCAAATATGCACTGATAAAGCCCATACCTCCTTAATTTTCACCACTGACATGGTATGAGGTGCTCCCAGACTAATGGGGAACTGTTGGCTCTCCAGATATTGTTGGACTACAATACCCATCAGCCCTGACTATTGACCTTGCTGGCTGGGGTTGATGGGAGATGTAGTTCAACAACATCTGGAGGACCAAAGTTCCCCATGACTCTCTCTCATTAGTGCGTTCATGCCTCAGTCCCTTCTTGTCCTCTCTCTGCCATCCTCCTCTTCTTTCATCTACCCTCCCTGAGGCTCCTGGCCCATTGCCTACCCTGCACCTTTCCTTCAGATATTTCACCTCTGGGCCTCCCTCCACCTTAGCCTTCCCACCTCTTGCAACCACCTCCTGGTCCTCAGCCAGTCTTACAAAGTGATTCCTGACTCCAGCAGTTTTAATCCTTGCCAAATTGTCAACTTTCCTTTTCTTTCCTGAAGACAGACTCCAAATATTCTGACATTTTCATTTGGAAAGTCTGTTAAGCAGCTCACACAATCAACATCAGAAGCTTCATGGCCATAAGTACAACATATAAAGAGTGTGTGCGTTCAGATGTTCTGCCCATGAGTTGAAAGAACATGTAAGGGGGAGTTGCAGGCAGGGCTGTGGAGTCAGAGTCGGAGTTGTGGAGTCGGAAGCAATTTTGGGTGGAGTCAGAGTCGGTAGAAATGTACCGACTCCGACTCCGGCTTCAAAATAAATTTTGATTGACAAATTTTTAAAAATATAAATTCAAAATGTCAAAGAAGCTTCCCAGGAAGTCAGCTGTAGTTGAGCATTTCGCCATAACTCAAGATGGAAAACATTTTGTGTGTCAGTGTATGACACAGGACCCAGATGAAGACAAATGCTGTGATGCCAACATCAGCGCATATCCAGGCAGCGATAAAAATGCTCCTATGAGAGCTTCCAATTTAAAAAGACATTTACAGCCCTTTCCAGGGCTGTGGAATTGGAAGCAATTTTGGGTGGAGTCGGACAGTAGAAAAATAGAGGAGTCGGAGTCGAAGGTTTGGCGTACCGACTCCACAGCCCTGGTTCCAGGGCCACATGGGCCAGCCCCAATCCCTGATAGTGATGCATACCGCATCCATGCCTCCTGCAGTTTGTACGTGGTGTGTGAAGGGTCTCTTGCACGTGCACCAGTACAGCCATCGAGCTCCTCCATGAAAGGAAAAATCTGGCCCAATACGCACATAGAGAGAGACCTTTTACATGCTGGCCAAGTACGGGATGAAAAGGCGGGGGTGGTGGCTACATGAATCATCAGTGGGGAATGTGGCTAGCACAGGGGTTTTGTGACCTTCTGCATACATTCTTTCAATGCAGGGGGAGTTGTTTGAACCCCCTTTAATAGACAGCAATTCTAGATGCATCCATGTTTATGCAACAGATTCCTAATGGAAGCAGTTGTGGGTAATTCAGTAAGGGCTCAGCAAGGCAATGACTTTGGGGGGATGTACATTAAAGTAAGCTCTGTATCCAGAACAAGACTTTGCAAAACAATAGCGAATAATGTGGAGTGGATAGCTGCTATGCATATATTTTGGGTTCTTTGGCTGCCTGTATGGTATCTAACTTTCATCTAGCTGTGTGTTTTCTGACAATAGCAAAAAAATCCATCTAGATAGGTCTGGCCCAATTCTGGAGAAAGCATGATAGTTATGTTATGAAGCTTCATGCAGCGCTTTAAGCCTGCCAAGCTTATGTCATTCTCTGTTTGCAGTCAGAATGTATACATGTTGTGAGACACAGGGGAAAGCATCTTCCCCACACCTAGGTCACATCCACACCATACATTTAAAGTACTCTTACACCACTTTAACAGTCATGCCTTTCCCCCAAAGAATCCTGGGAACTGTAGTAAGGGTGCTGACCTCACAGACCTACAGTTTTCAGCAACCTTAACAAACAACAGTTGCCATGATTTTCTGTGACTGTTAAAGTGGTATAAGAGTGCTTTAAATGTATCATGTGGCTATGACTAAAATCTGTTATAAAAATGTAGTCTTTTTATTTTTTGTCCCATAGAGGGAAAGTGGGTGCCACTTCCTTGCTGTGAGATAAGAGTACAATGACAGTTCCCTTGAATGGAGGAGAATTTCAAAGCAGTTGAGTGTATGGAATAACTCCAAGTAGTCCCACAGCTTGTTTGACAAGCCACTCCCAAAACTTGAGAGAGGTTCAGAAGCAGCCTCTGCCACAGTGTGAAAAGCTGCTGTCACAAAACCAGACTGCTCTTTAGAAGTATGCTTTAGGGTTTGTCTAATTAGTACTGTAATGATTGTTTAGTGGAAATTTGAATAGAGGATCGACACATAGACACAAAATAATGATAGTGTTACCTTGAGAATATGCGTGGGAATGGGCAGGACACATGCATCTAAAGAAAAGCAAAAATGGTTTTGGTAACAAAGCATTAACAAATTAAGGAGATTATCAACACCATATAAACCGGGGCACAACTAACATCTTTATATATCGAATTTGTTAATTATACTATATTGCACTTCCCCCTCCACAGATGTATCCTGCCATCTAGTGTCTGAAAGTGGTGATACTGAAATGCTCATTTATTAAGCCCTGTTTACAACTGTTTGTATCATGCTGTAATCTAATTTGAATACAGTTTAAATAGAGTTCAGAAATAGGGTACATCCATTTAGGAACATCAACTGTAAAGTAAGGTTCTCTACACCTGTTATATCTAAAGCCCATTAATGGAAATGCTTCTTTGCTCAGAAGAACATTTCTATTTTACTGTTGGTCTCTTCCAATTAACATAGAATCAACAAAATAATTGTATTCATTGTGGATTTCTTCAGAGCACCCTATTCCAAGGCTCACAGCGGGCCTCATTCTTATCTTAGATCAAGTCCTAACCATCTTAAAGACATTTTCGTTGAGGTTCCTATAAAATTTATTCCCAAGTAATTATGATTTAGCCTGACCTAATACATGTTTACTTAAAAGTGAGTTCACCAAGTTCAACATAAGCTACATTCTATCAAGTATGCTTAGGAGTCAGCCATGCAGCCTGATGCTATGTCAGTTGACTCACTGGGAGCAAGTGTTTCCTATGTAATGTTCATATAAGTAAGCTGCCTCATAGCCAGTGAGTACATCTAGCCCAGTATTGTCTACTCTGACTGGCAGTGGCTCTCCAGGGTTTCAAGAAGAGGTCTTTCCTGTTACCTGCTACCTGATCCTTTTAAATTGGAGATTCCAGAGACTGAATATGGGATCTTCTGCATGCAGAACATGTATTTTCCACTGAACTATGGTCCTTTCCCTTGCAGATTACAGCCTTAATTTAATTAATTTTCAACAACCACCTTGCAAGGTAGATACACTGACAGAAAAGCTCAATACAGACAACACATTAGCAATTCTCTAAATAATGGATTGGTCCACCTGCCTTTTCTGGTTTGCATGGCCATTATTTGCTGGATCTGCAAATCAGGCAAACCTATGGCTAGCACTAACCAGCAATGACTCCAAATTGTGGTTTGCAAAGCCACTTCAAAGTACAATTCAAAGGACTGGGGGCAAAACTGATTAAAAAAACAGCGCATGTGTTTTTAAATTGATTTTTTAAAATGTGTTATTAAATTTGTATATTTGTTTTTAATGTTTTAATTGTTGTAAACCGCCCAGAGAGCTTCAGCTATGGGGCAATATACAAATGCAATAAACAAACAAACAAACAGGAAAAGGAAATTGGCATGTGAGAAGGAAGGTGGGGGGGATGTAGATTTGGGAGCACACAACACTTCATATAAGTAAACTACGTGGGAATTTTGTAACCACATATTTTAAATTTTCAGTGAGTTTTAATGGGATTAACAACATTTTTGACTGCCTAAAGTCTTTGAGAGCCTCACCCAGCAAATTTTGATTAGTTCTTAATCGGCATCAACACCTTCCAATATTCCAGCTTGTTGAGGCAGAAAATTCTATTTAGGACTGTGTCTACTACCAATTACTTTCATGGGTTGACCCCAATTTCTTGTTTTATGAGAGTGACAGAAACACTGCCAACTTTCTCCACAGAATGCATAATTTTATATGCTTACTGCAATATCACATACAATTTATATTAAAAACTTATGGATTTGCTCCAAAAGAAGTGCTTATCAGAAACAATTGTGTATTATGGTATACAACAAAGCCCAAAACTATTTTTATATTGAATTATATTAGGTCTGCACGCTTTTCTCTCCAAAGCCTAAACTGTGACCTGCTACAAAGTTTCAGCAAACACCAAAGTTCATTTTTGTGATCTATAGGAACTATTTTGAAACATGCAGATGTCTGAACAAAACTTCCTGTTCTTTCTTTCAGGAAAAAAAAAGGCAAATAGACATGGCCACGCTAGTGAACAACTTCCAACAATGGGAGGGGGGGCATTTTCTCAAAATACACCAATTTCCTTGACTTTAGGATGTGCAGATTCCTCAAGCCTCCTCTTGTAACAAAGATCGTCATGCTTTTGTAATGCTGGAAAGTGCCAGAGCTTCTCAACCTGATCAGCGCTCTGTGGGAAGCGAAATTGCTTTACTGGAGGCTCCCATGCTGAGTATTAAGTTAACAAGGAAGGAACAGGGAAAGACGCAAAGACTCACGACGCCCGCTGCAATTGCTTCAGCAAATAAGCCACTCTGTCGCGTCCTCCTGCCATAGTTGCAACTACTTGGGATAGCAAGGCATGATGGGAAGCTGTGTAAACACTACAAGGGGCCGTTCCCCTCGAAGGATTTGGTCATCGCAGTCCCGGGCCGAACAGCATTGGATTACCCGCGAAATCGTTTTGAAGCCTTTAGGGTTAGTTAGGAACACCTTGTAATCGTTTCGATTTGTTTTTTAACTCCAACTATTCATCCTATTGGGCATGGTTCAACAATTTATATCCTATCAGGTTTTTAAACTTTATTCCTTACAAGGAAAAATATAGCCCTCTGAATGTGTTGCCGGTCTTTGCTAAACCGACGTCTGAAAATCATTTCCAGGCTTTTACTTGGAAATTGAAACTTGCAATTCTGGTGCATCGTGAATGTAGAATATTCAGTCTTAAGAAAAGCATTTTCACAACATGGTCGTTATTTGTAAAAAAAAAGGCAATCGGGATTGTTCTAGTGCAGGAAAAGCTGGTGTGAAGAAGAAACGTCAAAACGTTAACTCCGTTTGTATCACTCCAATCAGCCCCTAATTTTAACAGGGCAGGAGCTATAATTTGAATCAATTGAAAGTTGCAGTATCAGCATAACTATCTGCTCCCGCTGACCCACATACAGGTGACCTTCTTCAGTAGCCTGCAGTGATTGCAGACATCAGGCACTCAGTCGCTCGTGCAAGCCAAAACAGTTGAAATGTATTGGGGATGAGCTATAGCTCAGCACATGCTTTGCAGGCAAAAAAACCTCCAAATGGGTCCCTGGCATCTCCAACATGGCTCAGAAAAAGCCGTCTAACGTTCTGCATCTGACACAGTCAGTATAAGGTGGAGGCAGCATGCTTCTAAATGCCAATTGCTGGAAACCGCAGGAAGGGAAAGTGCTCTTTGCACTCAGGTCCTGCTTGTAGGTTTCCCATGGGTAACTGATCCGCGACTGTAAGAGCAGTATGCTGGACTAGATGGGCCATTGTCCTGATAAAGCAGGTTCATCTTATGTTATTGAGCTAGATGAATCAATAGTCTAACTCAGCACTTGGCAGCTTCCTACTTTATCAAGAACTTTGGAGTTAGGTTATCTTTGCTAGTGAGGTAGAAAACCCTGGTGCTGGGTAAACTGAACCCCAGGCTGTCAGTTGCCTAGTCCTATATTACCTTCAACTCCCAAAGATTTGGTTTAAGTGCAGCAATGCTTTCCACTTTTCCAGAATAGAATCCACTGTTTAGAAGGCTGTATTTTGATTTTCCTACTCTTAACAAAAATGATTTGAAAGTTTGCTTTAAAGAAGTTTCAACACTGCAATCCTATACATATCTACTCAGCAGTCCCTAGGAATGCAGCCACCATTTAGCATGCAAAAATAAACTAGCAGTTGAGACATGTTGACCAATATGCTCACAAATGGTTGTTTTCTTAACACAGATTATAAACTGGCAATTGGAAATATAATACAGTCACTTAATACTGCATTGTCTACTCATATCTTAGTTTCAGACCTTAAATTACTCTTATTATTCCAGGCATGAAAGAGACCAATGTACAGATATAGATTGAGTAATAGTCATCCATTTGCATTAAGCACCATGCAGTGGGATCTCAAATCTACCCATATGTAAGCCCTGCTGATTCAATAGGATTTACTTTCTTGCATGTTTGTGTAGGTTTGTAAACTTAAGTAGGTCCAGTGTACAAAATTTTACTGCAAGTTCTCCGTAGAGCAGCCTAGAATATAAAACTAAAGTAATATGTAAATAACAGCTTTATGGTACCTTAAAGATTAACAATGCAACCCTATGTTTATACTCAGAAGCCTTACTGAGTTCAGGCGGCTTACTCCCTGGTAAGAGGGTACAGGATTGCAGCCTAACAGTTTATTTTCTACTGGCTTTTGTAGACAGCTTAGCCACTTGCTCATTGGATAGCTTTGAGCCTCAGTTCCCAATCTGTAATGAACCACTCACAAATAAGGGTTAAGTCCCCATAAAAATGTTTTTGTTAAGTGAGTAAACCCTACCATTTTCAAGGCAAGGAAAAATATATAATACCTTCTTGCAAAATTCTGATAGAATGGAGAGGGTCATATCCACCTCTGAACCTTTGAAAGTAGGATTTTTCTGGAGAATACATGGTTTGAAGATTAGACTTCAGGCCTCTCTCTAGTTTCATAAGAGTTTGAAAATCAGTTTCCAACCCATTAACTGAATTTAGTGAGTCCTCAATTTAAGACAAAGATGTGCTATTTCCTATAACATATTTTTATCAAATAGACTCAGAACCAAATGCAGGAGTTTCTTCTGTGGCTTTCAAAACATGCACTCAGATCTGTCCTTAATATTCATGCAACATTTTATTAGGCTAAGCAAATTATGCATGGTTTGGAATTGCTCTACTCTTTTAGTATTTCCTTACAGAATGATATACAATCAATACAAATTTTCAGATACACACACTTAATTTCTGAAAGATGTTTATTTCAGATCCCATTAAAAGCAAACAAACACTATTAGGATTTTATTTTGAAACAAATCCTTTCAACTATTTCAGCCCCAACCACTCTTGCCATGTTTCTTATGGACACTGTCAATCCAGGTCACAGTAGACTAAAAAACCAACTGGTATTCTGTAACTTTTTGGTAATGATGTGCTCCATCAGATTTTCGCAATACTTATATAAGAATTTACACTGAAACTGCTATCCAAGGATTGCACATTGCTTTTCATTTTGCAGAGTGAGAAGATTTTTTAAGGAGACTCCAACTCCACTTCAGTCAAAGAAATTATTATTGTTCAGTTTTGATTTGGTGTTTTGGATAACATTTTCATCCCATTTTTATTTATCTGGCCACAGTTTCCAGGCAAACTGTTCAACTAGAGAAGAAAGTCTCTGAAAGTCAAGGCCCCATTTTCTTAATGTAGCAGCAATAATTAAACAGGGCTGTGTAATTTGCTGGGAGGCACTCAGTACCCTAAGGTTATGTAAACTGGGGGCGGCTGCTCCAGTCATCCTTGGCCCAGACTCCAACCCCATCACTAGAAGGCTCATTTTCTTTTTCCCTTGCCACCAATGCTTCCAGGTCGCCCCCGATTTCCTCTCCTGGCCGCCCCTCCACTTTTCTTGCCCTTGGCCCCACCGGGCCTCTGCTGTTGCCGCCGACCTCTCTTGCCCCGCTGCCCGCGCTTCTTGCCCTTGGCGCTGGCAGCCTCGGCTTCTTCCTCTCGAAGCTGTTTGTTGACGGCGCGGGTCAAGTCCAGAGGCGGCTTTTTGCTGCCCAAATTCCGGGCCAGCTCCAGCTGCCAATTCTTCTCCCCTTCGAGATCTCCCAAAACCGGCCCGAAACGGCGCTTCTTTCCTCCGGCAGTAGCGCTTTGTGGGGCGTGGGGCTCCTTGGGAAGACGAGGCTGGAAGCGGCCGCGGGAGGCAGTGGAGATGCGGGCGAGAGCGGTGACGCGGCCCAACTCGGCCCGGTCCTGGTGGCCCGTCGGGTGCAGCTCCGTCGGCGTTCCGCCGCGATGGGCACGCCCCAAGTTTCTGAGGCGGTTAAACTCGTTACGCGCGACCCTCTCGCGCTTCTCCTGGCGCCGTTTGGCGAACTGGTCCTCGAGCGGGTCCGCCGAGTCAGGCACCTCAAGGAGCCAGTCCTGGGAGGGGTCCCCGCCGCCTCGGCGGTAACCCCAGCGCCTCCGCCACTCCTTCGCCGCCTCGTCCCAGACCAACGTGCCGCGCTTCTTCCGCGTCGGGCGGATACCTTTGAGTCTGGCGAACTGCTCCCACCGCGTTAGCGGCCGGGGCTTGGGCAGCGGCTTCTCCCTGGGCATGCGGGTGGAAGGCTCCGGCAACCGCGCCACCACGGGACCCGCCCCTCCTTCGGCTCGCTCCGACGGCAGCGCCCACAGCTGGCCCACCAGCAGCTGAGTGTTGTCGCGGGCCAAAGCGCGCAGGAGAGCCTCGCGCTGAGAGACGGCTCCTTGTCGCGCCACGGCGCGCGGCGCGGGGTTCTTGTCCACCGCCATCAAGTTTCCTACGTCGAACTCCACATCTAGCTCCTTATGCACCGTCACGCTGCGCTGGGTCTCCGCCTCGCGCTCTTCAGCGCGCGCCAGCAAGTCCTCCACAGACAAAGCAGCCATTGCCGCAGGGCTCCCCACGTGCGCAAAGAACGCTGCCCTTTTTCTTTTCTTCCGCACCGCGCACCGCCGGCTCCTGGAAAGGTCAAAGAAATTGGTTCCTGTGTGCAGTCAAAGAACAACAGGATGTGGCGTAAGCACGGGTTTCTTACCATAGACGACAGGTCGTTAGTGACTGGTTGAACATGAACTACGACTCCCGACATGCAATGCTCTCGTAATCTCTGTGAACGGAGTTGAATAGTGGGGGAAGGTCTGAGGATTGGGAAATCGATTGGGTGAAATATTTGGGCGTCTGTGCTGTGGTTTTTTGCCGTGCGGACACAGAGAAGGTGTGGCCCTCTAAGTGTTGTTGGACTGTAACTCTTATTATCCGTGATAATTGGCCACGCTACGAGTCCCGACAAATTTAGAGGGCCACCCGTCCTCCATACCTGCCCTAGAGTTTGAAATAAGAACATAAGAAAAGCCGTCTGGATCAAATCAGTGGCTCATCTAGTACAGCATCTTGTTCTCACAGGGGCCAATAGGGTTGCCAGGTCAGAAGCATCGCAAAACCTGAGATTTGAGGGGCGGGCCCTAGTGATGTCATTAAGCATGATACATTAAGCATCAACCACAGTTGCTTGGAGCATACAATTAAAAAAAATATCTGACTGGAAATTAAGCTAGACATTTTAGCTAAAAGATGGAGCCTGGGTAGGGAACATTTAATCTATCCTACTTGCTTTCAGCAAGAAGGGTTAAGTGCCTTCAGGCCAGGCCAGTCACCAAAGGCCACTGCAGGGACAAAGGAGCCTAGGGTTTTGGAGATGTTAGATGGGAGCGTTGGGGAGTAAAGATGGATGCTTCTGAAGGCTGCAATTCTAAACACATTTACTAAGGGATTAAGCCCCATAGAACTCAACAGGACTGACTTCTAAGTAGATATAGTTTGGATTGTGCTGTTGGTAAACCTTGACTAGGGTTCTTCTGCAAAGACATCCATATCCAAGCAGGGTTGGAACCCCCTGCCTGCAATACGCTGCCTTTATCTTTTAACGTGGCTGCTCCAAACTTTTTTACAGATTTGACCCTTTACTTCAGAAAGAGGTCTGAGAAATGAGTAAGAGTAAGAAGTATCTTTTAAAATTGTCCTTTCCAATTCACTCTTGAATGAACATCATACCTAGAGCAGATCCACGCCATTCATTTAAAGCACATTCAACACTCATTTGAAGCACATGAATCCCACCACAGAATCATGGGAACTGCAGTTTGTTAAGAGTGGTGAGAACACTTCCCAGAATTCTTTAGGGGAAGTCATGCGCTTTAAATGTGGGTTGGATGTGCTTTACACATATTGTGTGAATCCACTTAATAAATTTTGCCTGCATGTAAATTGTTTTAATTAATTTTTCAAAATGGAAATGAGCTATAAACTGTAGTGGGTGACCATGGGCTACTCACCATCTGTCAGCTTATCTGCCCCTCAGGATGAAAACAATGGAGAACCATAACTACCCCAAGGCATACTTAAAATGTAAAGGAAGTATTGTACAACCATAGTATGAAATCAGATACTTATAGGGACACAGCTTGACAAAACTGGGTGGAAGTAACGAGTGGGGTACCACAGGGCTCGGTCCTGGGCCCAGTGCTCTTCAACATTTTTATTAACTACTTGGATGAGGAGGTACAGAGCATGCTTATCAAATTTGCAGATGATACAAAATTGGGGGGCATAGCTAATACCGTGGAAGACAGAAAGAAAATTCAAAGGGACCTTGATAGGCTGGAGCATTGCGCTGAAAATAACAGAATGAATTTCAACAGGGATAAATGCAAAGTTCTACACTTAGGAAAAAGAAACCAAATGCACAGTTATAAGATGGGGGATACTTGGCTCAGCAGTACGACATGTGAGAAGGATCTTGGAATTGTCGTTGATCACAAGCTGAATATGAGCCAACAGTGTGATGTGGCTGCAAAAAAGGCAAATGCTATATCAGGCTGCATTAACAGAAGGATAGTTTCCAAATCATGTGAAGTATTAGTTCCCCTCTGTTCAGCACTGGTTAGGCCTCATCTTGAGTGCTGCGTCCAGTTCTGGTCTCTGCACTTCAAGAAGGATGCAGACAAACTGGAACAGGTTCAGAGGAGGGCAACAAGGATGATCAGGGGACTGGAAACAAAGCCCTGTGAGGAGAGACTGAAAGAACTGGGCATGTTTAGCCTGGAGAAGAGAAGACTGAGGGGAGATATGATAGCACTCTTCAAGTATTTGAAAGGTTGCCACACAGAGGAGGGCCGGGATATCTTCTCGATTGTCCCAGAGTGCAGGACACAGAATAATGGGCTCAAGTTGCAGGAAGCCAGATTTCGACTGGACACCAGGAAAAGCTTCCTAACTGTTAGAGCCATACGACAATGGAGCCAATGACCTAGGGAGGTGGTGGGCTCTCCGACACTGGAGGCATTCAAGAGGCAGTTGGACAGCCACCTGTCAGGGATGTTTTAAGTTGGATTCCTACATTGAGCAGGAGGTTGGACTTGATGGCCTTATAGGCCCCTTCCAACTCTACTATTCTATGATTCTATGAAAATATTTATATAAGCATGACTATCAAATATGTTTATTATTTATACAACCTGTAAAGATATTTATAGTGCAATCCTATGTTTGTTTACTCAGAAGCAAGTCCCAATGTATTCAATGGGGCTTACTCAACCAGGGAAAACTGTACCCTGAAGTGATAAGGAACAAGTCTTTTAAGTTGAGAGCTTATCCCAGTCTGCGTCTGTGTTGGAATTGCTTTTTAATATGTTTTCAAACCTTTTCTTAAACATTTTTTAAAGCTTTTAAAAATGTTTTTAAAGATGTTTTGTTTTAATATATTTTAAAGCCTGTTTTTATGATTTTTAAAGTGTTTTTAGTGCTTTTGTTTGCTGCCCTGGGCTCCCACTGGGATGAAGGGCGGGATAGAAATCAAATAATAAATAAATAAAAATAAATAATAAACTTCATTCATTTTTTTAAAAAATCAGTATTAGTTTCCTGCATAATAAAAACTGATAAACCCTGACTAATTTCTTTAAAAATAAGGTTGGAGGGGGAGAGAAAGATTTACAACACAAACACAAGTCTGCGCTATATTTACTCAAAAGTCCCATTAATTTACAGCACAATCCTAACCATGTCTACTCAAAAGTAAGTCCTAATGAATTCAGTGGGGTTTACTCCAGGTGCATGGGATTCGAATTGCTTTACTCCCAGAAAAGCAGATTTTGGATTAAATACTTTCATATTTCCTAGCCCAGGGTCTGACTGTTGGACAGAAGAGGGAAAAAAACGTTAAGCCATATTACTTACGCAAACTGCAAAAAAGCCACCATTTTCTGACATTGAAATTAAGCCTAGGCATGCCTGGATCAACAAGTCACAACCCTGGCTTCATTGGCTACAATCCTGAAAGGGTGGGGTTACAGCCAGAGCTTTGAAAAGTTACTATTTTAAACCACAACTCCCATCAGCCCCAGCCAGCGTGGCCACTGGACTGGGCTGATGGGAGTTGTAGGAATTGTTCTAAAGATCTGTAAAAAACAGTCGCGCGGGGGGCGGTTGACATTTTGGTGTATATCTCGGGAACCAGACCACCTAGAAACTTAATTTTTTTTTTAAATTGAAGCTGAGAGTCCGGCGATTAAGGGGTACTAGCCGGAGAGCTGGAGGCCTCCCAAAAAACCCCGGAGACTCCAGCTGAAAACTGGAGATTAAACAACATGGGGGCAATTCTGGCCGGAGGTGAGAAAAGCAAGGGCGGGGCCAGAGTCTCCGGCCATTTGCCGGAGATCTGGCATCGCTAGTGGCGAACCGGATGCCTAATGGAGCCTGCAAGCAGAACCTGAGTGCAAAGAGCACTCTCTCCTGCTGTGGTTTCCATCAACTGCTATTCAGAAGCATACTGCCTCTGACTATGGAGGCAGAACACAATCATCACGGCTTGTAGCCATTGATAGCCTTATCCTCCATGAATGTGTCTATTCCTCTTTTAAAGTCATCCAAGTTGGTGGCCATCACTGCATCGGGTAGGAGCGGTTTCCATAGTTTTAAATAAGCGCTGTGTGAAGAAGTCCTTTCTTTTGGCTCTCCTGAATCTATCAACAATCAGCTTTATTGGATATCTGCTAGTTGTAGTGTTAAGAGAGAGGGGGGGAAATGAAAGTGATGGACTAGTAGTTCTAGCATTTCTGATGATGGGGCCAAAGTGATAAATTGGTAAACTAAATGGTGAAAAGCTAATCGCTGCAGTGTTATGCCATGCCAATGGCAGGCAGAAACTTGGTTGTGGTTCCTGGCTCTGAGAAAGCTCGAGTACAGTGATGGGACACTAGGTCCATTGAAATCTTTGATGCAAAGACGGAAGAGATGTGAGCTGTCACAATCTTTGTAGATACGGTAGTAGTTATTCCAAAATGTCATAAGTGCAATGCATCTGGAGAATGATAGTACTGTAGTATTTATGCATATTCAAACTAGTCAGTGGTTAAATATATTAGGCTGCAGTCCTAAGCATGGTTATTCAGAAGTAAGTCCTATTGAATTCAATAGGGCATATTCCCAGGTACGAGGCAGTAAGCTTGGAGTGTAAGCAACACGAGTAAGAATTTGTTTTTGTTCTTAGTCTTGTTCCAAGAACAGTGTGACTGCATGGACTGCAACTTTATATGTTTGACCCAATAATTTTTCCATTGATTTCAGGTTCTTATTCTTAAGATGTTCATGGCACAGTTACTTAAAAAATAAATTTTGCATCTTAAAATCAATTTTAAAATGGGTTTTAGGGTAATTTCCCTGTAACAATACTGTAAATAACCACAAGATGGTACTGTGCTCTGACAACTGATAATTCCTTCTTGATTCATGCAGCTCATGTTTTCCACCAGAATAGATTCAACTAATTTTTTAGAAGATTAATGGAGCAATCTGTATATCTATTCAGAAGTAAAGGCACATTGAGTTCAGTGAGATTTGCTCCAGGGAAAATGTGTTTAGGGTTGCAGTTTTAATGGCTTCTCTGGTAGATCACCTTATGCCTTGGGGCAGCACTGTAGTTAAATCCTGAAATACAAGGATGACATGTGGTATGGCGTATTGTTGCTATTTTGACAAATGGTCAAATCAGTCTTGTACAATATGCCTCATAACCCCCCTCAGCCAAGTGTATCCATGTTTTCTCAGATTTCAGTGGGGCTTACTCCTAGGTAAGAGAACTAGGATTGTAGCCCTAGTCCTCTATTTCAGTTTGGAGAACTGGTTTGAAATAAATCAGAAGTAAGTTGTAAAGAGGCAGGTGGCAGAAATCTGGTGTGTGAATGATAGGTAACTGGTTGCTTGGCCAATGCAAGTGAAAAGGAAGGGGAGCTGAGAGGACAAGGGCTAGGTATACCTTCCTGGGCATCTTCTTGCTTGCCATTTAGCAGTATCAGCATAAGGTGGGGGCTACTCCCACACATGGGTTACCTTGGATTAATCACTTCTGCTTCTTCTCTCCATTTAATGGTCCCAGTCCAGCCCCCATGCATGTATAGTTTTTCTTTGCTATTGTCATGTAGTCTGATGACAAGGGATTTGGATTGCTGGATATCCTAATAGGAGCAATGAAATAGCTTAAATTACTCTGCTGGGGTTTGTTTTTTACAAACCATCTGACACAGGTATGTGTGAATGTGTGTGGCAATATACATGAATGCTCTGAGAAGCCTCTGCAGCCTGCCTTCTGCAGACAGGAGGCAGGATTTTGACTCGTAGGACCACTGGTTATGTTGTGGAAATATAACAATAACTGATGTGATGCTGGGTTATATATAGCCTTTGTGTGTGTGTGTGTGAAGTTAATAAAACCAGTTTTGTAATAGATGCTTTCTGTATATGAAGAATCTATAGACATGAAGGTGAGAATGGCTGCATTGTTTTCCAATTTGTGGATCACTACCCAGATATAACGAAAGTGATCCAAACCTGGAACTAACCCTGCCTCACTAAACTGCACTCAAGTATGCAGCTGGAATGTTTCTCAAAGATGTTGAGCAGAGGATGTGAAGCACATGCTGTATCTGCTTCACTGTTTTCTGATGGCTTAATATTGACATCAGAGTATTGAAACTCTTGCGCCTTGAACTTTTGTATTCATATGTCTGACTGCGATGCCAGTGTACTTGTACTGGAGACAAGATTAGGAGGGGACAGTAATCCAGATGCAGATTATATAGGCAGGAGAAACCCCTAGGAAAGTGATAATGAGAAATATAATCTTTGTGGAACTCCTTCCCCAGGGAAGCTTGCCAAGTTGCCTCCCTGATGGGTGGCTCTATGTATGTGTATGTCTCCTGAGCCAAGCTCTTGCTCCACCAGGGCCTCAATCCACCCTTTCTATTGCTTGGAGGATCATTAGTGAGAATGATTAACTGCATTTTCTCTCTGTAGAAAGAGCAGTGACTGAATGCACTGGTGCCTCCAGGGCAAATAAACCCTTCCTCAGTGAGATCACCTTAAAAGACTCTGTAATAAAGTGGCATGATGTTGCTTTCCACCAAGTGAATTCCTGCCCCTGCCATCATCTCTGAAGTGCAAAGGACTTGGGAGCAAAGGGTTGTGTGTGATCTCTGTGAGGGGAGATGAATCAGGCCTTTAACTTCACACAAGGTGCTGTACAAAGCTGAAGGCAATGTGAGTTCTTACTTTTGTGCTACATAGTCCTTCTGACCGTTCTAGACACTTTGCTCAAATTGAATGCTAATCTAGATGGGCCTTGGCCTGATCCAGCGGAGCTATTCTTAAGTTGAAATATCAGAACACACAGGAACTATTGATGGTTTCTCCTAATTCTGAAACCAGACCTTGTTTAACAAAAGCAGTATGCATTTTTGCCCTCTGTTCTGAACAGAATAATTGGATGCTTTCCTGCAAAAATACATATTCCTGTAGTCTAGTTGACCTACAGAACTTCAGGGTACTTGGTCCCTTCATTTGGAATGGTAAGATTATCTTGTTTAGATATTCCTTCATGTTAGTGGAAACATGTAGGAGTTACTTAACCTCTGTCCTGCATGAATACAGGAGCCAGGTAAGTCTCCTTTAGCAGAAAATTCTGTAAATGCTGTCACAGTAAATATTCAACTCTGCACTAACTGACCTTGTGTCTCCTAAAGGGAGATAAGAGTGAAGGGCCCCTATCAGCTGATCTTAAATATTAGACAGGGAAAAGGTTGTAATGGAGAAGGCATTTATGCAAGTATTCCTTTGAGCTGGGATGGACAGACTTCAGGCTTGTCGGATCTACTTTGTTTTTTACCAACCAGAGACAGGTGCAAATGACATGCAGTTAGAATTAAAGAACAGGGCATCTAGTATGAGCACATTGTGAGCCTAAGAAATTGTTTTTAGTACCAGAACTGAATTGAACTCATGTTCCTTTCACTCAAAAGTCCACTCCTGGTTAGCTTTCTTCATTTCAGCAGCCTAATTTAGGAGAAAAGTTGTTTTGTTGTTGCTGATGTTAAACAATTGGGTGTCAGAAACCTTTGTCTACCTACTGCAAATCAGATATCCACCAGTAGATCCCAATTTACCTTCTGCCCACCCTTGCACAAGAGGTGGAAAACGTCTCTTTGCTCATAAATGGTCCTTGACCCCATACCCCATTTCCAGAAGAACCATGGCATGAACACTACTAGAGATATACTAGTCTGTGGACAGCAGAAACAAGAGGAGGGGAGCCATGGAAAACTACTTTAAGAGATAATGTGAAAAGATCCAGAGGGAAGGAGGAGGAGGAGGAGAATAACCTCTCCTAGAATGAATGATTTGGATGATTGCATTTCCTTCAGTCCAATTTACTCAAGCTGTGCAAAGCAGCACTGGGTAGAGTACATTCTTATTGTGTTTTTGCTGATTAGTGAAATTGGTATGGGAGCAAATTGTGGATATTCAGAAGTCTTGGAAGACAGTGTTACTCACACTATAGGGTACTACAATGGGAAAAATTACCCAACAAGAAACCCATAGCTTCCAAATTAAGCTTCTACTCAAGCATTTGTATAGAAATAAAAGAATAATGGATACCTTCATGCTCTTATTCTCTCCTGATCTTAACCTCAGAGACAGATACGTTATTGATCTATGTTTATAATTCATATGAACTCATCTACCATATCAGTGCTATAAAACAGAATTGCAAGTGATTCTGATAAAAAATGGACTGAAGCTTTAGAGAGATTTTTCATTGACTCTAGCTGGAATGGGCCTCTTATCTCCAGCATAGTAACTACTGTATTTTCAGAACGTTTCCATCTGAAAATGTTAGTTGTCTGAGCTAATTGTATCCTTCCATTTAGAGCAGCCTTTCCCAACTAGTAGGCCACCAGATGTTGTTGGACCACAATTCCCATCTTTCCTGACCATTGGCAATGCTGGCTGAGGCTGATGGGAGTTGTGGTCCAGCAACACCTGGTGGCTCACTAGTTGGGAAAGGCTGATTTAAAGCCATAAAAATGTAAGGTTGGGTCATGAATACTGCTTTTTATTTGATGTCCTTGTCAGGTAAATATTTTGGGTAGCCCCAAAGCCTTCAGATGATAAAAGAAGAACTTTCTCAGATGCCATATATATATTCTGTAGGAGCTGTTCTTTCATGAGTCAATACCACACATGGGTGGGTGGGATAGCTTATTGCCTTCCCCAACCTGCTGCCCTCCAGATGTTTTGGATTGCAACTCCCACCAAATCCAGCTAGCATGGCCAATAGTCAGGCATGATGGTAGTTGTCCAACAACATCTGGAAAACTCCAGGTTGGGGAAGACTGTCTTAGTGGTAGATTAAATTCTGTGTATGTAGCAGATCCCATATACAGTCCCTGGGATCTCTAATTAAAATGATATCAGGTAGTCAAGCTTAGAAAGACCAAGCATGTTGATTTTCCTCAAAGACAACCAATGAAATTGGTCCCTGCCTGTGTAGTTGCATTATTCAGACCCTGCTTATGATCAGTTCTGGGAAGAACAGCTTCCATGTGTCTTGAGGTATGTCTAAAGGGCATCTTTGTCATGACTGGTGGTGGTTTCAGAATGGAATCAAGTAATATGTGTTCACTCATAGTAAGTGGTATTGTTTTACACTGGGAGTTGAATTGGATTACATTGCAGAGTTAGCAATGATATATGGGATACTTTCACAATAGGACAAGTAAACACTCCTTTACTAATGAGACTATGGCTCAAGTGAAAGTAGATATTCTTTCAGCGTTCTTTCTTCAGCATCCTTTTTTCAATTTGTTGAAGGGAAAGTATCTCATTTTGACAGACAAAGCATTCTGTTCCCAAATAAAATCAAGCGTTTTAAATGTTTGCAGAATGATTTCATAATCTATGAGGTATTTAAGTGCATGATTCAGCTGCTGGTGGGGTCAATTGCTAAAGTACTGGATGAAGGCTGTAAACTTTCATAGCGATGTATTCAAGTTATTGAAATGTGGCTTTTTAAACATGTGATTGTACTGTGTAACAGAACTATGTTGGGGGTTTGGGGTGTGACTTCTATGTTATAATCTTAGCTGTATAAAATTGAGATTCTTTTCAATACAGGATAAAATGTGAGAAACTAATTTTTACTCAGTAGATATGGCATATCTACCTTGTATGCTTAAGTGTCAAAGGAGGCTTCACATGCACAATTCAGGCAGGCTCTCAAAGCTTTCTTTTTACTACTGGTTGGGGCCTTGTTGAAAGCAGATAATTGCATCCTACAAATCTGTTTCTGATTGTTTCTTGAAAGAATACTGTTAATTAAAATATTAAATAATTTTAATATATTGAATTATTGAGGGTTAGTTACAACGGTCTCTTAATTTCCTTCTTAGTTATTCTGCTGCCAGGTAATTTGGTGATATAATTCTGTTCAAGGTGAAATACCAAATAAACAAGCCAAAAAGATTTACCAAATACTTTCTAGCTATTCTGTCCCCGCCACCGTCCCTCTGCAATAATCTGGAGGAATATATCACACAATACATGTGTTTTGCAGCTGTATTGACAGCCTACCATTGCTGCCATTGTAAGCCAGCAGCAGCTCCAGCTCCAGAGTTTTGGAATGTTAACTCTGTGATGTTTTGGTCCCTTAGATGTTGTGGCTGATGAGTTCTGATGGTCGCTGTTCACATTCAGGAAGGAAGTGGCTTTATGGTGGGTGGCTTGTTAAGGAGACACACATTTCCATGACAGACTGGAAACCAGAGGTTATTTTCTCTTGTAGCGGCAGGTGGTTGTAATGCGCACATACCCTGTTGAGCACATGAGGACAATGTGTTTATCACTGAAAAAACATATTTACCACTTGAGATAGAATCACATCACTTATTGCAGGAATGGGGAACTTGTGGCCCTCAAGATGTTTTTGGATTACAGCTCCCATAATTCTTGACTATTTGCCATGCTGGATGGGGCTAATGGGAGTTAAAACATAAGAACAGCCTGCTGGGTCAGGCCAATGGCTCATCTAGTCCAGCATTGTGTTCTCATAGTGGCCAACCAAATGTCCAGGAGAAACCCACAAGCAGGACATGAGTGCAAGAGCACTCTCCCCTCCTGCAGTTTCCAACAACTGGTTTTCAAAAGCATACTGCCTCTGTCTCCACAGCAGGATATAAATGTAATAATAAATAAATGTCTAGGATGGGTCTGCATGGGACTTCTCGTCTTTGAGGTTTTATTGTGTGTTTTAGTGCTAAAAATCAGAAGCAAGACCCACCAGGTAGCACAGGAGAATCTGCACTAACCTTGCTCTGCCAGTCACAAATAAAATGTTCTCTGTGCTGGTACTGCAGTTGGCCAAACGGACTGTACAGATGAGCAAGTAACAAGTATAGGCAGAGTATTTGTGCTGTGTGACTTTCCCATTTTCAATCTGTGCTGAAGATGGATACCAGTACCAGTTACTTCTTCCCTCAAAGATTACATCTGCCTTCCTTTAAATGGACACCCTTGCAAAGTATTTGGTGTTTTAACATTTCTTTTCCCTTTCTACTAGAAGGTGGAAAATAGTGTATTCAGATCTTTCTAAACTTATGGGAGAACAGTTCAAATCTTTCTCTGTTGTAGAAGAAGCTCAAGGGGAATAGCATTGTCTTATTCTTGAAGGTCAAAATGATAGTGACTTGTAGACCAATAACAGAAGTGACTTCATGTAGGAGAGCACAAAATCACTTATATCCCAGAAGCCAGGCAACATGATGCTGCTGCCCATCCCGGAATGCAGGACCATGCCGAAGTTTTAGCAAAAATGGAATTAGGGTTGCCATTTTTCCCTGGCATAGTAAATATGCCATTGACAGCTGCATGGCAAGGTGAAGTCAGCAGCTTTTCCTGTATTGGAAAAGCTGCATATGTTGAATTCTGCCTGACATGCAGATGTTAAAGTCATCTGCCTTTCCAGAAGAAAAGTGTGAGTTATGAGTGACACCAGTGAGGACAGGTGGGAATAGGTGTTCAGGATTCCTATGGGTGGTCATAGAAGCATCCCTGACACCTGTTCAAGTAACATTGGATTGTGAGGCAAAGTGTCAAAGACAACTGCTGCTATGGAGCTATAAACATTCTATAGCAGCATAGTATTCTGAAGTAAGAAACACACATTGTGTTCTGGAACCCTGGTGTTTTGGATTAAAGAATATCCATGATCTCCCATGAAACTGTTATATTTTGGAATAACCCAGCCTTTAAGATGTGGAGGATGACTTTAAATGAGATACATCTAAAAGTCATTCCTAATTGGTAACAAAAGATAAGAACAATTTGCCTAGAGGTGCAATAGAGAAATTGCTGTGACCATTTCTGTGGGCCATGTTAAGCAGGAGAGATTCTTAAAACATATGCATCTTTAACTAGTTTACCTATGTATTCTTCTATAGCAGGGGTCACCAACCTTTTTGGGGCCTGTGGACACGTGCAAACCAGAGAAACTGTTGTGGACACAGTGTGCATGGCAAACGCAGACTCTCCCTTTCCCGACAGCTATTCGACTTTTAAAAAGTGTTTTTGCTTTTTTAAAGCCTAGTCGGGGGTGATCTCCCTGGACAGTGCAGCTGGGAAGGCAAAAGTATACTTTTCTTCTCCAGCTGCAATATCCATGAAGTGGTACATGTCTCAGCTAGGGAGGAAAATGTTAAACCTCCCTCCCCAGATGTGACCCCCTCCCCACTGAAAATACCTCTGTGGGAGCACAGTTAGGATTGAAAGAAGCCTCCTGTTAACTTCAATAAAAGGCTCCTGTCAAGCCTAATTTCAGCTGGAGAGAAGGCCCTTGTGGGCACCAGGAAAGTCCTCTAGGTGTATGCGCACCCAAGGGTGCCCACTGGTGATCCTTGTTCTGCAGAGAATAACCTGATAGTTGCTGATTAACATGAAAGTAATAAGATATACTATATTAAATGTCCTGTTGTTACCATTGTTCTTACTGATTAGTTGCCTGCCGCAAAATCCCTTCTTTTTCTTCTTGCCCTTCTTCTTGCCCTTTTTCTGCCGCCCCCCTCGGCGCCCAGATCTGCAAGCGCAATGCCTTCTGTTTCTTGCCATTGTTTCTTGGAATTGATTGCATTAAGTTCCCAAGTAAGGGGGTTCCATTTTTCAGGTGAGCTGAGGTAGCCTGTCTACTCTGATGGTGTTTGAGCTTATGAGATAATATAGTGAGCTGATGCATTTTAAGGCTCAAGGGTTTGTGATGTAATAAGTGATCTGGCTGCTAGCCTACCTGTCAGCACCTGAGGACACAGCTGTTAAGTAAAAATAACCATATGATCATGACAATGATCACTGAAAATGCTGAAGGTGATTCTCCTTCCTTCCAAGCTTCTGATGTACCTGAGACTTTTTTACATGCACAGCTCTAGGAGGAGTGTTGTTGGTATTACCCATTCTGCTTTACTTTCTCTTTTCTGACAACAGAGAGTTGCAGGCAGCCCTTGGAAAATCAGTTTTATCTGCTTCTAAGCCAGTGTGTAGTGGTTAAGGTGTTGGACTACGACCTGGGAGACCAGGGTTCAAATCCCCACATAGCCAAGAAGCTCACTGGATGACCTTGGGCCAGTCACTGCCTCTCAGCCTCATGAAAACCCTATTCATAGGGTCGCCATAAGTCAGAATCGACTTGAAGGCAGTACATTTACATTTAAGTGAGTGAGTGTAGGACTAAAAGAAAAACAGTTAGAATGGATGTATATGAAATCTGATGTAAATGTTACAAATGGGTGTCTGACTTCTCCATGGCACTGTAGTCATTTTATTAGGAGAGCACTTGTCTTATTGTGTAGATGCATAAATGCTCTTGGAAACAGTGTTCAACAGCCATCCTGTTAAAGCGGTGGGTTACTGCCTGTGTTATACTGCAGCAGTCAGCATTTAGGAGTATTATTAGTATTTTCTGGATTAATGAGTAAGGATTGGTTCAGCAGATGATTGCATCACAAGTTTGTATCTGACCAAGCTGGTGGAGGCTGTCTCTGCTATGGTATTGGAGGAGCCCAGAAAAACATCCTGGGTGATTTCATAGTCCATGTTGAGGCTGCCTCTAGTGTTCCAGCTCTGGAGTTCATGGTCTCCACTGACAACCATGGGGCTGTCCCAAGTTGTCACCAGTCCAACACATAGGGCAGGGCAGACCCTCGATTTGGTTTTTGCTCCAGATGGAGGAAAGGGTGATCTGGAGATGGGGTTGTGGTGTTTGCCACCCCACTGTCATGGTCAGACCACTTCCTGGTGAAGTTTAGACTTACGGCTCCAATCCTCCCCTGCAGGGGTGGTGAACAAACTAAGATGGTCCACCCCCAGAGCCTAATGGAATCCACTGGATTCCTGAATGCCCTGGGGGAGTTTCCAGTAGATAGAGCAGGTGACCCTGTTGAAGCCCTTGTTAAGGTGTGGAACAACAAGATGCATCGGGCTCTTAACATGGTTGCCCCTGAGTGTCCTCTCCTGTATCGTGGAGCCTGATTTGTACCTTGGTACACCAGTGAACTAAGGGCAATGAAACAGGTTAGACGACAGGTGCTGTGAGGCTGATTGGGCATGAATAAAACATTATAACTGTGCCTACTGTGTGGCAGTCAGGGCAGTGAAGAAGGCCCACTTCTCTGCCTTCATCGCATTGTCGGGTAGCCATCCAGTGGAGCTTTTTCATATTGTCAGGGGTCTGTTGACATCAGCTCCAGGAAATTGCATTTTAGACCCTTCCGAAGCCCACTGTGAATTGTTTGCAAGGCACTTTGATTGTAAAGTTGCTAGCCTCCGTAGCAATCTTGATGCCCCATCTAAACCTACTCTAGTCCCCAGTAATATGTCCGGTGCAACATCTGCCAAAACTTATTAGGATCAGTTTCAGTTGATGTGGCGTGATGATGTGGACAATGTACTTGTGACAATGCGGCCAGCAACATGTCCTCTTGACCCTTGCCCTTCTTGGCTTATTAAAGCTTGCCAAGGGGGTATCACCAAGTGGATCCAGGGTGTGATCAACACATCTTTGCAAGAGGGAGTGGTCCCAGCTGCCCTTAAAAAGGCGGTGATCCAACTTCTCCTGAAAAAGCCCACCCTGGACCTATTGGTTTGTCGCAAATACTCCCTTTTTAGGGAATGTCATCGAGAGGGTTGTGGCAGAGCAATGGCAAGTACTCTGGGATGAAATAGATTATCTTGACCTATTCCAATCTGAGTTCAAGCCTGGTTATGGGATTGAATCACCCTTGGTTGCCCTGATGGATTACTTTGATCAGGAGAAGGACAGGGGGAGTGTGACCTTGTTATTCTTACTTGATCTCTTTGTGACTTTTGATACTATTTATTTATTTTATTTTATTTATTATTTCAATTTATATACCGCCCTTAGCAGAATAGCTCTCAGGGCGGTGAACAAACAAGATAAAATACAATATATCATAGTAAAAAATGACAAAAACATGTACAAACAAACAACAAAAAACACAACAAAAATGAAATACAACACAAATTAAGAAGGATACATGTTAAAAGTAGAAAGATTAAGAAAATTAAAAGATTAAAATGCCTGGGAGCATAAAAAGGTCTTTACCTGGCGCCGGAAAGATAGAAGTGTAGGCGCCAGGCGTACCTCTTCGGGGAGGCTGTTCCACAACTCAGGGGCCACCACAGAAAAGGCCCTAGATCTAGTAACCACCCTCCGGGCTTCCCGATGAGCTGGTACCCGGAGGAGGGCCTTAGATTCTGACGAAGTGAACGGGTAGGTTCATAGCGAGAGAGGCGTTCCACAAGGTATTGAGGTCCCACGCCGTGTAAGGCTTTATAGGTCAAAACCAGCACCTTGAATCTCGCCCGGAAGCAAATAGGGAGCCAGTGCAGACGCGCCAGAGTAGGTGTTATATGCGAAGACCGACTGGTCCTCGTCAATAGTCTGGCAGCCGCGTTCTGCACCAGCTGAAGCTTCCGAACTGTCTTCAAGGGCAGCCCTACGTAGACCGCATTACAGTAATCCAATCTTGAAGTTACCAGAGCATGAACAACGGAGGCGAGGTCGTCCCTGTCCAGATAGGGGCGTAGTTGGGCTACCAGACGAAGATGGTAAAATGCATTCCGTGCCACCAAGGCCACTTGGGCCTCGAGAGACAAGGAAGAATCGAAAAGAACCCCCAAACTACGTACCTGTTCTTTCAGGGGGAGTGTAACCCCATCCAGAACAGGGTGAACATCCACCATCTGAGCAGGGAAGGCGTTCACCAGCAGTGTCTCGGTCTTGTCTGGATTGAGTCTCAGTTTATTAGCTCTCATCCAGTCCATTATCGCGGTCAGGCAACGGTTCAGCACATCAACAGACTCACCTGAAGAAGATGAAAAGGAGAAATAGAGCTGCGTGTCATCAGCGTACTGATGGCAACGCACTCCAAAACTCCTGATGACCGCACCCAGCGGCTGCATGTAGATGTTGAAAAGCATGGGGGACAAGACCGACCCCTGAGGGACTCCACAATGGAGAGTCCATGGTGTCGAGTGATGTTCCCCAAGCACTACCTTCTGGTGACGGTCCGCGAAGTAGGAGCGGAACCACTGCCAAGCAGTGCCCCCGACACCCAACTCCGTGAGTCTCCCCAGAAGGATACCATGGTCGATGGTATCAAACGCCGCTGAGAGATCAAGGAGAATCAACAGAGTCACACTCCCCCTGTCCCTTTCCCGACAAAGGTCATCATACAGGGCGACCAAGGCTGTTTCTGTGCCAAAACCGGGCCTAAAACCAGATTGAAACGGATCTAGATTGACTATGGTATCCTTCTGAGCCGACTTGGTGAGATGGGTACCGGTGGCACTGTTTTACAGTGGTTTCAATCCTATCTCCAGGGTCGTTTTCAGAGGATAGCATTGTGTGATTGTCTTTTGTCCCCCTAGCAGTTGTGCTGTAGGGTGTCGCAGGACACCATCTTGTCTCCAATGCTGTTTAACATCTATATGAAGCCCTTGGGAGTGATCATCAGGAGATTTGGGGTGAGGTGTTAGGAGTATGCAGATGACACCCAGCTCTATTTCTCTGTAACATCTAAATCAGGAGAGGCCATGCAAACCCTGGACCGCTGCCTAGACTTGATGGTGGGCTGGATGAGGGCCAGTAAACTGAGTTTGAATCCTAGCAAGACGGAGGCACTGTGGATTGGTGGTTCCTGAGTTTGGATGATTGCTCAGTTGCCTGCTTTGGATGGGGTTGTACTCCCTCTGAAGTAGCAGGTTCATATTCTGGGGGCGCTTCTGGATCCATCTTTGTTGCTGGAGGCCCAGGTGACCTCAGTGGCGAGCAGTACTTTTTATTAGCTTTAGCTGGTATAATAGCTGTGATAGTTTCTGGAGTGGGATAGCCTGACCACTGTGGTTCATGCACTGGTAACCTCCAGGCTGGATTACTGTAATGTGCTCTATGTGGGGCTGCCCTTGAGGTTGGTCCGGAAGCTGCAGCTGGTGAAAATGTGGCATTGCTACCGCTCACTGGGGCAGGATATCATCAACATGTTACCCTGCTGCTGAAAGAATCTCACTGTCTGCCCATTAGCTACTGGGCAAAGTTCAGGGTTTTAGTTTTTGTTTTCAAAGCCCTATGCAGCTTGAGACCAGGATACCTGAAAGTTCATGTTATCCTTCATATACCCAGTTGATCATTGTGCTCTGCAGGTGAGGGCCTCCTGCAGATACCATCTTATCAGAAGGTTCATTTCATACAACATAGGAAGCAGACCTTTAGTGCTGTACCTTGGAATTTCTCCCCCTTTTAGATAGGCACCATCTCTGTTATCTTTTCAGCACCTATTGAAGATCTTCCTCTTTCAACAAGCCTATTAAGTAGAGGCCTTATCCCAGTCTGCATCTGTGCTGAAATGGCTTTTTATAATGTTTTTAAAGTTTTTTTTAAAGATGTTTTGTTTTAATATGTTTTTAAAAATGCTTTATTTTAATATGTTTAAAGTCTTTTGTTTTTAAGATTTTAAAGTGCTTTTAGTGTTTTTGCTGCCACGAGCTCTTTCTGGGAGGAAGGGTGGGATATCAATTTCATAAATAAATAAATAATAAGCTGTTTTTTTTGCAGTCACTTTATCATGAGAATTTATTTCCCCTTTCATCTTCTGAATGCCTGTTTCCATGTGAGCTCAGATCATGAGCCAACACAAGTCAGATTGCCTTCTCCTGCCCTCTTAAAATTGGCCTCAGATGCCCTACTCCATGTCCTGCTGCCAACAGAAGTAAGTCAGGTAGTGACCAGAGAAAAGGGATCTCCTCAACCGGAATGTAGCACCCCATTTATGAAACTTCCGCCTCAGAAAAGTTTGTTGGGTGCATGCTTGTTGCCATACCAGGTAAAAGCTGCTGCTGCTGCTGCTGCTGCTGCTACTACTACAACATTAAATGTTTGTCCTGCCATTCCTCCCAAAGAGAGCCCAGAATGGCAAACAAATGATAACGCACTAAAAACATCTTAAAAACAAAACAATTTTAAAAAATCTTAATAACATCTTTAAAAGCATATTGAAAAACAATTCCAATACAGATGCAGACTGGGATGAGGTATCTTTTTAAAAAGGCTTGTTAAAAGAGAAAGGTCTTCAGTAGGCACCCAAAAGACAACAGAATCTTGTGGTTATTGTATGCCTGAAGTTTTTACTGCTTGCTGAATCTTTAGTTGTTACGGCTTTTATAGTGGATTTGTATAGTTTGTGAGCTGCTCTGAAAAATCAAAGCTAGTGAAGTCCTATTGGCTTTTGGCCACAACATTGTCATGGCCCCGTCAGAGGACTCCTCAGATGAGGACGACTCGGGAGTAACAGCAGCAGACCCAGGAGCAGCAGGAGACACGGAGGAGCCTCCTGAGAATCCAGCTCCTTCTGCCCCTCAGCTGCAGAGCACCCCAGGGACAGCAGAGGCCCTGCAGCCAGACACAGACAGTAAACAGGATACTCCCCCCTCACCTGCAGAATGTAGATAGCAGAAGGTCAGGCAGAAGAGAGGCAGGCCTGTCTCCTTAAGGCCCAAACGCTGAGGGCTCACACCTGCTGTCCATCCTGCTCTTTATAAGGCACACCTTGGCTGCAGCTTGTTGCTGACTGCAACGTCAGGCGTGGCTTTGTGTAGACCTAGTTTCCCTGCAGCATCTCTTTGACTGACCTCCTTGGCAATTGATCCCGGACCTCCACTGACCTCGCTTCTGGACTTCTGACTCGGCAAGTACGCTTCGGATAGGCCTGGCAGATTTACAACCCAACTGCTGGCTAAGGACTTTCCTTCCCTGCCAAAGACCCAGGAATTTCCAGCCCCCCCTGACACTGCTGATGCAGTGTAGAGCTGACAAACATGTTCTAATCGTTTTAAAGTTCACAAGGACAACAAAATGAGGGTAAATGGCCGCCTTATTGAATTGAATTGAAACTTTATTTTTACCCCGCCCTTTTTCCAAACTGGAACTCAGGGCGGCTTACAAATACAACTACATGTAGTTAAAAACATAGAAAAACATACAATTAAAATACAATTAAACTATGCACAACCTTAAAACCGTAAAAGGCACTTAAAAATCTAAAAACAATTTAAAATAATACAGATAATAATATAAAACAATAAAACAAGCCTTGTAAAGCCCAATCCTGAACACCTTCTATCCCAAAAGCCTGTCGGAATAAAAAAGTCTTTACTTGCTGACGGAAGGATGGCAAGGAGGGGGCCATTCGTGCCTCCCTAGGAAGGGAGTTCCAGAACCTAGGAGCAGCCACCGAGAAGGCCCTACCTCGCGTCCCCACCAATTGCACTTGCGAGGGTGTTGGGACTGAGAGAAGGGCCTCTCCTGAAGATCTCAGGGCCCTGGCAGGCTCGTATAGGGAGATACGGTCTGACAGATAGCCTGGACCTGGGTCGTATAGGGCTTTAAAGGTCAAAACCAGCTGAGTTGTGACTGGAAACCAACTGGCAGCCAGTGGAGCTGTTGTAACAAGGGAGTTGTATGGTCCCTGTAACCAGCCCCTGTTAATACTCTGGCTGCAGCTCTTTGTACCAGTTTAAGTTTCCGAACCGTCTTCAAAGGCAGCCCCACGTAGAGCGCGTTACAGTAGTCTAAACGGGATGTAACTTATGCTGAAAAGAAAGAATTGGAAGAACATCTATTTACCAAACACCCACTTAGTGATGTGCGTTTTCTGGAAAAAAATTAAGTGGGAAAATTTTCCTAAGCAAATGAGGTTAACTTGCATAAGATAATTTGAATCAGGAAAATTTCAGTTTGCATTGGGAGATATTCTGATGCCCCTAGAGAGTGATCTGATTTAGCACATTTATTTTATTTGTATTTAGTAAACAAGCTTTAAAAAGTACCCAATGTTTACTTTTTGTCCCAGTATTCCATAAGTATTTGTCCTGAATTTTTTTTTTTTTTTGGTAGGGAGGGGCAATTAAAGCACACTTACAGAGCTATCCAACTTGTTGGAGGCTGGTGGCAGCAGACGTGGAGATGGTGGAAGGGGCTGCCACATCCAGCTGCCGCTTGGAGGCCTTGTGGAGGGGAGGATGCTGGCTGCGCTGGCAGGGCATGGTGGAAGGAAAGAAAATACATGTTTCCTTCTGCCATCTCTTTTCCCAGCGTACCGACTGCCACCACAGAGGGCCATAGGAGGTAGCTGAATGGGACATGGATATTGTGCAAGTCCCATCCCTTGGTCCCTCCTCCAATACAGCCCTGGAACGCCTCCTTTTCAGGCCTACCACCAGCTTCTACTGTCTCCCCTTATGCTGGGCTGGGCTTCCCTGCAGGACCTCCAACTGAGCCAGGATGAGGGGCTTATGCTGGTGTAGCTTATCTGAGCCAGGACCCAGGTGGCTCATCCAGAGGTCTGCCATATCCAATTCCCTTCAGCTCAGCATAAATAGCAATTGGATTACGCTTTTAATGTGGCTGAAATATTATATTTCATATAAGTTTTTATGGGAATTCTTGTAAAAATTTAAAGACAACAGCATACATTTCTCTTAACGTTTAAACGTAAGAAAAAAACTCAGAGGCACTGAAACTATTGATACGCTTAATAAATTTCAGCAATCCAAAGAACTGTGTGATATGTTGATTCACATACTTGCTTGGGATAATTACCTGAAAGCACTTCTTTTAATGTTTAGGATTCATTTCCCAGTAATAATACATTAACAAGGTCAGCTTGTGTTGTTCCTATACCTCCTCAAGCTGACATGGACATGAGTGTATCATAAACTGCTAGTCCACATGTAAAGGCATATTGCAGAATACAACTGCCTGTCATATCTCTAATAGTAAGTCTACATGCAACTGAGGAAGAGCAGTCCAAATAATAAGAGCTGCAATGTGAGCAGGGAAAATATTTTGCTTGGTAATCGCTAATGGCATGCATTGAAGACAACTGAATTTCACCTGGAAACTCTGCAGGCACTGTTTGAACAGCAGGATATGCATATTAATGGTTTTGCACAATCCTGTCATTCATTTTGGTGGCATTAAGATAATGTTTTGTATTATCCTAGTGAAAGTTGCTTACACTGTGCAGAGAAAGGTCACAGCAGCTCTTCCTTCTCAGTTAAGTGATAATTAGCATATTACTTGGTCTTTTGTATGTCATATCCTATTAAGTAATCTTTGCTGTTAGCAGTTATAGAAGTAAGTTTGTTCTCAGATAAAATTATGTTAAGCAATGCAAAGAGTGTAGTTAGTAAGTAACACGTAAGTCAATTGTACATTTCAAACTATTTTCTTATTCTATGAACATGGAATATATTTCCAGGAATGATCAATGGCTGCTCATCACAGAGGCATGTGTGTCTAAGCAGACTACATTTTAAAATAATTTAACCAATGCATTCAATTGCCCTTAGCTTAACTTTTTTTTAAAGAATAAAGACATGATTCATTAGAAAAGATAATAATGCTGGGAAAAACAGAAGGGAGTAGAAAAAGAGGAAGGCCAAAGAAGAGATGGATTGATTCCATAAAGGAAGCTGCAGACCTGAACTTATAAGATCTGAACAGGGTGGTTCATGACAGATGCTCTTGGAGGTCACTGATTCATAGGGTCACCATAAGTTGTGGTCGATTTGGAGGCACATAACAACAACAACTGTTATTTCACACTCACAGTTTATTTCTGCTTTGGTGCAGGTTACACTAAGCTTGATGGTCCCTCAGCAATAAACCAAGGCCATGGTTAATAAATGCCAATGTGGCTTATTGTCTTCTTTTTCTGTTTGTCTGGCTATTTTTCCATGGAGCAATGCAAAATCACATGAAGCGTCTGGCTGTATACATACAATAGGTTGTATCCAATGAAGTCCTGTTGTCGCAAGGACTTCCACCTGTGCAACAGAACTTTCTCTCTATCTCCTCTCCCCATGTACCCCTCCAGAGCAGATTTTTTTTCAGGGCAGGGGTGAGCATGTGGGGAGAGGAAATCAAGAGTCCTGTTGTGCAGTTAGAAGTCCTTATGCTAATAGGATGACTTTGTCGGGTACACCCCATGACTTTTAAGAGAGTTGGAGCTGGTATTATAGAACTGATATTGCTCATGGGGCTGCATCATAGCAGCAGGAGCAGCAGCAGCAGCAGCATTTTCTGTTTTCTCATGATCTCTAGTCAGACGGGTTTTACATGGCTTTTAGCACTTCAAACAGTGTCTGGGAAAGCCACCACTTCAGCTTAAGTCCCAGCAGAGTAATCAGCACAAAACGACCACAAAAAGGGTCGTGAATTCAAAGGGATTTTTTTAGTAAATTAAATTTTCACAGTTGTTTGCCTAGCAACCCAAAAAGTGCAAGAGAAGTAGCTTAGGATACAACAGGAAACTATGTTCTGTCGAAGTTGTTTTAGTGTTGTTTATTATTTGTACAAGGCAGGGATGTGTTTTATCTGAGGACAAATGTGGCTGGCTCTGAATGTTGATATTGCTCTCACTCAGATCTTTTTTCACTTCAGCACGGTTCAATCAACACTCCATGTTTTGCAAGTACATGCCTGCCCTCACTGCCAGTGTGCCCAGCAGCCACACCCTTGCTATCAATTTAGCAAGTGAAGCACATTCTACACCATGGAGCTCTTCCATGTGAGCCTCCCGTCTCAGTGCAGAAGAACTCTACATATGTACATCAGTATGTGCATAAAACTTCTTCACAAGCTGACTGAACACACAAATGGCATGGGGCCCGTGGCCACATTTGGGGCATGAGTAGCATACTTGGTCCCATGCACACATTCTTTCAGTGAGTGGGTGGAGTCATTCAAATCCATCTTATGTTACAAAGAGATGTGTATTATTTCTTATTCAGCCAAGATTTGCATAATTAATCAGCATTGCTGAAGAGACATTCCATCTGAGTGGAAGAAGTGATTTTATTGGATTGGAATCATATTATTGTTATACCCACCCCACTTTTCTGAGCAGTGAGAAGTTCCCAGGCCACAGCACTTTCCTGGGTTTAGCTTCCTTTGGAAGGAAGTCATTGATGGCATATTGGTGCTATTATTTTATTTGTTACATTTATATCCCACCTTTCTTTTCATGATAGAAACCCAAGGCGGCTTACATATGGTTCCCAGCTGGTATCCCATCCAGGCACTGACCAGACCTGACCCTGCTTAGCTTCAATGGGAAGCTGGCCTTACGTGTCTTCAGATCAGATTAAATTTAGATGGAAGCACAGCTGATATACTCCATCAGGCAGCCAAAGTCTGCTGCTCCCACATCAGATCTGTGGATTTCTGTTAGCTTCCAGAGCCCCACACTCAGCTCTCTGTCTCTGTGTCCTTGTTAGTTTCTGTCTCAACCCGCAGTCTGCACACAGACACCTATATTACAACTTCCTTAGCTGGGCTAGGTAGGTGGGAGATCTGCTTTTGCCCCTTCCAGGTATTTCCTAGCCATTTACAGGAAAATGGTCTTAAGGAAAAAGGTCTTAACAATTCTTTCCCAAGGAAAACATGTGGCTGGACCAGTAACACTCTTTTGTCAAGCCCAAGATTTGTCCTGAAGGCAACCCATAACATCCTTCTATTCACAGAACCTTGATATATAATATATATCACAAATCTCAGCCCTGGTCCAGGCACTTAGGTATCTCTTTCGGGGGCTGAAAGTATCCAAAATGCAACATGAGGTAGTGCTGGAAGATGAGACCCCCAGGTCAGATGGCACTCATTGAACTACTGGGGAAGAACAATGGACAAGCGCGAGTAGCATTGTGACTAATGACGCAGCTGGGTCAAAGCTGAAATGAAGCTCAGAGGCTCATGTGCACAGCTCCGAAAGGAGAGTCCGGAGTTGTACGACGCACACAATAGGAACATGGAATGTGAGAAAGATAAACCAGGGAAAGTTAGAAATTGTCAAGCAAGAAATGGAGCGTATCGACATTACAATACTTGGCATGAGTGAATTAAAATGCATGGGAATGAGACATTTTCAATCAGGCAACTACAAAATATTTTATGCAGAAAATGAGAAATTAAAAAAAATGGGGTTGCTATAACAGCGAGAAGTGATGTAGCAAAAGCAATTAGGAGCTATAATGCAAGGTGATATCAATGAGAGTTGAAACGGGAAACCTATTAACATAACCATCATCCAAATCTACGCTCCAAGTGCAAACACAGAAGAAGAGGAATTGGAGAGATTTTATGCAGAAGTACAGGAAGAAATTGATCACACATCAAAACAAGATGTGCTGATAATCATGGGGGACTGGGATGCAAAAGTAGGAAACAGAGAAGAAGTAGAAATTGTGGGGAAATGGGGCTTAGGAGATAAATATGAAGTAGGAGAAAGACTTATTGAATTCTGTAAAGCCAATAATTTGTTTGTTGCAAACACATTTTTTGAGCAACCGAAAAGATGACTGTACACGTGGACATCACCAAATGGTCAATATAGGAATTAAATTGAAGATATAATTGGTAGCAGAAGATGGAGAAGTTCCATACTTTGTACGAAAACAAGACCAGGAGCAGATTGCGATACAGATCATGAACTGGTCATATCGAAAATCAGAGTAAAGCTAAAGAAGAAGAACAAAGCAATCATAATGCCAAAATACAATTTAAATAACATCTCAGAAGAACATAAAGATCAAATAAGGAACAGATTTGAGGCTTAGTTGACAGAGAACCAGAAGAACTATAGCGTGAAGTCTGAGACATTATCAGGGAAGAATGCAAAAAGACAATACCTCTAGTTAAAAAAGAGAGAAAGACCCCAATGGATGACTGAAGAAACTCTTAAAATGGTTAAAGAGAGAAGGAAAGCAAAAGCAAAAGGAGACAGAAACACAGTTAGAACCCTAAATGCAACAGTACAACGACTAGTATGTAGGGACAACAGAACTATTACAATAGTTATTGTATAGAAATAGAAGAGGACAACAAATAAGAGCCCTATTCCAAAAGATTAGAGAAATTAAAGGGAAATGGCTCACAGACTGGAAGCATTCAATATACATCCCAATTCCAAAGAAAGGAGACCCCAGGGAATGCAGTAATTATTGAACTATTGCCTTAATATCCCATGCAAGTAAAGTAATACTTAAGATTCTACAACAAAGGCTCTTACCATATATGGAGCAAGAAATGCCAGATGTCCAAGGTGGATTTAGAAAGGGAAGAGGCACCAGAGATCATATCACACACATACATTGGATAATGGAATGGACCAAGGAATTTCAGAAGGAAATCACCCTGTGCGTTATAGATTACAGCAAAGCCTTTGACTGTGTAGATCATGAAAAACTATGGAATGCTTTAAAAGAAATGGGGGTGCCACAGCATCTGACTGTCCTGATGCGCAATCTATACTCTGGACAAGAGACTACTGTAGGGACAGAATATGGAGAAGCTGGTTGGTTCCCCATCGGAAAGGTTGTGAGACAGGGGTGTATTTTATCACCCTACTTGTTTAATCTATACACAGAACATATCATACGGAAAGTGGTATTGGTTCAAGATGAAGAAGGTGTGAAAATTGGAGGGAGAAATATCAATAATTTAAGATATGCAGACGATACCATACTCTTAGCAGAAACCAGTAATAATTTGAAATGAATGCACAAAAGCAGGAGTACAGCTGAACCTCAGAAGACTAAAGTAATGACAACAGAAGATTTATGTAACTTTAAAGTTGACAACAAGGACATTGAACTTGTCAAGGATTATCAATACCTTGGCACAGTCATTAACCAAAATGGAGACAATAGTCAAAAAATCAGAAGAAGGCTAGGACTGGGGAGGGCAGCTATGAGAGAACTAGAAAAGGTCCTCCAATACAAAGATGTTATCACTGAACACTAAGGATCATTCAGACCCGGGTATTCCTGATCTCTATGTACGGATGTGAAAGTTGGACAGTGAAAAAAGTGGGTAAGAAAAATAAACTCATTTGAAATGTGGTGTTGCATGAGAGCGTTGCACATACCATGGACCGTGAAAAAGACCAATAATTGGGTGTTAGAACAAATTAAACCAGAAGTATCACTAGGAGCTAAAATGATGAAACTGAGGTTATCCTACTTTGGACACATAATGAGAAGACATGATTCACTAGAAAATACAAGAATGCTGGGGAAAACAGAAGGGAGTCAAAAAAGAGGGAGGCCAAACATGAGATGGATCGATTCCATAAAGGAAGCCACAGACCTGAACTTACAAGATCTGAACAGGGTGGTTCATGACATGCTCTTGGAGGTCACTGATTCACAGGGTCACCATACGTCGTAATTGACTTGAAGGCACATAACAGGTATGAACATATTTGGATGGTGGATTTTCTGACCAAACTCTTATATTAATGAACATGAGAGCCCTGGTGGATAAAACCAACAGTTTTTTAGTTCAGCATTTGGTTTCCACTGTGGCCAACCAGCTGCCTAAGGGAAGTCCACAAGAAGATTAAAAGGAAGGTAATTGAAAAATTGAATTTATTTATTTGTAATGTGAACATAATATTCACTCATTTATTTTTTTCTGATACACATTTTTATTATATAAAGTGTCAAGAATTGTAGTCTATATTCTTTTTGTACATTGAGTTTTTTTAAAAAAATATTTTAGTAGATGTGAATTCTGTGCAACTTTTTCTTTATTCTTTGTTCATGAATGTATTTCTATTTTCATCATTTTCATCATCATAATTTATTTTAAAAAAGAATGAGGAATTCTCTGCTTGTTTGGGAGCTGTGTCCACCAGTAGAGCCCTCTGTAACTTTGACATCATCAGACAGGCTGCACTTTTCTTTCTCTGGGGCTTCTAGCCTGAACCAGTGTGATAATAGTGGCATGGATGTGAGAAAACCCACAGGATAGCTTTGTGCAAGCTCTTTTTCATCTTAACCTGTTTTATGGGTGGTTAAGAGGAAGGGAGGGAGACAAACAACTGAATGACAATTCAATTAAGCTAATTTATTGAAATGTTTGTACTTTAGGAATCTGAATTAATATTTATTAACTGAATTGTTATTTTATCCTCTAGGTATTGAATTGAAATGTTATTGATGGACTATTGCTGAGCAATTCTTATGGTTTCCTTTTTTAAAAAATAATGTTTTTATTGGTTTTGGGTAGAACAGAATACAAAACAAGTATAACTTATACAACAATGAGAGAGAACAGTGCAGTTGACAAAAGGAGTTATTGTACCTATAATGCTGTAGGGAGATAAGCATATATTAAATGGTTATTGTCCTGTATTGTTTTCCAGATGATTATCCCAATGTGGAGCACCAAATCTGACCATGCGAGGCTGGATGCTTGCAAGCCCCATCAGTTTGACCAACAAAAACAATAAAGCTATACCATTGTTCATAGAACTTGTCTGCATCTGTTCTTATGGTTTCTTTTTGACATTGTATTAATTTTGTTATGTTGTTATTAGCTGATTTGGACTTCCTTTTGTAAGGAAAAGTGGGGGACAAACCTGAAATGAAATTCCGTCCAAGCAAGGTTTTGTAGGTGTAAAAAGACAAACACTCTGTACTGGGTAGTAAATCAGCCTGCTAGGCTCTTGTAGAAGTAGCATTAAAAAAGGGGGAGCAGTGGAGGGGTCAAATAGTTGCTTCCATTAAAAAGAATGAACAGCAGTTTGCATACTGATGGAGGCACAGACCTTTCAAATCTGGCAGAGTTTCTCAGGTTAATCTGATCTCTGCCTTGGTGACAATAGCTTAAAACAGCCTTCCCCAGTTTGGTGCCCTCCAGGTGTTTTGTTGGGCTACAGGACCCATGAGTTCCAGCCAGCGCAACGTACTAAGGGTGATGGTAAAGTTGTAGCATTAAAATGATATGGACTGCAGATTCTTTTGTGCCAAGTCCCAATGAAATAAAAAGGAGTTGAGGAAGCTGTTGAACAATGTTTTTTATTATTATTATTGCAACGGGGCTTGTGAAGGAATTTTGTCCTGTTGGCAGCTAGGATACAGTACTGACTAACTTATTTTTCCTGTCATCCTTTCAGAAAGGATTTAGCTCTGTCACCCTCTTGGTTTTGTTGCTTTCATTGTTAGCAACAGAATGTTTGAGAAGAGCTGGAGAAGTCAAAGGGGATAGTTTAGCAAGATGACAGCTCTGATTGTGAATATTTAGGAGATGCTTGAATATGCTCACTTTTATTACGCCATTTCCTCTAAATGACTGCATTGAAGCCACTTGCCTCATTTTTCAAATCAAAGCTTCCTCAAGCAAATCTCAGAATAACTGATGCTCCACAGATATATATTAATTGAAGAGCCATTAGTCAATTCGGAGTATTTGAAAAAGTTTAGTCCTCAAAAGGTCTGTCAACTGCCTTTTTTCCCTGGTATATCTGTGCACCTTATGAGAATGGCTGCTCTTTGTTGTTGTTACTTTTTGTTGTTAGAAATAGATTTAGGTTTTATATTTTTTGACAGTGGGTCTGCATATTTCCTCAAAGTACCATTTTCCAGTTGGTATTGGCCAAAAGTAGAAATAAAGTGGTGACTTTGTTTCAAGAAGTAAGGACAGGATTGTTTAGTCTTATTTTCTTAACAGTAGTGGGTGTCCCAACTCTCACAAATTGCACACATTAGTCTTGGGCAATTCAGTGTTAGCTATCTTTGAAAGTTCCAGCAATAGTTGTGAGTATCCTAGAGGAATTAATATTGAAAGAAGGATGCAATTGTTAGAGTAAACAAACTTGCATGTTCACTTTAAGGGATATTTGGGGAAATATCCCATGTACCTGTTTACCATGATGTAACTTCCTAATGGGTGGGGTTACTTACCTGTCTTCCTCCTCCTTTGTCCTGGAGTTTTCTGAATAATCTCCATTGCTGATCTTTTTACCTCTGGGAGAGGCCGCATGGCAGATGCTCTCTCTGAGAGCATCACTACCAACGACTAAGATGGACTAAGACTTCTACTTTTCTTTCATCTAAGCTAGAGCCTATGTTTCTGAACATATGAAAGGTTGTGAGTAAATATTCTTTATCTTTTACCTAAGAAGATTGTGTCTGTTGTTATTTGTGCCTAGGAAAGGTGGGACTGGTTTATCTCGCTCTGCTGCTTGCATTTTTATATCTCTGCTAAGAAATAGGACCACGAAACTTACTTCCTATTTCACTTTATATTTTTAAAATCCCAAACAGCAATTGCATGGCAGCAGGAGCAGGATATAAACCCAGCATGCTCCAGCCTCACCTCCTTCACTTCCTGACCCTGTGGTGTGTCATCCTGCCTGTCGAGTTCCTCATGTTGGGACTTTGCTCTCAGGAGAGGGGCTCAGGGCACTTGGGGGAAAGGCATTTTGCACTCAGAGAACACACTCCACAAACACTGGGCACTCTGAGCACTTTCCTAACAAAGTTCACCCCTCAGAAAGGGGAAACAAACAATGCGTTCATGTTCACACCTCTCTTCCAAGCTTCCCTCCGTAACAGGTATGTAGCAGCAGCAGCAGCAGAACTCTGGAGAGCCAGCAGCAGCAAGCACGGAGCCATGAAACAAAACGTCCATCAAGGTGAAACCTCCAGGAGAGGCCAAACACCCCCCATCCCTAACAGGGATGGTTGGAGGCAACACCCCACCCCCTGCAGAGGCCACCCCAGCCCTCCAAACAGCCACCCAGCTCCCAGCAGCACCCCCAGCCCTGAGCACTCTGTGCAAAGGAACCACTTCACAGGTGAACTGGCTCTGTGGCTGCAGAGGTCAGGCACACCAGTCCCGGGAAGCCACTGCAACCACCAGACCACATGGCCCTCCTGTTGTCCAATTGCCTTGCAGACCCACTGCCACAGAGAATACAACAGCAGCAGTTGCAACCCCAGAGAACGTGCCTCAGCTGGTAGAGCTTTGCCCGGAGGGGAGCCACCAACAGATCCAGGCAGCCACCCCTGCCCCACTTACTCCCTGTGGTGGTTGCTTTGCAGGAGGCAGCACCTGCAGCCCAGCCGAGCAGGCACCAGAACGCAAACTCCAACAGTGCCTTTGGTAAGCCCCAGACTGCCCCAGCCGTGCCCCCCCCATGGAGCAGGGTTGGGTTGCTCAGTATGAGCCCTGCCAGAACCCAGTCCAAGCCTCTCGCCTGTGCGACCTGCACATTTGCTGCCCCCTCTCCTCCCCATGCTGCACCGTGATGCTGTTCTCCCCCTGGTCCACAGGCTGCAAGGCCCCAGGAGCAGCACCCACCATGGAGGCTCCTTGTCCGAGTGGTTGGAGCCCTGCAGCTGGAGTGAACCACCCCCATCCCCCTCGAGGGAAGCAGAGCCCTGTTCTGTTATGAGCGCAGTAAAGTTCAAATGTGTTGCTGCTGACAACAGTTGTGTTTATTCATGGGTACCGGCATCTGGGGAGCAGCAGGGGATTCTGTGTCTGGTCCACACCTCCCAGGAGCCCCGGCTGCAGAACAGCCAGGACTAGCAGCTACCTCTGGTAGTTGTGGTCAACAGAAAGAACACACGGACACCGCACACGTGTGCACAGGGTACAACCTGGTGAATCCAGCAGCAGCAGCCTGGGGAGAGCGTATGCAGCCTTTGTCCCTCAGAGCACCCTGAGCGAGGGCAGACCTGGGGAAACCAACGGGGAGGGGAGCCAGTGAGTGTCTGGGAAGGTCCACCCCTCATCACAGAGTGTCAGGCCCAGGATGTGACTCAGGAACCAGACCAATGGCTGTAGTTAATTCGTGTTTTATTAGGGTAATGTCCAAACAAAGACTGCGTTTTCTCATGAAGCAATACAGGGATACAGGTCCTGCGGCATTGGGAGAAAGTTGACAGAGCAAGGGACTTCTTCCCGCCTGTTCTTTAAGAAGGGGCCAAACGGGCGCGCAATCTTTCGCTCCTCCTTAACTGCCCCTCAGGTACTGCCCGCCTTCCCCCCCTTCTCTCCTGTCTTTTCAGCTGTCTGCGTGTGCGCGGTGAGGGGGGAAGCATCACCCCCTCCCCTTCTGAAGTTTCCGATTCCAGGATGGGGGATAGGGGAGGGGCTGATGGTAAACTGCCTCCCTGCTTTTCGGCTGTGAGCAGCCCTCCCTCTTCCCCCTCTTGCTCTGAGCCTGAAAGAGGGGGAGGCGTGAGAATGTCCAGGGAGGGCTCAGGCTCCCCGTTGCTAAGCGACCTTATCACTGGCAGTTCCTCTGTTTCGTCTTCGCTCCAAAGGGGGGAAGTTCCTCCCCCTTCCCTCTGCCATCCATCCGAATACTCTTCTCCCAACTCTCCGGGATCCAGCTCCCCGGGATTCGGACCCCAGCTCTGCCTTCCGACACCATCCCCCCTCCCAGGCTGTGCCCCCCTCCCCTTGTCTGGCTTGGGACGGTGGGGAAAACGTTGATGGAAAAGTTTTACCAATTCTGGAGCATGCACATCAGCTGCATCTTCCCATGATCTGTCAGCCACCCCATAGCCTTTCCAGTGAATCAAGTACTGCAGCTTGTGGCGTCTGATCCTGGAATCTAAGATCTCCTCAACTTCAAACTCAAGCTGCTCATTTACCAGGAGTGGAGCTCCGGGAGGTTCCTCCGGCCGTAACTCACTGGGAGGGGCAGCTTTCGTTAAGAGGGATCGATGGAACACAGAATGTATTTTAAACGTGTCAGGCAGCTTCAGTCGGTACGCCACAGGATTGATTTGAGTTTCTATTTCGAAAGGACCCACCCTCTTGTCTTGTAATTTTCTACATTTGCCCGGCATCTGGAGGAAGCGGGTGGACAGCCTTACCTGGTCTCCCGGTTGAAGGGGGGGGCCCTCCTTCCTGTGCAGGTCAGCAACTCGCTTGTACTCCGTTTTGGCTTCGTTTAACTGCTGTTTCAGTGTCTGTTGCGCCGCTTGCAATTCCTTAAGGAAGTTCTCAGCTGCCGGTACCAGCATTCCTTCTGAGCTGCTTGGAAACACTTTAGGATGGAATCCATAATTAGCGAAGAACGGGGTTTGTTGAGTGCTGGAGTGCAGAGAATTGTTGTAGGCGAACTCTGCAAAATGCAAATATGATACCCTGTCAGTCAGTTGATAGGACACATAACTTCATAAATATCTTTCCAAAACGGCGTTCAAGCGTTCCGTCTGCCCATCTGTCTGGGGGTGATGGGCGGAGGAGAGTTTTAATTCCGTCTGCAACTGTTTCCACATTGCTCTCCAAAATTTGGCTGTGAACTGAGTTTCTCGGTCTGAGACTATGCTGTTTGGCAATCCATGCAGCCGGTAGACTTCTTTTATGAATAACTTGGCCGTTTCTTTAGCCTCTAAGGCCCCTGCACAAGGAAGAAAGTGTGCCATTTTGGTAAGTAGATCCACCACTACTAAGATGGCTGTCATTCCTTGGGACTTGGGTAGATCAGTTATAAAATCCATGGAGAGGTCCTTCCAGGGTTCGTGTGGGACAGGCAACGGTTGTAACAGTCCTGCTGGTGTCCCTGTTTGTGTTTTTGTCCGCAGACAGACAGAGCAGGACTTTACATAACTCTCAATATCCCGATGCATTTTAGGCCACCAGAAGTCCTTGGCCACGTTCTGAATGGTCTTGTAAATCCCAAAGTGTCCCGCTGTGATGGAATCATGACACTGGCATAGGATTCTGAGCCTTAATTCCCCTTCTGGCACATATCTGGTGGTTTTGAACCATAACAGTCCATTTCTCCAGTAAAAGGTTACTTCTGAGTCTTGACCTTGTCCCGTCTCCTGCTGATATTTTAGCATGTCTGCATCTTCTTGTTGTGCCTTTTTGAGTTCCTCTTCCCATGAAGGCTGGCATACTCCCAACGTTAATTTCTCTGGCGGGATTACGTACTGAGGCTGGTCCTCGGATTCACTTTCTTTGTATTGTGGCTGTCTGGATAAGGCATCCGCTCTCTGGTTTTTGGCTTGGGCATGGTAAGTAATCTGGAAGTTAAACCTAGTGAAGAACTGGGACCATCTTATCTGTCTCCGGTTCAGCTTTCTGGCTGTTTGGAGGCTTTCAAGATTCTTGTGGTCGGAGCGCACTTCAATTCGATGAGAGGTCCCCTCTAGGTATTGTCTCCAGTTTTCAAAAGAGTCCTTGATGGCCAGCAGCTCCTTCTCCCAAACTGTGTAGTTCTTCTCTGCAGGCTTTAACTTCCGAGAGAAGTACGCACAGGGGTGCAGCTCCTTCCCTTCTTGGTCTAATTGTAGCAGGACCCCCCCGATGGCAAAATCTGAAGCATCTGCTTCCACTACGAAAGGGCGGTTCGGATCAGCAAAGCGCAGAATGGGCTCAGTAGCAAACCTTCTCTTCAGCTCCTCAAAGGCCTTGGTGGCGTTCTCTGTCCATTGAAACTTCTTCTTCCCCCTTAAACAGTCAGTCAGAGGAGCTGTTAATTTGGAAAACCCTGGAATGAACTTTCTGTAATAATTGGCAAACCCCAAAAACCGTTGTACATCCTTTTTGGTGACAGGTTGGCCCCAGTCCAATATGCAGCTTACTTTCCCTGGGTCCATCTCCACGCCTTCCACTGAGATTCGATATCCAAGGAAGTCTAGAGACTTGAGGTCAAATCCACATTTCTCTAATTTAGCATACAGGTGATTTTCTCTCAGTCTCTTCAACACCGTCTTCACATGCTGGTCGTGGTCTTCCTGGTTCTTTGAGAACACCAGGATATCATCTAAGTAACAGATTACATACGTGTCCAACAAGTCTCTAAACACGTCGTTCATGAATTTTTGAAAAATTCCTGGAGTTCCACAAAGCCCGAACGGCATGACCAGGTATTCATACTGTCCGTAAGCGGTCAAGAATCCTGTTTTCCATTCATCTCCCTCCTTCATTCTGATCAGATTGTACGCTCCTCTCAAATCCAACTTCGTGAAGATTTTTGCAGAGCGCAGTCGGTCCAGCAACTCTGAGATCAGGGGCAGCGGGTAGCTGTTGGGGATGGTGATCTGGTTCAATGCGCGATAGTCGTTACAGGGTCTGAGTTCCCCCCCCTTCTTTTTCACAAACAATAGTGGCGCTCCAGCAGGGGATTGTGAGGGGCGTATGAATCCTCGCCTCAGGTTTTTATCCAGGAATTCCTTCAGGGCCTCCCTCTCATTCTCTGTGAGAGAGTAGATTCTCCCTGATGGGATGCTGGCTCCTGGCACTAGGTCAATCGCACAGTCGTAAGGGCGGTGGGGGGGTAAAGTCTCTGCCTCTTTTTCATCAAACACATCTTTGAATTCTTCATACTTTGGCGGCAGGGTCACTTGCTCGATCTCTTGCACTGCCCCCGCTAAGGTGTTCTTGATTCCTTCAGGTTGACAGTTCTCCTGGAAATACTGTGAGGTGAACCACACCACCGCCTCCTTCCAACTTATTTTGGGTTCATGCTTTGCTAGCCAGGGCATTCCCAGAATCACCTCAAAGTTCGAGAGATCTGACACGTATAGCGAAATGAACTCTTCGTGCCCAGGAATTTGAAGTTTCACTTCCTCCGTGGCTTGTGTCACCCCTCCTGACTTCAGGGGTCTCCCATCGATAGTCTCCACAGCTAGGGGAGCGTCCAGTTTCCACCGGGAAATTCCATGACGCTTGACTAACTTTGCATCAATAAAATTTGTGGAGGCTCCACTGTCAATTAAGGCAGTGGAATTAAACACCACTCCTCTGGAAGTTGTAATCCGAATAGGCAAGACCAACACCCCCTTTGAGGGAGGTTGGATCGTTGGGGGGCCTTTATACAATGCTGCCCCCAGTCCACCGGCCTGCACGTGGACTGGGTGTTCTAGTTTCCCGACGGCTCAGCTTTCCCCCCTTTCAGTCCACAGTCTCTGGCCACATGGCCCGGCTTTGAACAATAAAAGCATAAACGTTTCCGGCGTCGTCTTTCCTTTTCTTCTTCCGACAGTCTTGGCCTAGCCCCTCCCTGTCCCTCAGTTGCATTACCTGCCATCCCTGCAGTGGGAAGGGTCTTGTTGTGGGATGCCGAGGCTGAGTATCTCGGGACCTCCTGCTTCCTTTCCAGGCACCTTCCTTCCATCCGGTGATCTATCTGTAGGCATAGCCGGATGAGCCCTGGTAGGTCAGCGGGGGGGGGGAGGTCCTGGCCAACTCATCCAGGATTTCAGCATTTAATCCACTCCGGTACATAAACATCAGGGCGGCGTCATTGTAACCAGTTTCCTGGGACAGAATTTTAAAAGCGTTAGTGTACTCGGAAACAGTCCCTTTAGCTTGCTTCAGAGCGCCTAGTTGCCGCGCTACTGTTTCAGCCCTTTGCGGGTCTTGAAACATCTCGGTCATCTCCTGTATAAATCCTCTGTACCTTCCTAAGACAGTATCCTTTCTCACGAGATACGGAGTCACCCATTTTGCAGCTTCTCCCTCCAGGAGGCTAATCACGAAAGCTACTTTAGCCCCATCGTCTGGAAATTCCGTGTGCCTGACATCCAGATATAACTCACATTGAGCCACGAAGGTTGCCAACTGATCACTTTGTCCCGCGTATTTTGGGGGCAATCCAATGGGAACCTTTACTACGGCAGCTGGAGGGGCTGTTCGCATCTGGTCTATCGTGGCCTTCAAGGTTTGATTATCCGTCTTCAGCGCCTTGACTGCTGCTAGCAGGGCTTGAACATCCGTCTGCAAATCAGCTACCTTAGTCCTCAAGAGTTCCACTTCTTCCGTCTCAGAAGTGGGGTTCGTCCCCCCCGCTGCTCCCTTTGACATCTTGTCCCAGTCAAGTGAAGAGAGCGTTGAGGGTGATTTAGGTGGCTCTGTCAAGCTGTCAGGCCCAGGATGTGACTCAGGAACCAGACCAACGGCTGTAGTTAATTCGTGTTTTATTAGGGTAATGTCCAAACAAAGACTGCGTTTTCTCATGAAGCAATACATGGATACAGGTCCTGCGGCATTGGGAGAAAGTTGACAGAGCAAGGGACTTCTTCCCGCCTGTTCTTTAAGAAGGGGCCAAACGGGCGCGCAATCTTTCGCTCCTCCTTAACTGCCCCTCAGGTACTGCCCGCCTTCCCCCCCTTCTCTCCTGTCTTTTCAGCTGTCTGCATGTGCGTGGTGAGGGGGGAAGCATCACCCCCTCCTCTTCTGAAGTTTCTGATTCCAGGATGGGGGATAGGGGAGAGGCTGATGGTAAACTGCCTCCCCGCTTTTCGGCTGTGAGCAGCCCTCCCTCTTTCCCCTCTTGCTCTGAGCCTGAAAGAGGGGGAGGCGTGAGAATGTCCAGGGAGGGCTCAGGCTCCCCGTTGCTAAGCGACCTTATCACTGGCAGTTCCTCTGTTTCGTCTTCGCTCCAAAGGGGGGAAGTTCCTCCCCCTTTCCTCTGCCATCCATCCGAATACTCTTCTCCCAACTCTCCGGGATCCAGCTCCCCGGGATTGGGACCCCAGCTCTGCCTTCCGACACAGAGGTGCACAGGGGAGGGCAGGTTAATGGTGGTTGGGTGAATAAGCCACCATCCCAGCTGTGGTGGATCTGGGGAGCTGACAGGATGAGCTATTTGACCCCAAGCAATGGACAGGGGTGCTGCCTCACAGCCCGAATGCCCTGGCAACACGACTGTGGGCAGCTGCTCCATGCAGGTCCTGGCCCTGGTGGGGAGAGGGCTCCACTTCTCCCTCACCCTAGCCCTCCCTCCAGCCCCAGGGACCCCTGCATGCCTGGTTCAACTTCCAGGGGCAGCTGCTGTGCCATTGCCACCTGGTGTGATGCAGGCAGCAGAAATGGGACTCGAGCATCCTGATGTGCACATTGCATAACCGTGTGTAGAGCGGGGCGCATGGTTGTAGTGTGTTATGTAGCCAGGCACATCCATTGGGTGTCATCAGGAAGGGCCTCGGCAGGTAGCAAAGGTCAACTGCTGGGAGGAACAGAGAGCTGTCAGTGCATGGGATGCCCTCAGCCCCCCTCCCCAGCCACTGCCACCTGCTGCCTGTTCAGGAGCTAGCCAGGTCTCCAGTGTTTGCAGCAGGAGTGAAGCCTCCAGGACCTGGGCATCATGCATGCTCCTGGCATCATGGCATTCATGTAGGTGAACATGCACTGGGCATCACAGACAGCCATCATGTTGATTTCAGGAAGCCCCACACTAGCATAAGGAGCTGCTTTGTCTATTTCAATAGGGTTTTTTTTGGCAGGAAACTTGCAAGTGCATTTCATCCTAGTTTGCTTCATCTTCATTAGCTTACCCTCTCAGACAAAAATGTGACCAGCTGAGCTTTGTGAGGAAACATAAAAATGGCAGTGGAACAGTACTCTCCAGCGGCAAGAAGGAAAAACTTTGCCATGTGAAGTTGCTGGATGTTAATGAATTACAAAGAAGCAATGCCTACCTTTAGTAGAAGAGGAGATTCCTGATGTAAATTCACAAAATATAGTAAAGGCTATTTCCAAGAGGAGGAGGAAAATGGGAAGAAAGTTCCAAATTACCAAATCTTATTCTCATTTCCGTTATTGACCGAAATAACATCACACTGAACAGGGTTTTTAATCTCAGATATAATATCTGCCCTTTGGCTACTTTTTAGGTATCCTACGATGCCAGTGGCTGTCCAGTAATCCCATCACATGCAACATAAAGGAGTTGGACTATTCCTTATTTTAACTGAAAATCTCTGCATCATCATTACTGTGGATAAAACTACACCCATGTTTTGGGGCTCTAATAACATACAAGTGAGAAACATCTATGATTCTAATAATAGCGAAACACATCCTATTTGTGGTGATGTCTGCTTAAATTTGCCAGCTAAAGTGGTAAGATTTTGCTAATTGAAGTGATAATAGCTCAAGGCGGTCAAATTCTGTTGCCCACGCCAGTGTAAATGAGCTCACCAAATGGTTATCCTTTTCTCAAAAGGTTACAGAGGGTCAACAATAAATTAATCTCATGACCTTTTCTGGGAGTTTCTCCTCAGCATAAAACACTGTGCTTGCAAGTGACCTGCTTCTTAATTTTATGAGCAAGTTTCTCTTTCCTGCATTCCTGGCCAAATAATTGATTTTGCAAAGTACTGTTGATTACCACACAAAAGAAGTCCTCATGGGCAGAAGGAAAAGAGAGACTAACAGTGCAATCATATACATGTCTACTCAGAAGTAAGCCCCACTGAGCTCAATAGGACTTATTCCCAGATAAGTGTGTATAGGATTGCAGCCTAGATTTTAATTCAGCACTTTACTCCAGTAATAAGTCTACATACCATTACTCAAAGATCACACTACTTGTGAGATCTCCAGACTGAATATGAGCAGCTCAGATGAGCAAGAATTTTTCTGAACCTCACCTGGCATGTGGTTGGTACCAAATGTATTTTAAATAGCAAAACCGATTTTTCATCAAAAGTCAACCAATTTATTCTGGTCACATTGGGTTATATTTATTGGGTTAGTCCTACTCAGAGTAGACCCCTTGAAATGAATAAACCTAAAGTAGGCATATTAATTAACTTCAGTAGGTCTACTCTGAGTAGGATTAGCATTAGATACAACCTACTGAACTTAACAAGCCTCTTCCAACATTCTGCTTCATTGTGTCATGCCTCTATTGGATGAGTCCTCAGAGGAGGATGAGGAGCAGGGGATTGGCATAGCAGACCCAGGAGAGGAAACAAGCAGACCAACCCCAGAAGCAGCTCCAGACACCCCCCCAGATGTTCAGGATGCAGTCAGACTCGGGGAATGAACAGGAGGCCCCTCCACTCCCTGTGGAGCAAAGATGCCTGCAAGTAGCAGAGCAACACAGGAGTTCTGGCCATTTAAAGCTACAAGCTCATGGGAGTTGGAGGGCTCACTGCTAGCACCTGAACCAGGGAGAGGAGCTTAAAAAGCAGTGAGACACCATTTGCCCTTTGTTGGAAGCAATGTCAAGATGCTAGCATCAGACCCTTGCCAGCTATGCCTTGAAACAGGGATTACCTTCATTAGAATATCAGACTTTGCTTTGTTCACTGACTTTGCCTTTTGGAAGACAACCTGGTACATGCACTGAGACCCCTTGACCCTCTTCCTTACTTACCTGCTTTACAACCAAGCCCCTCCATAGGCAGCTGCTGGCTAATTTTTGGAAATGGCAATGGACTGCCTTCAAGTCAATTCTGATGTATGGCGACCCTATGAATAGGGTTTTCATGGTAAGTGGTATTCAGAGGTGGTTTACCATTGCCTTCCTCTGAGGCTGAGAGGCAGTGACTGGTCCAAGGCCACCCAGTGAGCTTCATGGCTGTGTGGGGATTGGATGGCCCCAGGTTCTAATATTATGAGCAGGAGAGAAAATCTTTATCTCTGTCCATTTCTCTTTTTCTTATACTCCTCTGTCATGGCCTCCATTATTCACTTTTCTTCTCTGAACTAGAAAGCCCCAAATGTTGTGATCTTTCCTTATAGAGGAGTTGCTTCAACCCCCTTATCATTTTGGTGCCTTTTCTGAATATTTTCCAGCTCTGCAATAACCTTTTTGTGGTGCATTATTCAGCAGAATGATATTTACTTGCAAATGGACAACTCTGAAAATCTGTGAGACTTTCCCAAATAAGTAGGTTTAAAATAGGTATATCCACATTACAGTTTAAACCCAATGTTCAAGGTTACAGTTCTTGTGAGATTTCCCACCACCACTATGGTAGAGGTGTTGCACTTTGCCACTATTAATTACTGTAGGCGATCTATACAGTGCCTTAGCATAGGGTTGGGGAACATTTTTAGCTTATGAATCACATTCCTTAACAGGAAACTTTCCAGGGGCGACATGCCAGTGGTGAGTGGAACCAAACAGAAAAGTGGGTAGGGCAATGCTACAGTCCAGCCACACAAAAGAAGTTTCTATACACACATGTGTGTGTGCGCACACACACCTACCTGGCTACCTACCTCTCTCCAGGAAAACAAAGGGCATTATCACAGTTCAAGGAAACTTTGTAGCCGGGAAAAAACAGTCAAGAAGGGCATGGAGCAAGGCCACTGCAGGGTGTGGCCTGGGAAGGGGACATAGCCTAGGGAGAGTCCCAAGGGCCAGAGAGAGAGCCCTGAAGAGCCTGACTTTCCCCACCCCTGAGGACTTCCAGTCAGACGGTTATCTGCTGGTGGGTCCCTTTCTGAATCCATTCCAGACACCCAGAACTCTAGAGTTTTATTCACTCATTCTCTGGCATTGCAATTACCATCAGGTAATGGGAAGAGTGGGGATGGGTCTGTTCATCCTCCTCCACTTCTGGAAGGGCAGGACTCAAAATCATTTAGGGAGCCTTCTCAACTAGAGCAGGTCCCCTGCTGCAGGCAGTCAACCCCAAACACATGAGGGGTTGCAGGAATGGGGTCGGGGTGGTATAGGAGACAGCAGGGCCAATGGACTGATCCCCACTTCAATCCTCACGTGATGATGATCACTTGAGCGGGGTGGGGTTGGGGAACAGAGAGAACAAGTGAATAGAGTTTGAAGGATTCCAGAATCTACTGCCATAACCTAGTTAATTCCAAACTGCAGTGTGGCTTCTCTGTAGAAGATGGTGACAATTTAGAGGGACACCATGCTACATGAAATTGGGTAATTCAAGTTAAACAAGGATGGGTGATATATTGCTGCCACCATCACCATCTCTTGCAGCCAGCCCTTGTCTTTAAGCAAGAAGGGGCTGTGGTGGCGATAGCAGCGGGAACTGAGGCACCTGGTGGTGTCTCACTGTCTCACTTAAGTTAGTAGTGATGGCATATCTGATGGTGTTAGAAAGAGACAATGAAGTTCAGCAGAAGAGTTTCTGCAAGTCAGTGACGGCTATTCTAGGATTTGGGGGTGAGTGAGTGCATGGATTAAACGACTGGCACGATACATTCCTCTCATTGCCAAGGTCCATTCTCGAAAAGCATATTGCATTTGGTCCTACGTTCAGCAACAGTTACAGAGGATTTTTTTTCTGTGTTGCTGATTGTAATGCAATACTGGAATTTAACAAATGTTGAATATTGTACATCATTATTAAAACTTACTTCTACCTCACTGCAACATAGATCTGTTTCCACCTTACACAATTCAAAGTCTATTTATAGATCTGTTTTCCCTCTCAAACCTTTCTGCAAGATGGAAACAACAAAGGAAACCAACTGGCAAAATCTGAGTGGCACTTCTGTTTAAAATCACTTTATGCACACCTCCGTTTGTTTGAGGAATCTCTGCATATATTCATGATAAGTTCGTGTGTGAAGTGAGGCATGAAGGGAACAGACTGCAAATTCTGTTTCATGAAGACTTGGTTTGGCCCTAATAGGAAAACCACTGTTAGAATTAAAATTAGTTTAAAACTGCCTCCAGTTGTAATAATGGTGTAGTGCTACATCGTTAGAGAATTTCTGTTGTATTTTTCTATGTGAAGATACTTTAAAAATAACTAACTAGGATGTTGTAGGTTATCTGTAGCTTCACTAGTTGTGTAGGAGGTGTTAACAGTGCCGTCTGAATTTTGATATTAAGTTTGGATAATATGAATCATCAACTATTACAATCTCTTTATAAAACTATATTTAGGCTAAAGTTTGCAATCGACTTGCAGCATCTGTATGTTGTGTGTGTGTAGGAGACAAGAAAGCCATCAAATGTTTTACCTAGATTTAATTCTACCCAAAAATATTTTGAGTGGTTAATTGTTTGGTAATGAACTTGACTTTTATTGGCTATGATGGCTGAAATCTGGTCAGCTTGATATTGTGGCTTCCGTTTTAAAAAGGCCCAAACTCCATTTTGAGATTCAGAAGCCTAATTGCCTTACTTAAGCGGTAGCCAACATGGTCCTCTCCAGATATTTTTATGGACTCCAACTCCCATCAGCCCCAGCCAGCATAGCCAATGATCAGGGATGATAGGAGTTGTAGTCCAGCCACTTCTGGAGGGCTCTATGTTGGCTACCCCTGCCTTACTTGGTTTGTGCATTGTCTGTCTACCCCAGCCTTTGGGATGTAACTGATAATTTTCTGATTCTAATGTTGCTGTTTTATTTGTTTCCATATCTGGATTTGATATTTTCATTATATTTTATTGCTGCTTGTCATTGTCATATACTGTATTGTTAGCTTCTTTATGCTCCCATTGGAAGGAAGGGTGAGAGATAAGTTTGAGGAAATAAATACATAATTAATAAAAAATATCTACTTGCCCTCCTGAAAGTACCAATTCAACTGTTATTCAGTTTGTTACTGGCAAAAGGGTAGTACGTAGCCCAGGTGTGATGCCGATAATGCCCTGCCTGGCTCTAATTGGATGTGGAGGCCGATGTATGATACTGTGGCCAATGGGAGACGGATGAGTTTTTAAGCGATAGTGGGATCTTTCTCTTGTTCTTTGTTCTTGTTCTACCCATTGGCTTAATAAGAGACAAGTAGGCTGCTCCAGGATTAATGAACAAACATGAATAAGTGACGTTACAGTGACAGACCCCCCCCCCCGAGTCTACATGCATTCTGCAGAATGTCTGCATAGGGCCTACCATATGTACAGTTGTACATGCATAGAGTTTTCTCCAGGTGATTGGGAACCTAGAAAACAGAGTTCCCACTTCTAGGAAGAGAGACCTATATGCATTCCATTGCACAAGAATAGACTATTTATTTATTTACTTGCTTATTTAGTTAAAACAGGGATAGGAAACCTGTGGCCCTCCAGATGTTGTTTGATTGTAACTCCCATTCTCGTTGGTTATCATGACCAATAGACACGGATGATGGGAGCTGTAGTCCAACAACATCTGGAGGGCCACAGGTTCCCCATCCCTGATTTAAAAGATTTATACATCACCCTTCTGCAAATCTTCCATGTTAATTTACAAGAACAAAGCAGAGCACAAAAATCAAAATAAAGTACAATTATAGCATGCAAACTAGGGTTGCCAGGTCAGAACCCTGAGATTTCAGGGGTGACCCCTAGTGATGTCATTAAGGATGACACATTAAGCATCAACCACAGTTTGGAGCATACCATTCAAACAAACAAAACATTATCTGATAGGAAATTAAGATAGAAATCATAGCTAAAAGAGTGTGTTTCAAGGTCCAGCTGAAGTGATGGGATAATTCTTTCTCACCTCCTTAGGGAGCCTGGATAGGGAACCTTTAATGTAGCCTGCATGCGTCTGGCAAGAAGGATTTAAGTGCCCTCAAGCCAATCACCAGAAGGCCACTGTAGGAAGAAGGGAGTCTAGTGCTATGGAGATGTTAGATGGGAGCACTCAGGAGTAAAGATGGATGCCCCTGAAGGCTGCAATTCTAAACACACTTACTAAGCCCCATAGTACTCAACAGGACTTATTTCTGAGTAGAAATGGTTAAGATTGTGATGTTGGTAAGGCTTGACCAGGAATCCTCTGCAACAATATCTATATCCAATCAGGGTAGGCAACCCCCTGCCTGTAATATCCTGCCTCTGCTTTTTAATGTGGCTGCTCCAAACTTCTTTACAGACTTAACCACTGCAGAGAGAGGTTTGAGAAATGAGTAAGAAGATTCTTTACCCTTTCCTGCCTACCCTGTGGGCTGCAATAAATTTGCTTTGACAGCCAACCCAATTCCAGTGAGTAATACTTGACAGTGAGAAAACACACATGGTTTGATCTACTTTCACAGGCAGTAGCTTGGGAACAACAGCAATTGAAGCCACACTTCCCAGTATGTGAATTCTGTTCTACCACTATTGGGCAAGAAACAAACCATCACACAACCAACAAGGTGCGTCATCAGTGGGTTTAAGGGAACTGAGATGAGTGCATGGAACCACTATTGTTGCTTCTATGGATGTAAGGGACTGGGGTCATAGAGAAATGAAATGCAAAGTGTAAAAGAAAAACAAAAGACAGTGATGATTTCCTAAATGAAATACCATACCAACCACAACAAGACTCCTATGAGTAAGGCAGAAAACTCAGCATCCCACCACCAGGCAGGCTTCCTAACCAAAACCAAACTAAAAGAATCCTGGCAGCCAGTAAGCCAAGGTCACAGAAATCCCCATGCAGCACAACCTTACCCGGGGGCTACAGTTAGTGCAGAATGCTGCAGCACAGTTGTTGATATGAGTGAGACCCTATCAGCATATAATACCTCTGCTCTGAAAACTGTACTGGTTGCCAATGAGTTACCAGGCCAAGTTCAAAACGTGCCTTCTCATGTTACAGGTGCCACATAGTACTTGTACTACTCTTGCAAGAAACCAGTCCTTTAGTGTGGCAGCACCTATGCTTTGGAGCTCCCTACCTACTGACATTAGGCAGGTACCTTCATTGTACTCTTTTTGACACCTGCTAAAAACATTTTTGTTTAGACAAGCCTACCCAGGCATGTAGAAGCTATTATGTTTTTTATCTGTTTTAACTCATTGTTGGTTTTATTATTTTGAATACTTTTAATGCCTGTCTTTAACTGTTTTTGCCAAGAATTTTGTCATGCCCAATTGCTTAAAAAATAGGATTGGATAGTGAAAGAAAGATTTATAGTGCAATCCTAACCATATCTACTCAAAAGTAAGTCCTATTGAATTCAATTGGGTTTGAATTCAATTGGGTTTACTCCCAGGTATGTGGGATTAGCATTACAGCTCTACCCACAGAAAAGTGAGTATAGGATTAAAGCTTCATACTGAGAAAGTTTTCAAAATAGACTATGAATTAGAGAAATAAATTATCCTCTTCAAAAGCCCAGGAAAATTTAAACTTGTTTGATTCCTTTTAATTAGAAAAGTATAACCCATTGTAATGGCATCATAGGATGCATGTACACTTTTAAAAAATTTCAATAATTGTTTGAAAGATAAAATGAATATGCTGTTTTTGCAAGAAATTAAATAAAAACCCTGCATGTACACTTTTATTATAATCATAACTGAAATTGCTTACTGTGCATGCCTACCAAGATCCTGCTGTGACCATCTGTTCTTGATTACTGTGCAGTATATGCACACAGAGAAAAAGGTACTCTTGCTGCTGCTGAAAGCTATAAACTTACTCATCTGGTGATGTACAGATAAGCATAAAAAGGAAGCTGTTTTCAGGATTTGCAGTGGGTTTTAGCTATTGCCGGAGGTCAACAAATGCCTTGTTAATCTCAATCCTGACTTCACTTATTGTCTTAAAACCTTAAAAAGGGTGGGGATTTAAGCAGCTGGCTATTAGTTCATTTAACAGAAGTTGCGGGGAGGGGGCGCTGACATTTTGGTGTATATCTCTTGAACCAGACCACCTAGGAACTTATTTTTTAAATGAAAGCTAAGAGTCCGTAGGTTGGGATGGCTCACCTGGAGACCTAGAGAGTAATCGGTTGGATTACTGTAATGCGCTGTACGTGGGGTTACCCTTGAAAACAGTCCGGAAATTACAACTTATACAAAATGCTGCGGCTCGACTACTTACAAACTGTCACCACCGGGAACACATCACCCCAGTGTTGTTCGACCTACACTGGCTCCCAGTTATTTTCCGGGCCCAATTCAAGGTGTTGGTATTAACCTTTAAATCCCTATATGGTCTCGGCCCAGTTTATCTGATGGAGCGCCTCCAGCGCCACCAACCATGCCGCCCAACAAGATCAGCCACACAGGACCTTCTCTCAATCCCGCCAACTAAAACAGCTAGGTTGGCGGGGACAAGAGAGAGGGCATTTTCAGTGGCGGCCCCCACTCTCTGGAACTCCCTCCCGTATGACCTTCGACATGCCCCTTCCCTGAATGTATTCCGCCAAGCTTTGAAGACCTGGCTCTTCAGACAGGCCTTTGGGACTTACGGGGAGGGTTAAATTTTTACGACCAATAGCCTACTACTCTGTACTGGAACTGTTTTATTGTTTTATTGTTATATTGTATTTTATGATGTATTTTATTATGATGTAAGGTATTGTTGTTAAATTGTACGTCGCCTAGAGTGGCCATTGGCCAGATAGGCGACCCACAAATTAAATTATTATTATTATTATTATTATTACCCCAAAAGCCCCCCAGAAACTCTGGGTAAAACCCAGAGACCTGATAACCCTAATGCAAATTTTCAGCTGAGTGCACATAGTTCCCCCCATTCTCCTCTGTCAGGCAAACAGCTGGCGGAGGAGGCAAAAGCAGCCAGGTGAGCAAGCAAGGTCAGGCAAGACTGATTTCTTAGTGTTCAATTTACTGGTATGCAATGAATGTTTGGCTTTTTAGTTGCAAAGCCAGAAGCAAGCTACTGTGAACTGTCCGTCTGTCCGTCCGTCCGTCCATCCAATCTCATCTCATATTTTTCTAAGTGTCACACTACCCGTGAATGCTTCTGCCCAGGCATGTGCCTGTGCAGAAGCATTCATGAGTAGTGTAATGCTTGGAGGTGAAGCAAGATGGGGCTGTGGTGGTGATGGCAGTGGGGACTGAGGCGCCTGGTGGTGGTGGTGCATGAGACACCCAGCAGTGGTGCGTGAGGTGCCCATCGGTGGCTTAGGTGGTGCGGAGGACAAGTCTCCCGGAGGCAGCAGTGGTAGCAGTGCACGAGGTGCCCAGTGGCAGTGGTTGCGGCTGTGGTGGCAGTGCATTGGTGAGCGGCTGTGCTGGCTGGGCCTGGCACTCAGAGGGTGGATAGGTGGGAGGGAGACCTGTGGGGGGGCAGGGAGGGAGGGGAACTGGTGACCTGTAGCGAAAGTGAGGGGAGAAAGCTGGTGATCCATGGGTGGAGGGAGAGTGGTGCACTGGTGACCCATGGGGGTAGGGAGGGAGTGCTGGTGACCTGTGGGGGAAGGCAGGTGAATGAGTGGGGAGACAGATGGGCAAGTGATTGGGTGGGGGCAAGTGGGCAGGGGGTGGGCTAGCGGGCAGAGAACTAGCAAGTGGATGGGCAGCAGGGGGAGTGAGCAGGAGAGAGGCAGGTGAGAGAGCGGGTGGACTGTTAACGTCAGGGCTGTGGAGTCGGAGTCGTGGAGTCGGAGTCGGAGTCGGAAGCAATTTTGGGTGGAGTCGGAGTCGGTAGAAATGTACCGACTCCGGCTTCAAAATAAATTTTGATTGACAATGTTTTAAAATATAAATTCAAAATGTCAAAGAAGCTTCCCATGAAGTCAGCTGTATTTGAGCATTTCACCATAACTCAAGATGGAAAACATTTTGTGTGTCAGTGTATGACACAGGACCCAGATGAAGACAAACGCTGTGATGCCAAGATCAGCGCATATTCAGGCAGCGATAAAAATGCTCCTATGAGAGCTTCCAATTTAAAAAGACATTTACAGCCCTTTCCAGGGCTGTGGAGTTGGAAGCAATTTTGGGTGGAGTTGGAGTCGGAGACGGACAGTAGAAAAATAGAGGAGTTGGAGTTGGAGTCGAAGGTTTGGCGTACTGAATCCACAGCCCTGGTTGACATGGATGAATGAGCAGGCAGAGCGGGTGACAATGGCAATGTAGGAGGCAGGTAAGCGGTTGAGGTGGGGCAGTGGCAGCAGCAGCCTGGGCAGGCAGGAGACCGATAAGCTGCCTAAATATGGTCGCAGTGAGTGCCTGGGGAGCTGTTTTGGCAATTGCCTGGGGTGTGTGTGTAATTTTGGGAGTTGCCTGGGAAGTGGGGGCAGTTTTGGGAGTTGCTTCTTTGTTTGTGGTTGTATTTGGGAGTCCCTGTGTGTGTTTGAGAGTCCCCAGGGTGGGGAGTTGGGAGTCCCTGTGTGTGTGTGTGTCTGTGTTTGAGAGTCCCTGGCTGGCAAATTAAGCGAATGGGGGTGTTGGTGATCAAAATAAGCAGGCCTAGTTTATTTATAAGAAGTTAAAGGGAGCCCTGCTGGATCAGAATAAAGGATCATCTAATCCAGCATTCTGTTCCCAGAGTGGTCAACCAAACACCTATGGAAAGCCTGCAAGTAGGACGTGAGCACAACTGCACTCTCACCACTTGTCATTCCTAAAAAGTGATATTCAGAGGCGTACAACCTCTGATACTGGAGATAATATATAACCATTATGTAGCTATCAATAGCTTTAGCCTCCATGAATTTGTTAAATCCTCTTTTAAAGTATTCTAAATTGGTGGTCATCACCACATCTTGTGTTACAGCTAGTGCAAAACGCAGCAGCCAGACTGCTGACGAGGACCAGACGGTCCGCACATATAACACCTGTTCTGGCGCGTTTACACTGGCTACCTATCTGTTTCCGGGCCAAATTCAAAGTGCTAGTTTTGACTTATAAAGCCTTACATGGTGCGGGACCACAATACCTGGCGGAACGCCTCTGCCGATATGAACCTACCCGTTCACTACGTTCAACATCAAAGGCCCTCCTCCGAGTCCTGAACTCACAGAGAAGCTCGGAGGGTTGTAACGAGATCTAGGGCCTTTTCAGTGGTGGCCCCCGAACTATGGAATAGTCTGTCCAACGAGGTGCACCTGGCGCCTACACTTTTATCTTTTCGGCGCCAGGTTAAAACCTTTTTATTTTCCCAGGCATTTTAACATATTTTATTGTTGTTAATATATACCAGGCTGTTAAATATTTAATATGTATGCTTTTAGTATTTCTATTGTTATTTTATTTTATTTTATTGTATTGTATTTACTTTATGCTGTGCACCGCCCAGAGAGCCTTTGGCTTTGGGCGGTATAAAAATTGAATAAAATAAATAAATAATAAATAAATAAATTACCAAATTCCATAGTTTAACTATGCCCAGAGTGAAGAAGTACTTCCATTTGGCAATCCTGAATCTGCACCATTCAGTTTTATTGGATGAATATATCTCTTCTCCCTGTTATATGTTTGCTGAAATACAATTGAAACTGAATTCTTTGCAACCCATTTGTTTAGCCTTATATTTGTTGTTGCCCTTGTTATTTAGTTTGCTATCAATTGATCCATGCATGTTAAAGAAAAGGAACCAAATTTATGTCCCATTGGTTCAGTGAACTGGAAATCTGTCTCCAGTTCTCAATACTTAATTAGGATTGCACAGAGTGGGTGAATATAAATATTTCTTACAGGTCACATCTTCATGTGAAAGATTCTGAAGCTATTTCTATCTGAAGTGCCTTCTGGCTTTGCTTTCTACATTCACATCAGGAGTTTTCAACACTTAGTCAAAATTTCTCAGGATGGATTAAAGTGTGTGTGTGTGTGTTGAACCTGTGGCTCCAGATGTTGTTGAACTCCAGGTTCTATCAGCTACATCCGGCATGACCAAAGATCAGGGATGATGGGAATTGTAACTCCAAGGTTAAAGTTTCATTGAGAGAATAAGGAAATGAGTGTTAATGAACTACTAGAGAGTGTGCCGGGGTTTATTTTATTTTATTATTTCATTTATACCCTGTCCTTCCAGCAGGAGCCCAGGGCGTCAACCTCTGGCCACCTAGATGTTGTGGGCCTCCAACTGCCAGCAGCCAATGGTTAGAGGTGTTAGTAGCTTTAGTCCAGCAACATCTGGAGGGCCACAGGTTCCTGATCCCTGCAGTGTGCATTCCACATTAAGAACATAAGAACATAAGAGCCTGCTGGATCAGGCCAGTGGCCCATCTAGTCCAGCATCCTGTTCTCACAGTGGCCAACCAGGTGCCTGGGGGAAGCCCTCAAGCAGGACCCGAGTGCAAGAACACTCTCCCCTCCTGAGGCTTCCGGCAACTGGTTTTCAGAAGCATGCTGCCTCTGACTAGGGTGGCAGAGCACAGCCATCATGGCTAGTAGCCATTGATAGCCCTGTCCTCCATGAATTTGTCTAATCTTCTTTTAAAGCCATCCAAGCTGGTGGCCATTACTGTGTCTTGTGGGAGCAAATTCCATAGTTTAACTATGTGCTGAGTAAAGAAGTACTTCCTTTTGTCTGTCCTGAATCTTCCAACATTCAGCTTCTTTGAATGTCCACAAGTTCTAGTATTATGAGAGAGGGAGAAAAACTTTTCTCTATCCACGTTCTCAATGCCATGCATAATTTTATACACTTCTATCATGTCTCCTCTGACCTGCCTTTTCTCTAAATGAAAAAGCCCCAATGCTGCAACCTTTCCTCATAAGGGAGTCACTCCATCCCCTTGATCATTCTGGTTGCCCTCTTCTGAACCTTTTCCAACTCTATAATATCCTTTTTGAGATGAGGCGACCAGAACTCCAGAATTACAATCTCAATAGGACTTTGAATGGATAGCAGGGGCTGAGTACCAGATGATGTGTTTCAAGCAAGGGTGTAGTAATCCAGGATCTTGGGAGTGGGTGTGTCTGAGAGCAGGGTCCCAGGAAGATACCTATGTCTCCAGTATCCTTTCCTGCTGATTGGAGCCATCAGAGTGAAAGGAGGTGAGTCAGCCACTGAGAAGAATCTTCTCAGTAGCTAACACTCCCCTTTCATGTTGATTGGTTCCTAAGTACATCTGTTGCTGTGAGAGAGGGTGCACAGGGGAAGGACTGAGGAGTGTGGAGATGACGTTGAAGAGCAAGCAAGCAAGGGAAAATGGGAAAGGGGGTAGTGAAGGGGAGAACTTGAGCTGAAGGGGTCTCTCTCTCTCTCTGCTGCAAGGCCTCCAGTTTGTTTCTTTGTTAACAAGGATCTTATTCTCAACCCAACCAAACAAAAGAAGGGAGGGGGAGATGTGTGATTTTGTTCCAGCTGAAAGCCAGGAATAGTAGGGAGGAGGAGGGGGAAAAGAGAGAAAAACATTCAGGGGGGGGAGAAAGTGTGTGTGTGATGGTGTTTCAGTTTTTAATGATGTACTGTACTATATGTATGTGTCATGCATGGTAAGGTGACGTGCAAATGAATATGCCTAAGTGTGTGTGTGTGTATTGCAGCAAACATCAGAAGTTAGGATTAGAATTTCCATGCTTAAGTTTCCTCCTAAAATTCATAAGTTCTGTCCAAATGCAGTTACTCTGAGTCTTTGCATGACAACCAAGAAAGGAAACTCAGCAAAGGAAATGACTTTCCTTACAGTGTCTTCCTTACATGTCGTGCACAGAAAATAGTAGGTCTAGCTGAAAGGCAACACATGGAGATCTGCACTGAATGTTGCAATGCATCGCTAAGGGAAACAAAGTAAGAGACTGAAAGCTCATTTTATTGTATAATCTTAGAAGAGGCACGGTTGTGAGGGGGCATGGTGTGACTATTATGAAGGCAACCTGCATTCCTGAATTTGGCACTAAACTACTGGGTTCAAGTAGATGCAAGTCACAATGTTACACAGCACTGTTTTACTCCTTTCTGCATATTTTCTGTCACACCTATCACTGGAACAGCTCCCTTATTCAGTTCTTGTTAGGAGGGAATTTCTCCTTTAATTCCTGTTCTGAAAACTCACTTTATCAGATGATATTACTTCAGAAATATCCATCTATCCATCTATCTATCCATCCGGCCCTTCCTTCCAAAAGAGCCCAGAGAGGCAAACTACCAAGCAGTAAAACAATACCATTTAAAATAAGATAAAAACAGTTTTAAAGCAATTAAAAGCATCTAAAAACAGTTTAAAACAATAAGATCTAAAAACAATTTTAAAAACAATTGTACCCTTGCAGCTATCAATTTCAAGGTTGTTAGCAACAATTTGTTTCAGCCATCAAATGCCTGAAACAGTATTCATATTCAAACATAGGTGCTAAGTACGTATATAGCCTGTTTCTGAGCTTGGTCAATCCACAGGTGAACAAACAAGAACAGAAATTGGGGGAGGAGAGGGGAAAGGAGGGGGCTTCTCTACTAGAGATGGGCAAGCTGTCTCTGGATTGTAATCTACCATGTGCCCTCTTGCAAACCTCCTTTCCACTGGAGGTTTGGCCCTGCCCCAGCAGCAGCTTGCTAAAAATGCCCATGAAGCACTACAACAGCCTTTCTCAAATTGGTCTCTCCAGAAATTTGGGACTCTAACTGCCATCAACCTCAGCCACCATGGTTATCAGTCAGGGATGACAGGAGTCACATTCCAACAATATTGGATGGACATCAGTTTGGGGGAGGCTAGAGTAGAGAGCATGAAATGGGTGGTGTGAACGTTATTCATCTATGAATTGGAAGGAGGGATAAGCATAGATAAGGTGTTAACAAGCAAAGAATCAAAGCCTATCTGAGTTTTTTTTCCTCCACATCTTGCGAGGAGAGTGCTGTTGCGATCAGGTTCTGCTTTTGAGCTTCTCATAGGCATTTGATTGGCCAGTGTTAGAACAGGCACTAGACTCGATGGGGCCATTGGCCTGATCCAGCAGGCTCTTCTTATGCTCTTATGTTTATGTAAGTTAACTATTTTAAAAGCAACTCTATAGCTTTTGTTTTAGGACAAAAATGGGAATCCTCCTACTGTTGTCAGGTAGAAGAGTACAATGGTTACAGTACAAGCCATTTCAGAACTCAGTTGCCCATCACCAGTGTCAGAATCTGGCCCCTTAATCCGAATCCTTCTCTGGTGTTTCTTCTACTCAGCAGCTAGAATTATTGGTTAGCATTTTAGTTATTTCTTTGTGTTTCATCACCCTCATTTTTTAAAAAAAATTAAAGAACATTAGCAAAATATTTAAAAGAAAAGATAATGAGAAATGATGATGCTAATAGCCACTATTGAAATAATGTATGTGAATGCATTTCAGTTAAGACTCACAGAAATCCCCAAGGTTATTTTAAACTGTAGACTTGTTTGTATGAATTACAACAAAGATATGCATGAGCAGCCGCTGTGTCTCTTCCGCCCATGTGTCACTTCAGCTGTCCTGCTGCTTATTCCACCAAGAGGAAGCAAACCGAAACGAACATCCCTTATTATTTAACAAACCCTTTCCCTAAAACTATCCTTAGCTGAGCCTACACTATGAAACACACCCCTGGTGCACGGGAAGAGAAGGTCTCTTATTGAAATGCAAGAAACACAAAAGTAAGGAGAGGATGAGAAATGGTCTCCATTATCTCTTTATCAATAGAGAAGACACAATGGAGTTGCCTTTTTAAAAAAAATGATCACAAGAACATGATTTATTCATTAGCTCCATTTATCAATGTGGGCAAAGACTGGTGGGGATTGTAGAATAATTTCTTATTGATTTGCCTTTTTTATTCTCTGAGGGTGAAACAGTTTTGACTTCAAGCTGCAAAGAAGTTAAAAGTAGAAAGGCACCATTTCCAAGTGGACATATCATCCTATAGTGCCAATAGCAAACTCATTCTTCACATGGGGATTCTTATGTAGCCCAAAATGACACCATCCATGCACAAGACATCAGCAAGCTTGGGGGAACTCCAAGGCTTACAGAAGTAGAAAACATCTTTCAGAAACCCCCCCCCCCATAGCTCAGTGAGGACTAAACATGATGATGGACTTGGTCTGATGAGTTATGATTGTGGAGGCAACAAAAACCAGGAGAGGGAATGGAATGAAGTATCCTGGAAATGGACTTGACTGGCTGGAACCCTGAAAGGAGCACTCTATGCTGTAATGCTGTGCTGAACTTTTAAAAAACTGTTTAAGAGTATAGCGGAGCGAAGTGAATATCACTTTGAAAAGAGTGGGCATTATGTGAAATTTCTCAATACAAATTTCAATTTCAAATGACTTAGTGTGGGGGAGTTACATTATTGCTTAAAAAGGTGGCCCAGGGTTTTTTCCTTTGATTCTGAATGCATTTAGGGAAAGTCCCATGTTCACTCACAGTGGCATAGAGCTCTTTGGAGCCAGCTTCTAGCCAGGCAGCTCTTCTAGGAATGGTCTTGTCACCAAGAGATGCCATGACCATTTCAGGGACAGCTGCCCGGCTGAAAGCCCGTTGCAAAGTGCCCTGGGTCACTGTGAGCAAGCACAGGGTATCTTTTTAACATTTTAAGAACATCTTATAGTGATGTGGTAACATGACTATTTCTGGAAGTGCTGCCTGGCTAGCAGCTGGCTGCAAAGAGCTCTGCACTGCTGTGAGTTAGCGTGGGGCTTTCCTTAAATGCTCTCAGGATTAAAGAAAGACTTCTTGGTCACCTTGTTATGCTAAAAAGGTATATCTGACACATCCACTCACTGGGTCCTGCAATTTTTTTAATAAAGTTTTTTTTCCCCGTGAAGGAGGCAGGAAAGGAATGTCTCTAACATGGAGAGTGAAGGTATGTGTGTGTGAGAGAGTGAGAGTGAGAGTGAGCCGACCACCTACAGGGTTTGGCACAGCATTAGCCTCCATATTATGCTCAAAATAAGCTACGGAAATCCCTGGTACATAGTATATTATGGATCAGTGCATTTGTTGGGGCAACATCCACTCTAGCAATTGTCTAAGGAGCACATGAGTCTGCTGTTAAGCTCATGCCTCAGCTATGTTTGTGCAGGTAAGCCACTTGTGGAAGTTGGGACGGCCATAAGGATGTTGTACATGGGGCTGCCTAAAATACTACAGTAGGGCCCCGCTTACCGGTGCTTCGTATTCCGGCGTTCCACTAATGCGGCGGCGGGAAATTCCCCTTTTTAAAGCCGATTTTGCGATTTTACGGCATTTTGCGACATTTTCGTGTCATTTTCGTGCGACGGCCCCATTATAGTCTATGGGTTCCGCTTTACGGCAATTTCCGCTTTACGGCAGGGGCCTGGTCCCTAACCCGCCGTATAAGTTGGGCCCTACTGTACTGCCATTCCAGAAATCATAGCACTTGTGTATCCAGCACCCACATGGAGGCACCAGTTCACACAAATGGCACCTCTGCAACAATACAGCCCTATTGCAGTCCTAGCAGTGCTCTGCACGCTGTTGAGGAGATTTTGTGGGGGCCATTGTGATATTTGAACTGTTTAATGTTTGGCTTGTGTCTACATTAAGGTAAAATTTATATTCATCTCTTGATAAAGGGTAAGACTATGGTGCTTCTATGCATCCATGGAACTCCTCATGAGTGTTAAAAGTGTGGCAAAAACAATTCCTATTTGGATCTCTTTGCATACCTAAGAGGAGATAGACAGAGGGTCCTCCAGCTGGCTAGACTTCCTATCCTTACCTGTGTTCCTCTACTTGTCTTCCTTCTGTTGTAAATTGATACTCTCAGGGAGCTGACCTCACTTCCATCCTCTCCTTTCTCCTTCGTGTTCTTCTTGGACCAGCCAAGGGAGACAAGTCATCTTTCCTTTGTCTGTCTTCCTTGAAGTATAAGGGCAATATCCAAGCTTGGGCATTGTGCCTCCAACTTTGTTAGCTAAAACCTTTCCTATCAAGTATGTATTTCCATTAATAAAGTTGTCTTTTTTTATCTTGAAACCAAGTCTAAGTGATTCAAAGCAAGATAAAAGCTTGCTTTCTCTCAGGTAAACCACACATATTCATGCTGCACTAAATGCTGTGCAAGCTACACTCAGCTAAATTCTGCTCAATTGTATCAATATTCCAACAATGAGGAAGGGATTTTCCATTGTCTTCTATGTCAGGAACAGCTCTACATGTCCCTACATTCCCATCACACACTCAGAACTTTGACACCAAAAAGAATGATAATCTCCACATTGGGCAGAGTTCTATGTACATAGCAGAGCTCCACCGTGTACTACACAAAAGCTGCTGGATTGCAACAGCTCCACAGAGGAACCTGACCTAAGTAATGAGCTTTCAGCTCCAGACATCTAGAAATATTGGTTCTGGCACACAGATGCGATGGTTTGATTTGCTACAGCAATGGCTGTAGCCCCATTCTTTTCTTCTGACATATTAAGCCATAATCAATAGCTTCTCCTCTGTTTGCACAGCATTCAAAATCCCTGGAGGCCCACACAAAGCTCATTTGTTTTTTCCCTTTTGTTGTTAAATCATATTTCCAAATGCTCCCAGAGATTCAGGTGACAGTTATGAAATTGTCCTGCTAGGTTTTCAAAAAACCTCCCACCTGTTAAAAGTGACAAGCTGCCTTGCTCATCTCCAGAGGAAGACCTTGTTCATCTCTGATTTTTATGTGGCTAAATCATCTATATAATTGCTGCCCATTATAGAGTCTTTTGGAAATAAATCCAACTAACTGGAGAGTAAATATCACCAGGCATTGATTATTATAATTTATACAAATGGTTTGTTGTGATGAGTCTCTTTACAAAGAAAAGGTAAGAGCCTACTTGAGATTTTCCAGGCTCAGTTCAAATTTTATTGTTTTGACTATAGGCTATGAAATCAAGAAGGCACGTACACACACACACACGCACGCACATAGTATACAGAACAAATTAGACAAGCCTGAACCCCAAAAGTCACAAATCAGTAACAAAAAATAATAATTAAAACCCATTCACTGTAAGTCCATGTGGGTGTAAGCCACCTAACTTAGACAACCTTGGTTTTCTGCTGCCTAGTCCACAAATTGATGGTTGGATCTTCAGAAAACCCCCTCAAAGCAATTTTTTTGCAGTGCTTTGAAAGGGGCTTTGCAAACATCCTTTTGGCTCAGCCAGGTTTTTACCTGCCCCACACCTGATGTCATATATGACATCAGGTGCAGGGTAGGTGGGCATGGCTTTGCCAAAATTGCATTGTGAGCCAAAGCGGGAGGCCTGATGAGCTTAATTAGGCCTCCTGGCTGGAGGTTTCCCATACTGGGTTAAAAGCTAGTCTCTGAAGAGCCTTGCTTTGACCTCTCAAAGATCTCCTTTGTGATACTAAGTGATGACAAATATGACCTGGCAAAAATGATAAGCTATCCATTTCACAGAGACTGGAAATTTGTGATATTGTTATATTCTAATGGCTAGGCTCAAAGATTATAGGACCTTTCCTTTGAAATACTGTGTGTTCAGGGTCACCCTTCAATGAATAGTAGTAAAATGGTGGTGGGTGGTGTCTCTAAATGTGTGGCTCCTCTCTGCGTTTCACCACTTGTTTTGATTACGAACCACTTTGAAAATATGTAGAACACACAGTACTTTCTAGTTAGTTAATTTTTAAAAAAAATATCATATTTATATCCTGCCTTCCTTCTGTCACAGAACCTGGGCATTCAGGCACTGAACAGACCCAGACCTGTTTAGCTTCAGCAAGTTGATGGCTTCGGATCATACCCTGGGACCATAGGAAGCCATATATCCACTAGGAAGGATGTTATTTTAAAACATTTCCCCACCACCACCATCACCTTCATTTGTGTTAATAATAGCCCCAACAGGCCCTTGGATGAATAATTTGATTTATCAAGAGAGCTGACGGGATTTTAAGTTTACACTGATGTTACTTTACTGACGTTGGCTGTGCTGCTTACTGTTCAGTTTGTAAGTTTCTTAGTTAATTAGGTTTTTACAAAGACAACATGAATCTCCATAGTTCTCTCTTCCTTAAAAAAAAGTACTATAGAAAAGCTACCCTGAATTTTTGACTGCTCAGAAGAACAGTGGAGAATAATGCAATGACTGGTGACAGACTTTTCTTTGTTAAGCTGGTGTTTGCTAATTAACAGAGATAATTGGTTGAAACTCCTTCAATAGGAGCTAATGGGTGAGGAATAGTTTCTTGGGTGGGTAATTCACCTGCTTGGGTGGCATCTAAAGTTGGAGAAGGAGAGACTGAATATGAAACACTGAATTGGCTGAAGCTGAAACTTCCTGAATTAAGGGCTCTTTTTTATTTGGGAACCAGATGCAGGAGCATCAGCTGCACTGTCTGCTTTAAGGAGTGTATTCATTTCCACTATGTTCTGCTTCTATATTGGTTAATAAAACAACTCTTATGAAGGTGAGATAAATCTAGTGTTCTTTCTCATACAAAAGAAATGGTACCACCCCTCTTACAACATACTGATGGTCTGGGCTTGTGCGTGCATGTTCCCAATAAGGCTCAGTAAAACCTTTTTTCCTACCCTCACCTACGTGCTCTCCGGGGCATGCACAGAGGTAGTTCAATGGGACATCAGGGAGGATGGGATACCTCCAGTGTCCCTATCCATCCCTCCTTCTCTGTGCTTTGCTGTTCAGCTTGGCTCTGAGCCCAGCTAACTTGCATCGGCAGAGAGGATCTTCTACATGCCGATGCTATGCCTGCTATGCAAGAGGATCATGCTGTTTGTGTGTTGATTTTACAGCAGTTATCATTGGCAAATATATTTCGAAAGCCAAATAGATTTATAAAGCTACCTGAGGAAAATAGGACTGTGATATATATTCCATCTCTAGTCTTCATTACCAAGTGTGGGCAGGGAAATGTCAAGTCTATTGCTGACATACAGCCAAGCACACAAGAATTTAAAGAAGCTTCTCTATCATAAAATGGGCCTGCATAAAACCAGATGTGAGATGTATCAACATTTAAACTTTGAATCAACACTAGCAGAGGCTTTTTTTACTTCCCAACATGGAGAATAGTGTGAATTTGTTCAACTGTTCAAGGTATGAAGACAACAATGAAGTGAATAATAGTAAAAACTATCTTTCCTTCAGAACAGAAGAGAGTGACTAGAGATGATGTTAATCTAGCAGAATTCCTGTCCAAACATATGCAATATATATATTTGTATCGTGGTAAGATGGAGTAGGCAAATGTGAAGGCTCATAGGATTTAATTCCAAGCTCACTGGATTCATTTGCTTCAGTTTCTTGTTAATAAACCCTGTGATGGGGGATGGCAGTATTTCATTGCTTCAGTATCTAAAGAGAAATACTGGGTGATATTTTCAAACTGTGTATATAACGAGTATCAGTGTGCCTGCCTGTGCATTTGAAATTTCAATTTCAAAAAATTCAAATATGTTTTAATAAACAGAGTGGAGAGTAAGACTCAAGATCCATATTCTGCTTTGCTTGATTTTGCCTGTTTGAGTGGGTCATCTCATTACTACTTGAGAAATTTAGTTTTGCATAAGTCTTCAATGTCAAAGCAATAGTGGAATGTGGTTGTCAACAAAGCTGGCACTTTTCCAGCTTTGAATAAGTGGAAGTTATTAGTACTCAGATCCAGAGGTTCTGGTGTGCATGCATGGGCTCTGATTCACATGTGGAGAGCCATATCACTGGGAACTGCTCCATTCATCCATCCAGAATTGGAGAATGTGCTCTCTCTCTGTATCCCCACTGCTTGTGTGGAGTTATGTGTAGAGCTGAGGCTTTGGGAGCTTTAGATAACAACCTGAGCCCTGCACACAGCCAACTGAAAGACAAGCACTGAACTTTTTCATATCCAAGGTAGGAAGGTAAAACACATACATAAAACTCATCTGATCATTGAAAGATGTTACAGCTCTGTTTAAACTAAAGGTCACTGATCTGATTTATTTTTTGTTTAGTAACAAATGTTTTCTCATCCAGAAACATGGACTACAAAAGTCATCCTGTGACTTCTGAGAAATGTCAGGAGATGCAGCACTTTTTCTTGGAATGAACCTAAAAGTAGTCCACTGACTCCACACTGTGTTTTTTTTTAATGAACAAACTTGTAAGGCATTTATTTTAGAGCACCAAATTAATTATCTTCTTCCATTTACAAACATACTTATCTGGTGAACTATGATAGAATTAAAGATGCTGGCCAGGGCCAGCCCAAGATGTTTTGCTGCCCAAGACAAAGAACAAGATGGGGTGGCCTCCCCCAGGCAATATCATACCACTTTAAGCAGCCATTGCTTCTCCCAAAGAATCCTGGGAACTATAGTTTGCTAAGGGTGCTGAGAGTTGTAAGGAGACCCCTATTCCCCTCACAGAGCCATAATTCCCAGTGTTCCCTGGGAAGAGGGATGGATTATTAAACCAGTCTAGAAATTATAGCTCTGTGAGGGGAACAGGGGTCTCCTAACAACTCTCAATACCTTTACCAAACTACAGTTCCCAGGATTTTTTGTGGGAAGCCATTACTGTTTAAAGTGGTATGATACTGCTTTAAACTTATTGTGTAGATGGGACCCCAGTTTCTTGTACAGAAACTGACTAGACTAGCTGTTGAATCTTGCTTCAGCACTGGTGATGGGACAGTGTTATTGGGGGACACACAGCTCTGTTCTCCAATACCTCTCTGCTGCTCCCTGTCCCGTGTCAACATTTCTCTGACTAATCTTAAGGGAAGTCCCTGATGCAGCCTGGTAATCCTTTGTTAAGCTGATCACTCTCTACTGGTTAGAAATACTCAGCTGATACCTCCTCACTTGGGGGTGGGGGAGGCACAAAACTGCTGAACTAATTCAGACCAAACACTATGCTTTGAGAGCCTGTAGACAGTTCTTATATGGTTTAGTTTAGCAATAACTGCTCATGGCCCCATGCTAGAAAATGTTAAAATAGTTTTCATAAATGACTCTAAGTCCATGTTCAAACCAATAAAGGCATGTGCTCCCATGAGTTTCTTACACCTGTGATTTTCTTTTTAAAACTTCTTCTGAGCTCCAGTCTAAATTTATTGACTTTTCCTAGCCTTTTGTTCTTATATCTAGTCATGCAAATGCAACAAGGGCAATCCACACATGGATTTCCTGCTGGGTCAGGAACCACGTGAATGGTTCCTGGGGCCGCATCCTTACATATATGGCAACTATTCTCCAAAACTGGAACTGTGCATGCAACATTGAACAGATGGTTGGCACTCTCAGCTTTGACAGTAACAGTCACCTATTTGGAGATAAAAACATGTAGAGCTGCAGAAAAAAAAAGTCAGCCAAGCTGCTAAGAAAATTAAATATGAAGATTCTTCCTTGGCTACTCAATCACTCATAAAAATGAAAAAAAAAGAAAAGTTTATAAAACTTGTCTGAAGAGCAAAAAGCATGCTTTCAGCTAGCTAACAAAACTAAGGATAAGATCTTTTGGAAGCTAGTTAACAGTGGTTGCTGGAAATATGAAGAGAGTTATCAAGATTTGCTCTTACCACATGTGTCCAATTCTATCTGGGAACATTCTTAGCAGTACAACAAAGCAAACCCACACATGTCTAATCAGAAGTATGTCCCATTGTTTTACAATGCTGTTGGGAGTCTAGACCAAGAGGTAGACTCCTAGCAGGGTCACTCAAGGTGAAATGGTCAAAGCTGAGACACCAGACTAAGATGCATCCAGACTCAGAGGAAGGCAATGGTAAACCATCATTGAATACCTCTTACCATGAAAACCCTATGAACAGAGTATCCAAGATGCAACACGACATAGTGCTGGAAGATGAGATCCCCAGATCAGATGGCACTAAACAAGCTACTGAGGAAGAACAAAGGGCAAGTACCAGTAGCATGGAAGCCCAGAGGCTGATGCGCACAGATGCAAAAGGAGAGTCCGGAGTTGTACGATGCACACAATAGGAACATGGAATGTGAGAAACATGAACCAGGGAAAGTTAGAAATTGTCAAGCAAGAAATGGAACACATCAACATTACAATACTTGGTGTGAGTGAATTAAAATGGATGGGAATGGGACATTTTCAATCAGGCAACTACAAAATATTTTATGCAGGAAATGAGAAATTAAGAAGAAAACACATTGCTTTAATAGTGAGAAATGATGTAACAAGAGCAATTAGGAGCTACAATGCAAGGTCTGAGTGAGTGATATCAATGAGAGTTGAAATGAGAAACCTATTAACATAACCATCATCCAAGTCTGTGCTTCAATGGCAAACACAGAAAAGGAGGAATTGGAGAGATTTTACACAGAAGTACAGGAAGAAACTGATCACACACCAAAACAAGATGTTCTGATAATCATGGGGGACTGGAATGCAAAAGTGGGAAACTGAGAACTAGAAATTGTGGGGAAATGGGGCTTAGGAGATAAAAATGAAGCAGGAGAAAGACTTATTGAATTCTGTATTGGGGAGCCACTTAGGGAATCCTAAGGGGGACTGCGCTACCCCCTTCTATTTTTTTAACCAATCTAGAGGAGATTGGCCCCTCTAGGATGCACACCTGTGGTGAGGTTTGAGAGTGTTGAAGAAGCTGAGAGCAATGCCATCAGGAGTCTAGACCAAGATGTTAGCTTGCTCGCTCCTCTGGGTTGCTGTCTCTTGAGAAAGCTGAGATTCCTCATAAGTGCTGGAAGGACTGGGACCCCCTGCCTGACCCTGAATCCAGAGAGAGGCTGCAGTCAATGCATCGTTTCCTGGCTGGGTCAGGGGATAAAAGCCCAGCTGCCCTTGGGTGGCAGGTGTGCCACCGGCAGGGTCACCACCAAAGGTGTGACACCAAAGGGGATTGTCCCTTGGGGAGGTGGTGAGTAGTTTTGAGAGTGTTGAAAAAGCTGAGAGCAATGCCATCGGGAGTTTAGACCAAGAGGCTAGACTCCTAGCAGGGGCACCCAAGGTGAAATGGTCAAAGCTGAGACACCAGACTAAGATGCATCCAAACGCAGAGGAAGGCAACGATAAACCACCTCTGAATACCTCTAACCACGAAAACCCTATGAACAGAGTATCCAAAATGCAACATGAGGTATTGCTGGAAGATGAGACCCCCAGGTCAGATGGCAGTCATTGAGCTACTGAGGAAGAACAATGGACAAGCACGAGTAGCGCTGTGACTAATGATACAGCTGGGACAAAGCCAAAATGAAGCTCAGAGGCTGATGCACACAGCTGCGAAAGGAGAGTCCGGAGTTGTACGACGCACACAATAGGAACATGGAATGTGAGAAACATGAACCAGGGAAAGTTAGAAATTGTCAAGCAAGAAATGGAACACATCAACATTACAATACTTGGTGTGAGTGAATTAAAATGGACAGGAATGGGACATTTTCAATCAGGCAACTACAAAATATTTTATGCAGGAAATGAGAAATTAAAAAGAAATGGGGTTGCTATAACAGTGAGAAGTGATATAGCAAAAGCAATTAGGAGCTATAATGCAAGGTCTGAGCAAGTGATATCAATGAGAGTTGAAATGGGAAACCTATTAACATAACCATCATCCAAGTCTATGCTCCAAGTGCAAACGCAGAAGAAGAGGAATTGGAGAGATTTTATGCAGAAGTACAGGAAGAAATTTATCACACATTAAAACAAGATGTGCTGATAATCATTGGGACTGGAATGCAAAAGTAGGGAACAGAGAACAAGTGGAGATTGTGGGAAAATGGGGCTTAGGAGACAGAAATGAAGCAGGAGAAAGACTTATTGAATTCTGTAAAGCCAATAATTTGTTTCTTGCAAACACATTTTTTGAGCAACAGAAAAGACGACTGTACACGTGGACCTCACCAAATGGTCAATATAGGAATCAAATTGATTATATAATTGGTAGCAGAAGATGGAGAAGTTCCATACTTTCGGCAAAAAGAAGACTAGGAGCAGACTGCAGTACAGATCATGAACTGGTCATATCAAAAATCAGAGTAAAGCTAAAGAAGAAGAACAAGGTAATCATAATGCCAAAATACAATTTAAATAACATCCCAGAAGAATATAAAGATCAAATAAGGAACAGATTTGAGGCTTTAAACTTAGTTGATAGAGAACCAGAAGAACTATGGATTGAAGTCAGAGACATCAGGGAAGAATGCAAAAAGACAGTATCTCTAGTTAAAAAGAGAGAAAGACCTCAATGGATGACTGAAGAAACTCTTAAAATGGTTAAAGAGAGAAGGCAAGCAAAAGCAAAGGGAGACAGAAACGTGGTCAGAACCCTAAATGCAATAATACAGTGACTAGTACATAGGGACAATGAGAACTATTACAATAGTTATTGTATAGAAATAGGACAACAAAAAGGGTAGAACAAGAGCCCTATTCCAAAAGATTAGAGAAATGAAAGGGAAATTTAAACCAAGAGTAGGGATGTGGAATAATCAATAGGGGAACACACTGACTGACCGAGATGAAATAAAAGGAGGATGGAAGCAATACACTAAAGATCTATATAAAAGAGATGCAAGGATGACAGATTCATTCATGGAGGAACCGTATGATGAAGAACCAGAAATTTTAGAATGCGAGGTGGAAGCTGCTCTTAAAATACTTGGAAGAAACAAATCACCAGGAAGAGACGGCATACCAATAGAGTTGCTACAAGTTACTGAGATGGAATCTGTCCAAATTGTGATAAAAATTTGTCAACAAATATGGAAAACTAAACAATTACCCACAGACTGGAACCATTCAATATACATCCCAATTCCAAAGAAAAGGAAACCCAGGGAATGCTGTAATTTTTGAACTATTGCCTTAATATCCCATTCATGTAAAGTAATGCTGAAGATTCTACTACAAAGGCTCTTGCCATATATGGAGCGAGAAATGCCAGATGACCAAGCTGGATTTAGAAAAGGAAGAGGTACGAGAGATCATATCGCAAACATATCGCAATCATATCGCCTCTCCTGCTATGAATCTACCTGTCCACTTCGTTCAGTATCTAAGGCCCTCCTCCGGGTACCAACTCATCAAGATGCCCGGAGGATTACTACTAGATCTAGGGCCTTTTCTGTGGTGGCCCCCGAATTGTGGAACAGCTTACCAGAGGAAATACGCCTGGCGCCTACGGTATTTTCTTTTAGGCGCCAGGTTAAGACCTGGCTATACTCCCAGGCATTTTAATGTTTTAATGTTTAATGTTAATTGTTCATCTTAATGTTTTAAATTTTCCTGTTATTTGAATTGGATTTTATTGACATGGTATTTTAACTCTGTTTTGTACACCGCCCAGAGAGCTACTAGCTATGGGCGGTTTAAAAATGAAATAAATAAATAAATAAATAAATAATACGTTGGATAACGGTACAGACCAAGGAATTTCAGAAAGAAATCACCCTGTGCTTTATAGATTACAGCAAAGCCTTTGATTGTGTAGATCATGAAAAATTATGGAATGCTTTAAAAGAAATGAGGGTGCCACAGCATCTGATTGTCCTGATGCACAGCCTATACTCTGGACAAGAGGCTACTGTAAGGACAGAATATGGAGAAACCTATTGGTTCCCCATCAGAAAGGGTGTGAGACAGGGGTGTATTTTATCACCCTATTTGTTTAATCTATATGCAGAACATATCATACTGAAAGCAGGATTGGACGAAGACGAAGGAGATGTGAAAATTAGAGGGAGAAATATCAATAATTTAAGATATGCAGATGATACCATACTACTAGAAAAACTAGTAATGATTTGAAATGAATGCTGATGAAAGTTAAAGAGGAAAGCACAAAAGCAGGACTACAGCTGACTGTCAAAAAGACTAAAGTAATGACAACAGAAGATTTATGTAACTTTAAAGTTGACAATGAGGACACTGAACTTGTTAAGGATTATCAATACCTTGGCACAGTCATTAACTAAAAGGGAGACAATAGTTAAGAAATTAGAAGAAGGCTAGGACTGGGGAGGGCAGCTATGAGAGAACTAGAAAAGGTCCTCAAATGCAAAGATGTATCACTGAACACCAAAGTCAGGATCATTCAGACCATGATATTCCTTATTTCTATGCATGGTTGTGAAAGTTGGGCAGTGAAAAAAGTGGATAAAAGAAAAATCAACTCATATGAAATGTGGTGTTGGAGGAGAGCTTTGCGGATACCATGGACTGTGAAAAAGGCAAATAATTGGGTGTTAGAACAAATTAAACCAGAACTATTACTAGAAGCTAAAATGATGAAACTGAGGTTATCCTACTGTGGACACATCATGAGAAGACATGATTCACTAGAAAAGACAATAATGCTGGGAAAAACAGAAGGGAGTCAAAAAAGAGGGAGGCCAAACAAGAGATAGATTGATTCTATAAAGGAAGCCACAGACCTGAATTTACAAGATCTGAACAAGGTGATTTATAAGAGATGCTCTTGAAGGTCGCTGATTGATAGGGTTGCCATAAGTCATAATAGACTTGAAGGCACATAACAACAACATGACCACCACCACCACCATCATACAAGTTTCACATAAGTGAAACTTACGTTTCACTGTTGGAAATATTTTGTAGTGTCCATACTTTAATAAATGTTTATTTTTGTTAATGTTATGTTTGACCCGTTTGTTAAGAATCGGAGGGACTGCCTAAGGTCCCTCTCCAGACGTGATCAGTACCGTCAAATATGAGAGTGTTACTCACTTGCTGAGTGTGTTAGTATGCAGGCATCATTTCAAATATCTCTGGATCTGGCCCACAGTCTTTCTACAGCTAAATAGTTCCATTCATTAAATTCATTCCATTCAGTAGTAGAGCTGAGAATAGTGCTTAGTGATGGGTATAGTAGCTAAAATGTTGGAAACCTTCATTTGTGGCTTAAGAAGTTGATTGCTTCCTGGAGTAGTACAGCTAATTTTTCTTTCTGAATGCTGCCTTTGTCTTGAAGATGATGGATGCTAGCTTAATAAAGCTGATCGATTAGATTTTTGTCATCCATAGAAAGAATGCAGTGTAGTTAATGGCAACCTTTGACTAATAGATCCCTCTTCAAATGTCAAGGGGGTGGAGTTAGTCTAAGGCAAGTTCCAACTTAGAACTTCCCAAAAAGCTTACTTCTAGAAATATTGTCCATCTATATATAATTATTATTTGTTGCATTGGCCATGTATTTATTTAAGATACTAACAATTACAACTGCTAGGAAGGCTATGGTCAAAGATTTGGAAAGGAGAAAGGCTATTAAAGACAACAGCAGAATGATAGAGCAGCGACAGATAAAAAAACAGATTCAAAATCAGACATTCAAAAAGTCTGGATGAATAAAAGAAGGTTTTCAGCTGCTACCAGATGGATAAAAGACTCACCATCAGGTAAGCTTCCCTTGCAACCTTGTTGTAAAGATGGGGCACTGCAAGAAGAAGACCCTCTGTCTGTTCACCTTCTGCCAACCTCAGAAGGCAGGAGCAGTCTGAGAAGGATCTCAGAAGATAACCTTGATATTCAGGCAAGTACTACAAATATGCAGAGCTTGGAAAGTCCATTTAAAAAAGGAACTAGTTCAAGTTCAATATGTCCAAAAAGGAATTAATTCCAGTTCACAGTTGTCCCTTCACAAAATGAACTAGTTCACATTCAGTTCAAGTTCAGTTAAAGTTCATCCAAATGATCCTCTGCCATTTTTTCAGCATCAGACTGTTACAAGCTGCTATCTTGAAGTATGAAATATAGAAGACTAAGAAGAATAGAAGACTAAGAAACATTAAATCACACACACAGTGCAATGTGAACCATTGAATTTATTGTACCCAGCAATTATGATATTTAAGCTTAAAAGCCCAGCGTCTAAGAGAATGGACTTAAAGATGAACTAGAAATTGTTCAAAGTTCTACCCCTAAATGAACTTAAAAATGATCTCATGAAGTATAAGGATTTTGTATATCAGAACAAAATCCCTTGTTATGCATCAATAAACAAAGAAAAACCCTCAAATGATTTCACACCTTCATGGTTCAATTATCTTAAAATATGAGCAGTTCTCTCTTCATATTTTAGAAAAGGTTAACCACTGTGAGATACAACAGAACTAGAAGAGTTAATACTGAAAAATAGAAAGTAATTATCAGTAATCAGTGCTAAAATGTGAAACTACACCACAACTGGTTAGATATTATGTGATAAAATGGGCAAAAGATTTTGAAGGAAAATATTTCTATGCAGGGTTGGCGCCAGGCATGACTGGTCCCTTGGGCACCAGCCTACCCTGGATCTATGGCACCATAACTCAACACCCTGCCATACAGGCAGCAAAGGGCTAATAAGCCTGCCCACATGTCCCCCTCCCTCTTGTGTCGTGTGAATGATGCGCACATGCTTGTCATTCAACAAAATGGTGGTGGGGGCATCAGCCCCTTAGAGAAGCCCTGCCACCATCTTGGGTGATGCATGCACAATGAGCATTGCATTCACACTGATGGGAAAGGTAGGTGGGGCGTGCAGGCAGGCTTATTGAAACCCGCACTGTCTGTATCGGAGGGTGCCCGGGAGCTCTGGCACTGGCCCTGTTTCTATGGCCACATGGGAAAGGCTCTGAAAGCATGACCATAAATTCTCTTTGATCATGGCAATCAGAGAATATTGTTATAAGGTCATGATCAGATTGTATACAACATAGGGTTGCCAGGTCGGAACCATTCAAAAACCTGAGAAAATGGGGGCGGGCCCTAGTGACATCATGGGGCGGGCCCTAGTGATGTCATGGGGCGGGCCCTAGTGACATCATTAAACATGATACATTGTATCAACCACAGTTGCTTGGAGCATACCATTCAAAAAAAATTCTCTGGAGATTAAAATAGAAATCTTACCTAAAATAGGGTGTTCCTAGGTCCATCTGAAGTGACAAGGTCATTCTTTCTCACAAGCTTAGGGTGATGCAAACTGGAAATGGACTGCCTTCTAGTTGATCCCAGATAGGGTCTTCATGGTAAGCAGTATTCAGACAGAGGTGGTTTACTATTGCCTTCCTCTGAGTCTGAGAGGCAGTGACTGGCCCAAGGTCACCCAGTGAGCTTCATGGCTGTGTGGGGATAAAAACCCTGGTCTCCCAGGTCACAGTTCAACACCTTTAGGGAACATTTAATCTAGCTTACTTGCTTCTGGCAAGAAGGGTTTACGTGCCCTCAGGCCAGGCCATTGTAGGAAGAAAGGAGCTTAGTGTTGCAGAGATGTTAGGTGGGAGCGCAGATGGATGCCCCCGAAGGCAGCAACTGTAAACATGCTTATTAAGGAACTAAGCCCCATAGAACTCAATAGGACTTACTTTTGAGTAGATATGGTTGCAGCCATGTTAAGGACAAGGGAGGGCATTCTAGGCAAAACAGACAAATAATTGGGTCTCAGAACAAATTAAACCAGAACTATCACTAGAAGCTAAAATGATGATACTGAGGTTATCACACTTTGGACACATCACGAGAAGACATGATTCACTAGAAAATACAATAATGCTGGGAAAAACAGAAGGAAGTAGAAAAAGAGGAAGGCCAAACAAGACATGGATTGATTCCATAAAGGAAGCCATATGATTCCATAAAGGCATGCCTACCAAGATCCTGCTGTGCGTGCTTCTTGGATGTTCTGGACCTCGTCCCGGCCATCTACAGCAAGATAAAGGTGGAGGGACAGGCACATCAGCTCTGAGAATTGCTCAGCCCACAGCCGCCACCCCCTCTCTCTGAGGTTATGCAGCCCATCGCTCTCTCTGCCCCCCCTGAAGTTATGCAGCCCCCTCCCTGAGGGTCTTCAGCCCCTCTCTGAGGGTTATTCAGCCCTCTCCCTGGGGTTTCTCAGCCCATCTTTCATATATAAATATTCAATATATTTAGGTCTGAACTTTCACAGATTTATCTATAAGTCCTATTGATCTCTATAGAGCTGTATAGACATGTATAGGATTGTTCCATGAAAGCCTACATCAAAAACGATACATATTCTAATAACAGGAAGTGAAAAATGCAGTATTTTAATAACTATAATTATGATAGTTACAAGTTGGTATTTTCTTTTAAAAAGTTGGTGTTCTGATTTAAAAAACTTAATATGCAGGAAAAATGAAGAGTAAAACTACCCCCTTTCTACCAAAACTTCTATTGAATGTAGGCCTTAACAGGAAACAGTTTCAGGAAGTATAACAGACACAGCATACCTTGCCTTGTTGCCAGTAAAAGGGAATTGCTTCAATGGCTCATTTAATAAGTGTCATTGAAGCCATTTTCTTTCCCTGGCAGCAATGTGTATGTATGCCATTGTTGGCTTTAAGATATATAAAAAATACACACACAACACATCCAAGCAGCCTGGCCATGAGGGATGATGGAAAACATTCTGAGAAAGCAAACTGAGGAGGAGAGTATGTGATTTTTGAGAGACTTCTGCTAAGAAAATGTTTCTAAGAGCATCAGGCCCCTGTGAAAGTAAATATTTGTAGTGTCTTCAGCTACCTAGTTGTCGTTTCTTATCAAAGGCTCAAATTCCCAACCATCTTTTCCTCCTTCCATGCATTGCAAAGGGTGAGGAGGATTTTAGGTCCATGACTTGTCTGTCTCAAGAGATAGCCCTGAGAATCACAATTCAACCTTCCTGTTAAGAGCTCTGGATAGCAGTTACTGTTATTCCTTCTAATAGCCAAGTCAGGTGGTGACTACTGACAGCTGAAATGAAGCCACTGAGAAATAAGAGGGAGATATCACTGCTTACCTTTTGCAATAAGTGCCTGAGTGTTGTGTTTGGAATAAAAGAAGGACTAAGGGTTTTCAGTGCTTGTCCTCTTCAGGGATAAGTCCCTTGTACAGCAATTGCCTGCTGGAACACAGGGAAGCACCTTTACATAATGCAACATGAAAGAGGCTTGTGGCTCACTGGGGAGGATATTGTTCCTTTTAGACTTTGTATGCCGAACCAAGACACAGACAGACAGTCCTCTCTCTCTCTCTGAATTGGCCCTCTGAAACAGTGATGGGCACTGCAGAATTACAAGCTGGACTAAGAGAACAGACCCTGATTGTAGATGAAATTAAGGTGGTAATTTATAAATAATGGAACCTGGAGAACTTTGGGGGTGGAGATTAATTTGGAGAAAATATGGACAGGAAGTACATAGGAACCTTATTGAAAAGGTAGTGGCACCTCTTCAATTTTAGACATTTATTTCCCTTTGAGTTCCATCTGGAACATATATTCTTCTGATCTGTGATTCTGACAAAAGTGAAGGATTTAAGAGGAAATGCTGAAGGAAAGGGGCTGGAAGAGTTTTGTTTGAAGAATCCTGGTGGTTATTTCAGAAGACAACAGTACAAAGTAGGACTTGGGTGGGCAACTGACTTGTTTTAACTGGGACCATGTTTTCAACAGAGACCCAGTGACATTGTCTGTGCCCATGGCTGCAGTCCCAGAGCCAGAAATGCAGGTAAAGGGCTTAAAAAAAAACTGTTCCCACAATGCTCTACTTTTATGGTATTTGTTTCACCACAATCAAATCCAAAGAGACAAGTCTAGCTATGTAATGTATGAAGTATAAAGATACATAGGTTTCTTCCTTTGTGAAGATCTCATTCTGTTAGCATGGCAACTTAAAAGCACACAGTTTGGGTTTTCAGACCAGCTTACTTTAAAAAGGGAGATTTAAGTTATCTGTTTTTTCAAAGGAAATAGTTTTCTTACTGCCTCTTTCCACTGGATATGTTATTCCACCCACACGGAATTATATACTGTATTGAGTCTCTTTCTCAGATAAGCAAAATTCAGACTCTAGTTGGGCCCCACTGCACATTGTACTTTGCACTCCACTCCACAAATCCTAAATCTGGATTTCTACCAGAGCTTCACATCCTCCAATTAAGCTAGCAGGGAGACAGAGGCACAAACAGTTATCATTCTGAAGACTTGTTTTCTACTGATTCAATTTCTGCATCTCAGTTACCCAGTGTTCCTATTAACCCTGAGAAAGAGGGCAAAAACCTAAGTATTCTCAAGCTTATTTTTGCTGTTTTTCTTATCCCATCTGTAGCTACAAAGGCTTCACATCCTCCTGTTAGTGCTGTTGACCAGAGCAAAGGACTGATGAGAATTCTCAGGCCGTGCTCTGGTTTCCCTGCCCCCTCTACTATCCCCATCCCCCCCGCAAGGCTCCCATAGCAGCTTCTTTTTTCTATATTCCCTCTTACCAGCCCAACATTGGCTGCACAAGCCTCCCTAAATACAAAACCCATACAGCACAAATACAACACCCATACATCTCTCTCTCTCTCTCTGCCCGAGCCAGCCACCAACCTACACCTACTGCCCTACAGCCTTCTCAGTCAAAATGCAGCCAAACCGCCTTCTGACTCAAAACGCAAACACTCCTCCTACTGCCTTCTGATTCAAGACACCAAAGCTCCTCCTCCCACCCAATGACCTTCTCAGTCAAAACGCAAAGACTCCTCCTACCGCCTTCTGATTCAAGACGCCAAAGCTCCTCCTCCCGCCCAACGACCTTCTCAGTCAAAACGCCAAAGCTCCTCCTCCCGCCCAACGGCCTTCTGATTCAAAACGCTGAGGTGCTCTAGCGGCTGCGATAGACACCACAGGCACAGACTGCCTCTCAGTGGGAGGAGCTGCCGCCGTCACGCAAAAGCCGGACATCCACGGCTTCAAAGCAACTATTGCCGGAGGCTGGAGATGGTCCCCTTTTGCCGGAGACTCCGGCAGAAAACCGGAGACCTGGCAACCCTAATACAACATTAAATAAAACAAATCAACTGTATTCAAAAAAACTATTGGAATGGTCAAAAACAATCTGGGAATTTTTTTTAAAATTTTTTTTAAAAACAACTTTGTTGAGAGTGCCCTGTTGGAAAAGGATGGAAAAGGGTCAATAGAAATATAAAAAGATTTTAGGATGTGCAATTTCTTTAGATCATTTTTGTACCTTTTAAATTATATAAATGATTGTGTTAATGAAGTACATGAAGAAATTGGGTCCTGTATGGCAGGGGTCACTAATCTTTTTATTATTATTATTATTTATTTAATTTTATTTAATTTTAGGCCATAGGACGCATTTGGAATTTTGAGGAAGTGCCATAGGCACCAAACACAAAATGGCTGACATAAGGGTGTGCCATAACACAAAATGGCTGCCATGGAGACATGGCATAGTGGCTGCCAAATCTAAAAGAGCAAAAAGGGGAAAAAAGAGGAATGTCCACAAAATGATGTGGACATGCTCCCCTTATCAACTACTTGATCCATGGGTAAAAAGGCACCAACATCAGCCACTGCTGTGCTTGCTCGAAGAGAGAAGCTCTTTGCACTTCTCTATTCAGAACAGATGGGGTGGGTGGGCATCTGGCATCCAGTTAAATATGGATATGTTAAAGGGGGGTTAATGAGCCAATGCATACAGGAACTGAACAGGAAGAGTAAGGAGAAGAAATGGATTTTTGAGGGGATATTTACTGGGAGCTTTTGTGGGTACCATAGGAGGTGCTGGGCCCTAGAATATAAGAATATGTTATGATACACAGTGGGGAACAGCGTGCACATCTAGAGTTTTGTTTTTGATGTAGCAGTTTCAGCTGCTAAAGAGACAAGATACTAGTTATACTAACTGCTTAAGTGTATCAGAGTAGAATTCGGAAAATCCAGGTTCAAATCACCGCTCATTGCTCACTGTGTGGCCTTGGACCAGTCACCATCTCTCAGCTTAACCTACCTCACAGCGTACTTGTAAGCACAAAAATATGTGTAGGCAGGGGGATGGGTGTGTGTGATAATGTATGCCACGTTGAACTCCTTGGGAGAGAGGTGGGATATAAATTTAACAAAATAATATAAATTTAATAAAATAAATAATAACTCTTCTTATTTACTTTATGTAAAATCATTTCTCAACTGCTTAATAGTAAAAAAGAAATATCCCCAAGAGGCATACAAAAACAACATGAAAACACCAAAACAATGTAATAAAAACAGATTAAAAACGGGCAAGTAAAACTAGGAATTCAGAAAGAACAGAGTTCAGTCTTATGAGCCAGGGAAAGCCTGGGCAAAAAGATATGCTTTCACATATCTTTGTCTGAAGTAACTAATAGATGATGTTTCACACATGGCAGAGGGAAGGGAATTCCAAGTGCAGGAGCAATGGTACAAAATACCCATTTTCAGGTCACAGCCCTATCATATTCTGTTGGGGGTGGTGCCATGAGTAGAATTGCCCCAGATAATCTATGTGATTTTATGTCTATACAAGGGCAGGCAGTCTTTCAGATCACCTGGTCCCAAGATAAGAAGACATTGAACATGGCCTAGTAGCTGACTGGCAACCAGTGTAAAAGAACATAAAAAGAGCCGACATCTTCATTGAGCTATCCATGATGATCCAAGGTCTCATTCCTGGTCTGTCCCTGCCATATAAGCATATATGTAAAATGAAAATCTTTGCCCCATGCCAATATGCATAACTTTACACTTGTTTACATTGTATTGCATTTGCCATTTTACCGGGCATTCACTGAGTTTGGAGAGGTCCTTTCGGAACTTTTCACAATCCCTTTTTGTTTTAATGACTGTGAACAAACTTGGCTGCCTCATGGCTCACCCCTAACTCTATACCATTTATGAACAAGTTTGAAAGCAGGGGTCTCAATACTGATCCTTGGAGGACTCCACTTTCTACATCCGGACCTTTAGTGTGGCGGCATCTACCCTGTGGAATTCCCTCCCCTTAAATATTAGACAGGTGCCATCTCTGTTATCTTTTCGGCGCCATTTAAGACTTTCCTCTTTCAACAAGCCTTTTAAGTTGAGACCTATCCCAGTCTGCATCTGTGTTGGAATTGCTTTTTAATATGTTCTTAAACTTTCTTTTTAAAATGTTTTTAATCTTAGAAGATGTTTTGATAGCTTTTTTTAAGTAACTTTTTTGAAGATGTTTTTGTTTAATATGTTGCAAAGTTTGTTTTTATGATGTTTTAATGTTTTTAATGCTTTTGTTTGCTGCCCTGGGCTCCTGCTGGGAGGAAGGGCGGGATATAAATCTAACAACAACAACAACAACAAAACAATCCCTTGATTGGGAGAACTGTCCATTTATTCCTACTCTCTGCTCCCTGTTATTTAACCAGCTCCCAATCCACAAGAGGACTTCTCTTATTCCATGACTGCTAAACTTACTCAGGAGTCTATGGTGAGGTACCTTGTGAAATGTTTTTTGAAAGTCCAAGTACACTATATCAGCTGGATCACTTCTATCTATATGCTTGTTGACATTCTCTTTTTTTATCATTAATTTTATTCAAATTTTCAAACACAAAACAAAACAAAACAAAAAAGAAACAAATCAAACAATAAAATAAAATGTTGACTTCCGATTTGTCGCAGATCAGCCATAGGTCTATGATATATAACAAACCTGTCTCTTAACATATTACAAAATCACTTTCCTCCAGTAGTTATCTTAATTAATCATCAAATCTCATTAACATCGCTTTATTCTTTCTGCAAAAAGTCAAAGAGAGGTTTCCACTCCTTGAGAAATATATCCATCGATTTTTCTCCAAATAAACATGTCAATTAATCCATCTCATCAAGTCTGCTAGGTCCAGTAATTTCAATAGCCATTTTTCCATTATCAGTGTTAATTCCATCTTCCAACTTCCATCCTTGCACCCATAATAATCTTGCTGTCATAGTCATAGTCATATAGTAAGAGTCTGATGGGAATTTCCTTCATCACAAATATTTCCTTGCCATCAATTCTCAATGTGTTGCTGAAATATTGTTGTAAGGTCATATCTCTGTTCCTCTTTTTTACGAAATGCACTAGCACATCTCTTGAGAGTTTTTCCATTGTCACATATCTGGAATTAATTCTATAAATTTTCTCTATTTCAAGTTCCATCAAATCATTCCAGTCCAGAAATTCCATCAAAACATTGATAGCTTTATCTCTGATATCTTCATCAATTTCTCCAGAGACAACGCCGAATTCCAAACAGTAATCTTTATCTCCAGGATCCACAAACTCCAAATATTTTTCCAGTTCCACACTTGATATATCTGTTCCAATCTCCAGGACTTGCATCCTCCCTTCAATTTTTGCCATAAAGTCCAAATCTTTTTCCAATTCTACATTTGATATATCTGATCCAATCTCCAAAATTTGCTCCTTCCCTTTAATTTCTTTTTCATCTTCTATTGCTTGTCCATCTGCTTTTTTTCTCATATAATCCTTTATTTCTTTCAGCTCCTGTTTCACTTTACCAAATTCAGTTGCCATCTCTTGTCTACTCTGTCCCAGTTCTTGTTTCGTTATCTTAATCTCATCCATTATCTTCTGAAACATATCCAGAGGGGAAAACCCTTCCAGGGATACATCCAGGGTCTCTGCCACTTCTTTGATTGTCATTCTTAAAGCCGAAAAAAAACCCCTTCAAATTTCCAATATAACCACAATTCCCAAACAAAGAGTAATTTGCTTCTTTTTCCAGCAATAAGGGAGTTAATATTCCAGGCCTGTTGACATCATCTGGCCAGCACAGTTCTTATCTCCCGCACGTCCAAGAATGCAAAACAAATTTGGTTCACAGCACCGAACAATTAGTAACATACACGAACAGCAGATTCGTCTAAAGAAAGTAGTCCAAGAAAAAGTAGTCCCAGACATATATCAATCAAATAATCATCTAAATCAGATTTTCTCTTCGGGTAAGTTGCCCCTCATCCGTTTTAATCTTTATAGTTTCCAAATTCAGGCCAGCTTTTTGCCATAAAAAATAAGATAAGCTTTTAAAATTTTCTTTCCTCCTCCTTAATTCCTTGTATAAAAGAGAGAAGTGTAACTCACCCAGGTATCTTAATTGCTGATTCTTAAACAAATCTCTTTTACTGTAGTAATTTAAGCCAAATGATAAGATTAGACAGAAGAAAGCTCGCCCGTTGTGGATCGTTTAAAAGAAAAAACGTCTCGCTTTTTTTCAGCCCAGCTTGCTGGAAGTCCTAACTCCGTCCTCGGCTGCTAGGTATGCCTTCTTATCCCAGGGAATTCCTGATCAATTCCAGCCACCGACAGCCCAACGAAGTTTCTGTGGATAATCTTCGGTTCACCCTTGCCTGGGAGAACATTTATACCAGTCAAAGTTCCCTTTTGACTGATTTTAAACTGAAAAAAGCTTCCTCTGAGACAGAGCTCATCTCAGAGGCAGCCACAGGCGGAGCAATCCTTCCGGGAAGTCGCTTGTTGACATTCTCAAAGAACTCTAATAGGTTAGTGAGACAAGACTTACTCTTGCAGAAGCCATATTGGTTCAGCTTCAGCAAAGCTTGTTCTTCTCTATGCTTGGCTATTTTATATTTCACAATACTTTCCACCAGTTTTCCCAGGACAGATGTTAAGCTAACCAGGATATAATTTCTGGGATCCTCCCTGGATCTCTTTTTAACGATTGGTGTTATGTTGCCCACTTTCTAGTCCTTGGGTATGGAGCTGGATCTGACGGGCAAGTTACATATTTTTGTTAGAAGATCAGCAATTTTGCATTTGAGTTTTTTGAGAACTCTTGGGTGGATGCCATATGGACCCAGCAATTTGTCAGTTTTTATTTTATCTATTAAGCTAGAACTTCATCTCTCATCATCACTGTTTGCCTCAGTTACTCATGCTTCCTTCCTGCAAAAGTTAGTTCAGGCACAGGCCCTATATCCTACAGAGTGAAGACAGATACAAATATTTCATTCAGTTTCTCTGCAGTCTCCTTATCCTGCTTTAGCACACCTTTGACTCCCTTGTCATCCAAGGGCCCAACCACCTCCCTAGATGCCACAGTTCACTCAGCACTGGTGTAATATGTGTGCATCCAGGTGTTCCACTCAACAACCTGGTCATAGCATTCTGTACCAGCTGTAGCTTCCAAATCATGGAAGCCCCAATAGAGTGTATCACAACTGTGAGGTTACCAACACATGAATCATGGCGGTTATGCTATCCCTATCCAGGAAAGGGCATAGCTGGTGTACCAACCTAAGTTGGTCATAGGCACTCCTCATCATGGAGGTTATCTGGACCTCCAGTGACAAAGACTGATCTGGGAACAGCCCCAAACTATGTACATGTTCCTTCAGAAGGAGTGGAACACTGTCCAGAACTGGTGGGCTTCCCAGATCCCTGATCTGGAAGCCACTCACTCACAGAGTCTTTATTTTGCTAGGATTCAGTCTCAATCTGTTGACCCTCATCCTGACCACAACTGTTCAAACGAGTCACAGCTTCTCCTGATTCAGATGTAACAGAGAAATAGAGCTGGATGCCCCAGATCTTTTAATGACCACTACCAGTAGCTTCATATAGATATTAAACAGCACTGGGGACAAAACAGTACCTTGCAGCATCCCACAGTGAAAGTGCCAGGGGGTGTAAACATAATCCCTCAGTGCTATTCTCTGAACCCATCCCTGCAAGTAAGAGTGGGATCACTCTAAAACATTGTCTCCAACTCCCATCTCATGGAGACAGCCAGTGGAATCAAAAGCCACTTGGGATATCAAGCAAGAGCAACAGGATTGCTCTCTCCCTCTCCCAAAGGTCTTCCATGAGGATGACCAAGGCCAATCTGTTCCACAATCAGGTTTGAACTCAGACTGAAATGGATCAAGGTAACCAGTTTCTTCCAAGAGTATCTGCAGCTGAACCACCATTACTTGCTTGAGCACCTTACTCCACAAAGGAGTATTTGTGACTAGCCAGTAATTGTCAAGTAGGGTCTAGCAAGGGCTTTTTTAGGAGCAGCTGCACTACTGCCTCCCTCAACGCATGAGGGACCACCATCTTGCACAAAGACTCATTAACCACTCCCTGGACCCACCGAGGCCCAACCAGCTAGTTTATATAAGCCATGATGGACAAGGTTGAGAGGGTATATTGTGGGCTAAACCACTGCAAATTCTTGTCCATGTCTTCAGATCTCATCAACTGAAATGGATCCCACAAGACCATATTTATGTTGTCTCCAAAACAACAAAGCTTTCACATGCACACATATAGCTTCTTTGTCCTATCCTCTATTATGTGGATAGGAAGAATTATTATTATAATTAAACAAATTTATAGTCCGCTTCATAGCCTAAAGCCATCGAAACGTTGTACAAGATAAAAACAGGAAAAATCTCAAAAGTACACATTCTGAAAATGAAATCATTTGAACAAACTCTAAAAACAATAAAACCATCTTTACAACTTCTAAAAGCAGTAACACAATTTCTGCATAAATGACTAGGTTACATCTATGGGAAAGTCTTCTTAAACAGAAATGCTTAAGTAGGTGCCTAAACATGACACACTAAGTGCCTGTCTCATTTCAGCTGGTAATTGATTCCAGAGGCCTTGGAGCTGCAACACTATAAGCCCATTTTCTACTATAAACTAAGCCAGATTGTAGTTGGTGAAGTCCTAGAATAAGATTTAATGAATTGTAACAATAGAGCTAGAAACATTTGTTGTGAAAAATAGTGAAATTCATTGTAACCTGCATTGTAGGTCTTAGAAAAACAAAACTTATGAGATGTTTAAAATAAACATGACGTTGGTACTGATCACACTCAAGGGACTTACAGTGAGTATTATATTGGGCTCAAATATGGTAGCTGCTGTTGTGTCAGTCAGGACTGTGCTGGTACTATACACAAAAGAAAATTAACAAATTAAAAACTGACCTATTCCACTTTCCAAGTTAGAATAGAGATGCAACAAATATGTCCAGACAGATGACAAAACCTTTATATGATGAAAAAGGACCTTGAGCAATAACATTGTAGGTTCTCCTGGATATATGTAACATAGCTTGTATCTAATGAGATTCAGCTCTTTCCTTTGTGACTCAGGTTATAGCTCTGGCTCCAAGGGCAGAGTTATTTTTTGTGCATTTTATAAAGATTGCTCATTTTATCATTTTATCAAAATGTTGAAAAGTGCATAGCGGTTTTACCAGCAAAAGCGTCTTGAAAAGGTACATCCTGGTTCTATCTTTCCATTCATTTAAACCCTGAATAAGTTTAGGATATAGAGCTGATGATGATACACAAGAAGTTAAAAGGAAAAGGGTGAAATAGAGGAAACTGTCCTTTTCATGAGGTAATGTTTTCAAATCTTAGCTTCCTAGGCTAAAACCCTCGAGTTCTTTAATCATAGGTCCTGGACAAAGTGACTCCTTAAATATCCTTGCCGATCCATCACAGTGGTGACTCACAATGCTCAATAGATGAAGCCACATTGGATGCATTCTTATAAGGCTATGTGATGTCAGAAGTGCAACCCACCCAGTGGGGTATACCACAAACAGCATATAAAATACCTCCATTTCTTGACATTTGCCAGGCTGATTCTAAAATTGGTTAAAAAAACAAAAACAAAACAAACCAAGAGGACAAAATAAAATGCAAGGAATTTTTAGTCATGTAGCTGCAATTATTGACCAAATAATTCTGCTTCTTTCCTCAGCTGCAGAATCGGAACAGAAGACTCCTATTTCACAGAGCCTTGTGTGAAGGAACACCACAAAGCACGTAAAGCACTTTGTGCATTAAAGCTGCATTTCTCAACACACACACATTAAGGATTAAGTCCTGCTGAACAAAGGGGAACTTCTTAGTAAACATGCTTAGGTAAAATTGTTCTATGACTATTAATGAAAGCTATGGAAATATCCCAGTTATCTATAAAGCAGATTTTTACATTTATTATGCAGGACCTTTCCTCTTGAGTGATCTCTTCCTAATGATCTCTGCTCTTCATAAATTACATGCACAAAAAGCATTATTATTCATCCTTCACCAAAATGTAGCAACTTCAGAGATGGAGCACAGCACCATGCTATCCCAGTAATGCTAATCTTCACCTTCCATTTTTCTTTCACTCTTTCCTTTCTTTCTTAATAGGAAAGGAAGTGAAATATAATTTCACTAATTAAAACAGCAGGAGGAATTCTAAGGAGCCAAGCTTTAACTTTAATTACCCAATTTGGAATCTGACCAGTTCTTGGGTCTTAAAACACTTGTGCAGCGTTCTCTAAGATGTTACAATAACCTCACAATTATTGCATGTGTCATTCAAAAGATTTCCTGCAAGATAGTGCTACTGGCACTATACTCGGGCACTAGAATAAACTGTGGAATGAGCTTACTTTAGAAACAGTCTGAACGTACCCCTAGTCCTTTGCAGGCCCCACAAACTGGTTGCATCAGGACTGGAGAAATGCTACACAGCCTATGAAATGAGGGCAGGATAATTCAAGCAGAACTAACAGTTTTGTGGCGACTTAAATGACTAACAAACTTAGTATGGCATAAGCTTTTGTGGACTACTCTCCACTTCATCAGATGAAGCAGAACTGTTTCTTTATTGTACTACAGGTAAAAAACCTGAAATCCTGATCCTGCAGTCTTAGATATCTGGATCACAGCCCTGGGTGGTGCTTTCAAGTGCTTTCAGATTAGCATTGGCTAATCTGCCACTCAAAGTAAAAGGGCATCCAGTGCTGCTGAGCTGTCACCTAGATTGCTATAGCATTGCGTTATATAGATTGCTGCTGAGCTGTCACCTATACTGCTGCCCTGGGCTCCTACTGGGAGGAAAGGGGGGATAGAAATTTAATAAATAAATAAATATAGCGGTCAGTGCGGCAGTCTTGGAAACAATAGTGTGTAAGAAAAATTGTTATTGTCTTTTGCTAATTTTGTGTTGGTTAATATATTTATTATGTGAGTGGTATGGCCATTCATCCAAATAGGTTCTTGAGTTTGGGATGAGACACAAGCAAGGTACAAAACCCCTTTCAGTTTATGAGCTCAGCTCTTAGGTGACCCAAAGATCACAGAAATAAGAAACAGCATTCTTCCCCTTCGGACTCTGTTGGGACTGCTGGTACCTTTACTAGCAGTAGCCCTATCAGTAGTCCCAAAGTTAGTGAAGCTTTTAGTTGATAGCAATAAAGATGTGCTAGCTTTACCTGGGAGGCAATTCACATATGCATGTATATCACTTGATGACATCAACTCAGTTTGCTCTCAGCCAAATGCATTCAATGTTACCCTAGAAAAGTGTGGTGTTTGAGCAGTAATGCATTCAGGTAATTTTGGACTCTGGACTTTATGGTCTTAGGGAGCCCCTCTTTGGACAGTAATGTGTTTTAGTTCACTTATTTCAAATGGTCTTACGAGGGGAAGCTCTTTAGTTGTTAATGCACATTACTTCCCTTCAAAATGTGGTTAAGCCACTCCTGCTTCTAGGGTTGGGTGAGAAATTTGTTTAGTTCACATTTTAAGGTGCATCTATCAGATCCACACTTCCTGAACCAATATGCAAACTGAAACATTGTGCTCCTTCAAAAGTCACATTTTCCAAATTTTGCAATGCAGTTCTTCAAAGAACATGTACAAAAATGCATATATTAGTTTAAAGTGCATATATCAGTGAAGATAAGGTATATAACTGCATTCTGTAGGGGGAATAATACATATGCTCATCAAAATTGCATTACAATGTGTATATTAGAAGAAATACATGGGAAAACTGGATATGAATTTTCATGCATTTTTTAAAATGCAAAAACATCTAGAAATGGGGCAAACTGAACCTAAGACTGGAAAAATAAGAGAAAAACAATTTTGTCCATCCTTACCTGCTACTGAGTGGGGTACTGGATTTCTGCCACACAGTCTTGCCTTGTGTATGGCTTAAGTTCAGTTTATTCCATTTATGGCAATTAATCTGCAATTTTTCATTCACAATTTAATGCTTTGGTCAACAAATGCATAGCATACATGTGAAATGTTGCCTACAATTTATACAATTGTGGCCACTTTTAATAAACCATACTAAAACTCCTGTGAGTCCCAGCTGCCATGGACAATGGTCAGTGATGATGGCAGTTGTTATCCAACAACATCTGAAGGGCACCAAGTTGCCCATTTCTGCTTTAGATCCTAGAATAAACATTGAACCTCTGTGGGCTTTAGCTTTGATGTATACATACTGCTTTAGGTGAAATGAATCATGCTGCTTACATAAAACATATCTAGCAGAATTGCAAGCTGTATTTTAGTGACTTCATTTGTGTCAAGCTCTTCAATCATTGCTCTCATTTGATCCACTTGGGTCTATTTAGGAGTAAGCGATGTCAAGTACTTAATGAACTTGTTCACTGTATATATGTATACAGTAGGGCCCCGCTCATACAGCGGGTTACGTTCTGGACCCCCGCTGTAAAGCGAAAACCGCTGTAAAGCGGATCCAATTGATTTACATTGACCAAAATGGTGCCCAGCGGCAAAAAAAGCCATAAAAACGGAACAAGAGCTGTAAAGTGGGGCCTTTCTACAATTCACAACCGCTGTATTAGCGGAACGCTGTAAAGCGAAGCACTGTAAAGCGGGGCCCTACTGTATACTCAGAAAAGTTCAAACAAAGGAAATCTCAGAGCTCAGTGCTTCCTACTATCTTGCAGTCTTTTGCAGACAAATAATAGTCCTTTGATACCAAGGATCTTACATTTTAATACAATATTCTGACATGTGAAGGACAGAGGTGGAGCAGAAACCTTTCTGTTTAATCACACCAATGAAGCCTGCAGTTTCAAGACTTTTTCTAAATTCCTGCTGCTCCATCTTGTCAATTGACTTAAGCTGCAGCATTCCAGACATTGACTTTGCCCATCTTTCCAGAGAAATCAGATCAGTGACCATGAAAAGTACATGTTATGGAGGGAGGGAGGAGGAGAGTAGCAGGACCCTCTTTCCCACTTCCTCTTTCAACTTCATGTGCTTTTCAAAGCTCAAGTCATTACCCAAGCTAACGATCAGAGCCTTGAAAACCACATAGGGTTCAGAGGAGAGAGAGAGAGAAGGAGGGCTAGAGGGAAGGAGTGAGAAAGAGAACACAAACACACAGGTTTCAGTAAAATGGTTCCTCTTGAAATTGTTGCATGCACCCAAACCACCATATAATTACATATCACAAAACCATAAAAAGTCTCACTGAAATCAAAGTCTGGTGTGGGTGTGGCTTTCTGATTAGGCAAGCCCAGTAGCTGTGAGTCAGGTGTTTAGAACACTGACAGTTGGTTCTTACTGAGCATGCCCGACGTTATAATTGGATTCAATGCAAAATTTATTAAATTAATTAAAAATCAGCCAGGTATTTTTTTTAACTTTTAAACTGCAGACAATGAAGGTCAGAGTATGGGGCAAGGCCATTAACAGGATTACAGGTACTCTGTGAACATGGCTGATTTTTAATGAATTTCAACAGATTATTAGAACTCTGGCAGAAAAAAGTCCAAAAGGGCTCTGAGGTTTTTTTCTCTCTTTTTAGATTTTGAACTCTCAATGCTCTCTGAGTCTTTTTTGTATCGCCATGAAAATTGAGTGTGTTGTTAAGCACGCTTTTCTGAGTTCAGGACTATGTTTTGTAAGGTTTTGTTTTGAAGTGAGTTTATGGGAAGCATCAGAATGGCATGGGGGTATTTTCAATTTAACACTGTGGAATGTGAAAAATCCACGCTGGCTATAGTATACAGCCACTATTGTGGCTGTATAATCATGAATATCTGTGCCTTGGATCAATTTTTTTGTGGTGCTGCCAAGCACTGGATTTTTACTGTGGAGGCTACCAATGCAAGTTTTAATTTGATGGTGGGGTTTTTTGGGAAGAGGCGTATCCTATGTAAAATCATACAAATTCAAGAGTATCCGTTTCAATTCTTATGAATCAAACTTTCCCCAGACTTCAAAAGGCAAGCTCGTGTGTGTGTATGTGTGCACATGTACACACACGCATGTGCACTTTCTCTCTGTCTGGGTGGTGGTGGTGGTGGTGGAGGTGAGGAGAGAGAAAACCTGAGAAGCTGGTGCCTACAATAGTAACTCAAGATTCCAATATGTCCATGCACTCAAAAAGGCTAGTGACCCCTGTTTTACTGCATGACATCAATCATTCTTTGCCCTTTACTAACTGGCTTTGCAGTAAACTTTCATTTTACAACCTTCCTGACAGTTGCCAACTATTCATTAATCCATGTTGCCAGGGCAGTCATGTCTCTTTGCCAATAATGGTTGTTTGCTTCATTAAGGCGGGATATTAGTCTCTCAATAAGCTAATCTAGAGCATGGTGGTGGGTTGATCTTAATTTGGTCAATGATCCTTAATTGGATAGATTTGAATAAAACCTTTTACAACATGCCCCATGCCATCTCTAGATCCTGGGATTCTGGAAAAGGATGCACTACTAATCAATGTACCTAACATAAGAACAGCCCCTCTATCAAAGCTCCATCTAGTCCAGTATCCTGTTTTAATAGTGGCTGACCAGGTGCCTGTAGTGAGTCGACAAGGAGGGCCCAAGTGCAACAGCAGTCTTCCCACTTGTGATTCCCAACAGCTGGCATATAGAGGCATACTGTCTCCAATACTAGAGGTAGTACACGGTCAACATGATTAGTAGCCCTTGCTAGCCTTATCCCCCATGAATTTATCTAATCCCCTTTTAAAGCCATCCAGTTTGGTGACCAATACTACAACTTGTAATTCCATATTTTAACTATGTCTATGTGATTCACTCTGTACTGCCTTCAGGTAGATTCTGACTTATGGCGACCCTATGAATAGGGTTTTCATGAGGCTGAGAGGCAGTGACCGGCCCAAGGTCACCCAGTGAGCTTCATGGCTATGTGGGGATGACCTGGGAGACCAGGGTTCGCCATAAGTCGGAATCGACTTGAAGGCAGTACATTTACATTTACATATGTGATGAAGTATAGTGGCCCTTAAAATAAAACATACCATTGAACTTTATTTTTAAAAATTTCAAGAGTGACATCAATGACTGTATGGGATGTAATGAAAACTGTAGCATGGGGTGTTCTCGTTAATGAAGGGAGCACAAACAAAAAACTGCAGGAGGCTATCTGGGAAAAGCTTCAGGAGGAAATAAAAGCGACTGGAAGGAGAAAGATTTTCCAGTTACTGTTAGGAAAAAGAGCAGAACTAGAGCCATTATTAGACAAAGGAAAAACACATAGGACTGTTGAGCCAGCCCAAGACATTTTGCTGCCTGGGGTGTAATAGCAAATGGCACCTCTCTCCCCGAGTCAAGGTGCAGAGTGCTGAAGGCTAGCAAAGTTATTTTTCTACCCAAGACAGAAAATCTAACAAACACTTCCCCCTTGGAATAAAAATACAGTAAAAAACAACTAACCATTTGATCTACTTTTATGAGGTCTAAAATCAGTTGCCTGAAGCTGCTGTCTTACTCTGCCCAGTGGTAGGGCTGGCCCAGCCCCATTGACATATGCAGATCAGAAGCATTACTAGTTCAAAACTAAAGTTATTAGCAAAGCATTTGGAGATCATCAAGAACTTTACATTTTACCTCATCCTAATGTAGAGGCCATACTTTTTTTTTACCCCAATGGTTTCAAGTTCTTAACATTAAGTGATGAGCACAAGCAACATCTCAACCAAAAAAAAAATCAACACAAAAGTGTAATAACCCCCCCCCCCAAGGATTCATAAATCATCAGGACTGGATGTGTATTCTATAAGACATTTAAATATATCCTCATCCCACTTTTTGGTCATATTATCCAATAGTGTCCTGGATGGTGGTGGGATCTGAGAGACGTGGGAGCAATCCAGAATAACTATCATTTCAAAATCAGGCAAAATTCCACATCTTTGAAATCATATAGGTCAAAAGCACTACTGAACTAAGAATGCAATCTATGTGTAGTAATTCTAGCTAATGGAGTTGGTCACACTGTGAATTGCTACATAAAGAAAGACTAAATAGGATTCATACTGGGGAGGAAGTTTGCAAGAGAGAATGTAAGATCATTAACATTATACATCTCAGTAATCAAACATAGATGTCTGTAACAACAGTGTCTCTAGGCTCTTGTAAGGCTTTTGATACTGTGGAATGGCCATATCTTATTTTTGCTATTGACAAACACGTGCGTTGGGATCAGTTTCTTACATGCAGCTAGCCCAATTTATCAGACCTCCATAGCTACAATTTGAATAAACTTTGATGAGTCTCACTTAAAGTGACACAAAGCAGGGATGCCTTTTTCCTCCAGCCCAACACATGCCGCTTTTGCCTCTAGCCCTGCCTGCCACTGGAATCTGGCTCCCAGAAGGTTGCTCAGGAGAGAAACCTTGAACTGAAAAAAGTTCCCGACCCCTGTTTCAGGGTTACACATTTCTGATATACACATGCTAGTATATACATCATACATTTTGCAAATATAGGACCATACTGTAAATTTCACCCTCACTCCAAGCACTGCTAAAGTAATAATGTCAAAGGGAAGCCCTACACACGTATGCGATATCCCATTCTGATACATTTCTGCCTCTATAAATCCCCCTCCAAAATCCAAGCAAGGCTTGTTTGAAACTCCCATAGCTCAACCTTCTGGCCTATCTGTGCCTTGGCATGCCCAGTGCTGCTGTGCTGGCTGCAGTGGGCTTTTGAAGGTTCTCTTACCACAATCTTTCTCTGCCAGGTATTGTCTTCCTTACCTGCATGAGAGTGGAAGTCTCAACTTATTCCTGGGAGATTAACATCCTGAGTTTCCACAACCATGTTTGCTACAAACTGCAGGGCTTGTTCATGTGAACTCTCCCCATGCATTCAGTGAATGCATGAGGGGGGAGCAGAACAGATTTCTGAATGTGGTGGACCTATAGATATTTATGACAGCTGACAGTATTTTATTGCAATTTTGTGGTTTTAATCATGGTTGTCACTGTGTGGTTGCTTTACTTTTTGTGTTGTTAGCCTTCCTATGCTCCAGGTTTCAGGAAAGGCGAGATATAAAAACACTGAATGAATGAACAAATGAATGAATGGACAAGCTGCATCCGCTGGCCTCAACCCTGACATTTATGTATCTGTTGGCCTCTGCCCCCTGGTGGCCACAGCATCTGAAAGGACCCTAGGCAGGTGTATATGAATGAGGTTCTTCCATGCATTTGGGAGCTCTTGGACAATCAATTCCCTGAATGCATGGGGCCTTTCTTCTGAATAGTCCTTAAGATGGTGGTACTTCAGTACAGTGGATTGGGCTGTCTGTACCCGCTGCCCATATAAAACTCTTTGCTGCATTCATATATGCTTTTTTGCTTTTTAATATGTTCTTAAAACTTATTTTTTAAAATAATGTTTTTAATCTTAGACAATGTTTTGAAAGCTTTTTTAAGAAACGTTTTTAAAGATGTTTTGTTTTAATGTGTTTTAAAGTTTGTATTTATGATGTCTTAAAGTTTCTAGTGCTTTTGTTTGCCGCCCTGGGCTCCTGCTGAGAGGAAGGGCGGGATATAAATCAATCAATCAATATTAGCAAGTCCTCCTCCAGTCAGTGAGCACTGGAGCAACAGCACCACATCAATATGCTTGATGCAGAATGATGCAATATCAGAAAATGGCCAAGAAAGTCTCCTTGTAGTTATTTATATTTCCAAACACTGCAAGTCTTGAGAAATTCTAAGTCTGACTCTTTATCCACATTTCTTTTGCCTTCCTCAAAGCTTTAAAACATTTTTATTAGATGTTTATTTGGGGGCAGGAAAAGAAAATGATTTATTGTTACAGCTCAGATGAAAAATTAATTCACAGCTGAATGACAAGCAAATTAACAGTTCATTCTGAACCAGCAGGTCTCCTGTTAACAAGGGCAGTTTGAGGTTCCCATGTTATTATACAGCCAATGAAGCAATTCAATTTATCTTTAATTTCCATGAATTAACCGTGTGTAAATAGTCTAAAAGCTAGATGTTGGAAATGTTACTTGCATTGCATGCATGTTTTAAATTATCTGTTGAAGACAGGACATTTGATGGTTCCACTAGACACGTGTCATTATAAAGGGCCCTGTCCTATAAAAATTAACTCAGAAAAATGAACTGATTTTCAGTAGATATCACCTAGGATGTGAAACATTGCTAACTAAGCATTGTTTCCATTGAGCAAGCAAGAAATCTAGCAATGCAAAGTCCTTTTCAGTTTAAACTGCTTGCTCCAGAAATATGAAGCATAGTTAAACTATGGAATTCACTCCTGCTAGAAGTAGTGAAGGCCACTGACCTGGATGGCTTTAAAAGAGGGTTAGACAAATTCATATAAGATAAAGCTATCGATTATTACTAGCCACAATAGCTATGTTCTGTGTCCACTGTCAGAGGCAGTAAGTCTCTGAATATCAGTTGCTGGGAATCACAAATGGGGAAAGTGCTGTTGTGCTTAGGTCCTGCTTTTGGACTTCCCACAGGCATCTGGTTGGCCACTGTGAGAACAGGCACTGGACTAGATGGGCCATTGGCCTGATGCAGCAAGGCCCTTATGTTCTTATGAGTATATCTCATTCATAATGCAATCATGTCAATGGCCATATAGTTAATTACATAGCGTCATATAGCGCATACAACACAACAGCCAATTATTCCTTCTAGTGTAACATCTCAGAGCAGGGGCGGGCAGATCAGGATCTACTTGTAGATCTCTGGGTAATTTTCATTAGACCAGCAAGGATTTCTTCCTCCCAACTGTTTAACAACAGCAGCAACAAAATGACACCACCTCTCCCCCAAAAACTATACCCTGAAATGAAAAAAGCTTAGAGTAACCCAGGATGGGTTTTTGCATGGAAGGACTGTGAGCTCCGTTCAGTTCTGGTACTCACACAAATTCCTGGGCTCAAAGTCCTTTTTATCCTAAATATATATTTTCTGCACCTTGCTCCAGTTAGTGGTTCTAGTAAAAATAAAATAGACCTTGCAAACCTGAAGTCTGCCCGCTCCTTTATAGAGTACTGCTGAACTGATTCAAATTAGGGAGCAAATGAAAATGGAGAGGGGCATCCAACTGAACACAATCCAGGACTAGAAAGCTCCATATAAATAGTCACTTGGTGGTATCTAATGCACTTGTTGTATTAGAGCAAGGATTTATGCTTGCACAGTGGAACTTTCCCCTCTCCCCCCCCCCCATGCCCTTCCCAAATCTGTTCCAGAAGGGGGCACGTGGGGGAAGGGGAAGTGAGGGAAAGTTCTGTTGCACAAGTATGAATCCTTGTGCTAATGGAACGTGTTACTTAGCACTATGTTGGACACAAGCTGCTATGTATGAGGTGAGACTCTTTGTTCATCTAATCCAGTGCCGAATACTCTGAGGGCCAGTGGCTGTGTAATTTCAGGCAGGTCTTTCAGTTTACCTGCCTGCTACCTGACCCTTAAAAACAAAAACAAAAAACCCTGAAGATGCCATGGTGTGCCGCTGGGACTCTGCATGCAATGCACGTGCTCTTCCACTTTGCTTTGGTTCCTCCTATAGAGTTTAGTAATTAAGTTAGAGCTTAACTAGATATGAACCAGGGATCCTTGAACAGGGCCTCCTATGTTTCTTTTTCAAAGTGTTAAAAGCAGTTGCAGAGATGGAACATAGTGCTAAGGTATGGGTGGTTTAACTCCTTCCCCCAGGCCATTTTACTGGTGGAAAAACAAAGCAGCCCAAAGGGCAAAACAGCCAGGTATCTGTATGTTTTGCCACAAAGATGAAGTGCATGCATAGCTTTGGAGAATGAAAAATTCTGGCATCTTAAAATAGTATGGCCAAGCAGGTAAAAGTCTAATAGCATGCCTGCAATTGGACTCACATGATCACCATTCTGCAAGTGTCCTGTGAATGCACAATGTTACCATCCACAGAGTAAACGGCAGGATATAGTTGTGTGTGTTAGCATCAGAATCAGAATTTCCCCAGCAATTTCAGTATGCGCTGCAATTTCTGGGATGCAGCAAAATACCAGCAATGATGGTGGTTTGGGAGACACTGCACAGAAAGATGAGCACTGATTGCTCACCACCAGCAAGCCTACAGGATGCAGAGATTTTGAACTAGTAGTCCCCATGAGTCTTTCTTGGATGGTGTTGAACCCTGTCTGTTGGCACATACTGGCTTCAGTCCAATTGTGCTTATATTACTGATTGTTGGGGAGTGTGGACTTTGGTTGTTAGGAAGGCCAGGAAGGTCTCTGTGTATCCTTGAGAATGTATCTGTACAGTATGTCACCCTTCTAGTGCCGATTATTGTTACAATACATGCATGAGCAGGCAAAGATTATGCAAGTGCATTTCCCAGTAGCTAGTTTTATGACTAAAGGGAAAAGTTACATTTGCATTCCTTAAAGAACTGATTGAGATTCCAAAAACAGATTGGAAAGTTGATGGTAAGAAATGCACAGCTTGAAGGTCTTTACTTCTTGGCAAGAAAGAGTAGACCAAATTGACACAATCTGTGACGTAGTTTCTAATGAAGTATTTGTAATAAGACATTTAAGCACAAGAGGCCTCTTTATCCCATCAGGAGGGATACACAAGAGGCACATGATCAAAATTCTATCAGCCTTGAACAGACAAACTCATCTTGAACTGAATTTAGAACAGAACTCAATTGTAAGTGTGAGCAATGGGGAGAAAGTACTTGTAGTGATAATAAGAGAAATCAATAAATTAGAGTTACAACTGTTGGAGAAAAAAAAACTCTTGGGGAAATGAACAAAAGAGAAATGACTGTTACATTGACATTCTGCTCAAGGTATTTGTATGGATGGTTCCAAAAGAATAATGTGGTTATAAGCAGTGAACATATAAACATACGAGAAGAGCAAAAAGGAGCACAAACTCCTTACTGCATAAGATGTTCCACAGATGCCTACCTGTGAACTGCTTTTGTTGGGGCAAGCATCTGAAGAACTAAATCAAATAAAGAGTACAAAATCATTCTGAGGCTAATTGTTAAATTAAAAATATTAACAAGTTACTGGGTTTGAATGGCAAAAATTTTTTTGGGGGAAAATGCAGCGTTGGTAAACTTGTTCTCCTTACCTATGGATTGAAAAGTAGCCAATATGCCAATTGTAAATAATTAAATAAAAAATCTAGGGGCTAGCCAGGAAATTGCTAGCCAGGGTGCCTGTTGTTCACATAAGTATGAGGGATTGAAGGTAGAGCCTGACACTGATTTTATGCCTTCTGCATTAAATTTTACCTTTGTAGTCCCTTTATTATATGTGTGTTTGTGTGTGCGTGTGTATAGTATTTTATGTATTTTAATTGTATTTTATGTATTTTAAAGTTATTTTAATGTTTTTGTGATTTTACTGTTTACAATTTTATTATGTACATGTTTGATTTTATTTTTGTAAGCCGCCCTGAGTGCCCTATTATAGGGTAGAAGGGTGGGATAGAAATATTTTAAATAAATAAATAAATAAATAAGCATTATTTAAAGGTAAAATTATTAAACAAATAGAAGATCAAGCCTTGCAAAGGAAGAATCAGCATGGCTTCTGCAAAGGAAACTCTCCCTCATTAACCTTTTGGAGTTCTTTGAGATGGTAACATATGGATAGGGATGACTCAGTAGCCACTATATATAGTTGGTGTTCCAAAACTCAAGAGCACAGGGTCTCTTATGCATCTGTAACTGATTAGGAACAGTAAGAAGAGGGTAGGAGTAAAGGGACTTCTCTCACGATGGAAGGAAGTATCCAGCAAGATCTGTATTGGAATGATCAGTGCTATTCAATTTGTTCAAAAATAATTTGAAGAGGTGAATAGCGAAGTGGCCAAGTTTGCAGTTGACACCAAATTATTTAGGATAGTGCAAATCCAAGGCAACTTAATCTCTCCAAAGGGATGTTGCAGCTGGGTGACAAAAAGGCAAATGCAGTTCAGTGTAAGTAAGCATAAAGTGATGCATAACTGGGCAAAAAATCCAGACTTACTGAACATTATTGAACATTAAAACAGCCAGCACAGATAAAACATAAGAAGTAGGCCTAAGAAAATTAACAATGGCATCTAAAAAATAATGGTGTAGGAACAGCCAAGGCTACTTGGGGAGAAAACTTCACACATGGTGTGCCACAGACAAAACCTGAAAACTCTCTCTCTCTCTCTCTCTCTCTCTCTCTCTCTCTCTCTGTGTGTGTGTGTGTGTGTGTGTGTGTGTGTGAGGGACAGACAGACAATAGGCCTACTTGAGCCCTTTCCAGCTTATTATATCTTGGAGAGTATGGCAGCTGGAACCCTGATCAAGAGCTCCTCCCCCCTTAGGAGGCAAGCATACAATGCATAATTTTGCTGCAGGTCCCACTTGTAGTATATATTATTAAAAGCAAATGAATCATTATTAATGGGGCACTCTCTGACCTGGTTCAAATGTTAAATGTAAATGTACTGCCTTCAAGTTGATTCTGACTTATCAGTGCTCATCTTAGGGCTTTCCTGGTAAGCGGTGTTCAACGGTGGTTTACCATTGCCTTCCTCTCAGGCTGAGAGGCAGTGACTGGCCCAAGGTCACCCAGTGAGTTTTTTGGCTGTTTGGGGATTCAAACCCTGGTCTCCCAGGTCATAGTCCAACACCTTAACCACTAGGGACTAATTCCATGTGGCCTGATCCCATGCTTCTTCCTCCACATGCCACCACATGCACATCCTGCAGCATGGGGCCATGCATGGACTATTATTAGGTAATGTGATATTAAATATTATATGCCATAGTTCTGGTAGCAGAAAAGGACAACACTTTCAGTGTTTACACAATCAAAGAAGTGGGGGGCAGTCTGTAGTATTTTCATACCATTCGTGCAAGGCCTAAGTAGAGTTAGCTTCTTAAATGCTATTTGATCATTTGACATTTTTTATTTCACTTGAGAACTAGTGAAACTATAGAAATCCTTAATGGATCGAAACGGATCCTGAGCCAGCAACTACATTGAAACTGAATTGCTGAATGTCAAGGAAGAAGATGAACACCTGATCAATTTCAGTGTATTAATTTATGCTTACAATTCAAGGCAAACAGGTTCTTCAATAGGTAATCAGATGGCAGCTTCTATTGTACTTGCAATATTGGTGCTGGGCCAATCACAGTAAATAAGACCATGATATAAAACATCAACTACACAAATATGAACTGTTTGAAATATTCAATTCCAAATGAACAATTACCTCTATAAAAATAGCATGATTATGCTAGACTAGAAGCATTTGGTTCTGTGGAGAAAGCCATCTGTGAGATTAGAAAGTCATTTTGCCCACTAAGAACACAATCCTTAGGCAAGTACTCCTGGGAAGGTCCCACTGGAATTGAGAGCACTGCTGTACCCAAAGTGTGAAATCCATGGCTCACAACTCTGGGAAACTGAAGGCCAAACTAGACTTGGCTTTGGATGCATTCCTGAATATAATAGGCAGATCTTTTAACATGCAAAAGAGCATCAATTTTGTGTGTGTGTGTGTGTGCGTGTGCACGCACAATGGTAATTATCAGGATTGTAACAGTGGTGGACGGGGGGGGGAATTTAACCCTTTCTTTCCCTGCTGTGGCCCTGAGGGAAACCCCTATTAAGGTAACCATTTAGTAATCTATGCAGATGCAAATACTTATAGATTGTATAGTAAACAGCACTTGGAAATATACTGTGCATAATAAACCCAAGATGGGCAATGTATAAATGTTGTGTGCAACCTCTTAACACCGAGTCTGATGTTTAAGGATTTTTTGGGGGGGAGTCCACTCTTCATTTCCATAAGCAGCATAACGTGTGAGCCTTGGATCTCAGCTGCCACAACAGTAGTATAAAAAGACCACCTCCTGTCAAACTGCTACACCCTGCCCCTTTTGAGTTTGACTGATGACAACATCAGATATTCTTCCCCGGAAACCCCACCCCAGAAGTTCTGGTCCCTTGATGACTTCACCGGATATCCTGGCCCACAGAAGCCCCAACCCTGAATGTCCCACCATGAAAATGGAAGTGATGTGACCCCTGTGAGCATGTGGGCCCCCACTGGACTAAGGGGCACATTGTTTACTCAAAATAGGGTCCTGGATTGGCCCTATAGGGACATGTGACCCCTCTACGAGCACGTGGTCTCCAGGGGACCAATCTGAAGAGGTTTCAGCCCCTTAGGTCAAAGTAGGGTGCCGGAAATGGACCCCCTCTCCAGATTAGCCCAGTAGGGACAAGTGACCCCTCTACAGCTATGTCACCCAATCATGGACTAATAGGGCAAGGTTTTGAAGCCCTAACCAATCAGGAAAGGGTGTGGTTAGACCTGGCACGGGAGTGCATTTTGCATGCCCAGACATGTTCTGAGGATTGAACATGGAAGCATCAAGAGCAGCATTGGGGCTAGTAGGTTTTTTCTATCCTCCAGCAGCTTTGAAAATGCACTCAAAAAGGCAGGTAAAGCCTAGGAGTTTATCGTTCCCACCAGCAGGTATGAAAATTAGCTGTGGAAAGGAAGAGCCCCAATGCTGCTCTTGATGCTTCCATGTTCAATCCTCAGAACATGTCTGGGCATGATAGATCCCTGTGGTTGCAAAGAAGAGGAAAATATACACCAACCTTATTTGAATTGGCCTTAGTTTCTTAGCTTAAGCAACAACACATAACTTGTGCAGACCACCAAAGACCGGTACTGGAGGAGTTGTGTTAACATTCTGGTCTGTCCAGGCAGCAAATAAGGATCAATGTAAAAAAAGAACTCTGTGCAAATGATCACTGGATTCATGATGCTTCCAGAGTAACCCCCCCCCCTTTTCTTCATTGTTGTGTGAGGCGAGGTGACTCTCAAGAGACTCAGCTCTCAGTGGCTGACCCTTATTGAGAAATTCCGTGTACCTGGAGCAGATGGAGACTTGACTCCTTTACTTCCTTGGTGCTGGTTGTGAAGAACAAATCATGCATTAGAACCATTGGCTTCTTTAACTACACAGACGTCTGAATTTCTAATTATTTAGTGTTAGTCATAACTTAAGTAGGACACAGGCGATGCTATATATAGTAGCCGGCCTCTCCATTAAAGTAGTAGCATATAGTGGTGATATTTCAGCCTATGTTTCCTCTAGCATTAGGGCAGAATGAAACCTGATGAGAAATATGGGACTACCATTAAAAATGGCAGCCATATATCAAGAGACCCCCTTCAGAATATCTAGCCAAAAGTGCTCATTGTTCCAATATCATTATGCTGTAGGTTTCCCTATTCCTATTCCACAGCTAGCAAGTATGTGGGTATGCACAACATAACAACATCAGTGAATGGGGCATATTGTACTAGATGTTACTGAGGTGAGGGCAACTTGAAACAAGACTATTGTTTTCAATGGCAATCCCCATAACAGCCCCCAAAGTCATGCCCCCAAAGAAAGTCCATAGTGACATCCCTGAGGAGAGTCCAAAGCTGCAAGCAGCTGTGTTGATCCTACATATAACTGAGCAGCAGCAGTACACAGCACAACACTCAATTTATCAGGATTAAAATAATGAGCTTACAAAGGGTGGTCTAGTGGTTAGCATCTTTGGCTGAAGAGACCAGGGATCAGCCATGACGTTTGCTGGGTGACCATGGTCCGAGCACTGCTGAAGATTAACAAAGAGTTAAAGTGCCAAGCCAGACATGTCCTCTAATCCTCCCAAGCTTAACAAACTGGCCAATACAGCTCCAGCAGATGACATCATTGCTCCTGCTGTGAAAAAAATACTGGAGCTGCACTCTCACCACTTGTTTCACCTTTCCCTCTGCTGCAGGTAGAGGGGTGCTGACGGAGACAGTTCTGGAAGATGAGGAGCCAAATAACTGTTGGTCACAGAGCAGTTGATGGTCTCATCTCTTTGTCAAAGGTGGCCAGATGGGATTCTGGTCAGTGCTAGACCAGATTCTACACATATTGTTTCATGTTGCAGATGATAATTCCAGGGGTGAATCCTGTCAGTATTCAGTTAATGAATCGTTTACATGATTGCCTGTCATCCATTAAGGAAAACAGTCCATAATCAGCCATGTATTATGGAAGACCAGGAAACTGATAAAAGCTCCTAGTTTGGGTATCTACTGGCTCCTGCAAAAATGGGAAAGGGAAATGCATACAAAAACAGCTGTGGCACAAAGAAAGATAAATTGTGAAAGGCTTTATTTTCTCTCTCTGTGTGTCCATATATCGATATGATCACTCTGGTCATTCACAATGTAAAATGTCCATGTTAAGTTTCAGGTCACTGAACATCCAATTGGCATCCTTCTATATTCAGCATATACAGTATGTGATTTATCTAAAGATAGACATCAGTACCTGTGAAGCTGGGAATAGGTTGCAGTTATCCCCTAGGAAATTGTTTAAGGAGAAGGTCTACATGCTGGGGAAATATAATGTTGGCAGCATCTCTAAGATAATTTTTAGATAATGGGATTGTACTATAGATAACAGCACGAACTTCCTCTGGGCTAAATGTGGGCATTCCTGTTTTTCCCTCTCTAAACAGCCATGATTAAGGAGAATCTGACCTTGCTATCTTATAGATTTAATATGGTAATAGCTCTGAGAGGAGACACTTTCTGATTTACCCAGGTGTTTATTTCTGGCCCAGTGTTTCCCAATTATTCCACCTGTCCTCTCTTTCAGATGCTGAACATGCTCTGAATAAATACTGCCTCACCTAGCTGCTTTTTCAGTGTTCAAGCATCGATCCAAGAGAGCAGCATTGAGGTGGTGCTGGAAAGAGATGAAGGGCTAATTCACATGCCTGTGTTTTGGGGGCTAATTGCTTTGTGACTTAAAACCTGTAATTTGGAAGCTCTTTCTTGTTACAAAATACACCAGCCATAAAACAGCCAATGAATACAAATTGCTCCAATGCTACCATGAGATTTTTGTTTGATGTATCCCTTGGCAATCACTAATAATGGTAAGAGTACTGATCCAATTGGAATTACCGTTAATGATTCTGAAAGTTTCCACAGGTGTGTTATCCACTATCTGAATTTATAATAATAACTATTCCTTTAAGGTATAATTATACCTTAACTATAACTATTCCTTCTAAGATAAAACAGGCCAAAAAAAACCCCTTGCCATTTAAGAACGTACCTATAGCCAACAGATATTTCTATCAAACCTTCAAAAGCAGGGAAATTGGGCAGCTATAGTGAATGCACCCAGGGGAGCAAGAGACCTGACCTCCTCTCTGAGATATTGTACTGCCCTACAAATTTGTCAAAATGCAAACACCATTTGGGTTGGCATTTCACAGTCCAACCCACTTCCTGTGTAACTTGGAAGTGATTTTCTCTGCTTTTTAATCTGGGAGGTAAGAAATGGGATCCTGTGCAAATTTGCTGAGAATTGACTGAACATTTGCATGCTCATTGAGTTTAATGGGATTTACTTCACTGCAATCATGCTTAGGATAGGTGAAACTGACCATGGGAAGGGGAGAGGAGAGGGGAGAGGGGAGGAGGGAGGGGAGGGAGAAGGGGGAGGGGAGGGAGAAGGGGGAGGGGAGAGGAGAGGGAGGGGAGGGGATTGGAAGGGCAGGGAGAGGGGAAGAGGGTGGGAGGGAGAAGGGAAGAGGGTGGGAAGGAGCAGCAGTGAGGGGATAGGAGGGAGGAGGAGGGGAGGGCAGGTTTGATAATTTGCATGCTCATTGAGTTCATGCTTAGGATAGGTGAAACTGACCTGGGGGAGGGGCAGGGAGTGGGGAGGAGAGAGAAAGGGGAGGGAGGGGGAGGGGATTGGGTTGGCTGGCACTGGGCAGAGGGAAAGCCCCTTCCTTTTCCAAAAGAAAACATTGTGAACTGTATCATTGTTTTTCAGCATTTCCCCTTTTTATTCTATAGCAGGCACATCTAGTCTCCCACCCAAATTTAAACCAAAGCTGTAACTGGCCACATCCACACTAGACCTTTATTTCACTTTAGGCAGTTATGGCTTCCCCCAAAGAATCCTGGGAAGTGTAGTTTGTGAGGGTGCTGAAAGTTGCTAGGAGAGGCCCTATTCCCCTCACAGAGCTACAATGCTCAGAAGAGGGGCTGACTGTTAAACCACTATGGCCACTGGAGCTCTGTCAGGGGAACAGGAGTCTCCTAACAACCAGGAGTGTAGTTGTCCAGGGTCTCAGGGGTCTTAGACCCCTTACCTTTTTGGGAGCAGGGTCCCAGCAGGGTCCCTATGTCTTCAGCATCTTACAAGCCAATCAGCATGAAAGACAAGTGTGTTAGCCACTGAGAAGAGTCTTCTAACATGCTTCTTTGACCTTTCCTGCTGATTGGAGCCAATCAGAGTGAAAGGAGGTGAGCCAGCCACTGAGAATACTGTTTTCAGTAATTAGCACTCTCCCCTTTCATGTTGATTGGCTCCTAGGGACATCTGTTGTGGGAGAAGGCATTAACAAGGATCTCATTCTCAACCAAGCAACAGAAAAAGGGAAGGGTGTCTGTGACTATCAGGAAGGGACCCTGCACTTATTAATTTGCCACTACAGTAGTGCTAACAACTCTTAGCATCCTTCAGAAACTACACTTGCTAGGATTCTTTAGGGGAAACCATGACTGTCTAAAGTGAAAGGTATGGCATGGATGTGGCCACCTGATTAGGCAAACCAAGCAGCTGTGATTCTGGCTTTTAGAACACTGACAGTTGGTTCTTGCTGAGCATGCCTGATGTTATCATTGACTCCAACATCAAATTTCTTAAATTAATTAAAAATCAGCCAGGCATTTTTTTAACTTTTAAACTGCAGAGGATGAAGGTCAGAGTATGGGGGCAAGGTCAGTAATAGGACTACAGGTTCTCTGTGAACATGGCTGATTTTTAATTAATTTGAACAGATTATGAGAACTCTGACAGAAAAAAGTCCAAAAGGGGTCTGTTTCTCTCTCTCTTTTTTTACTCTTTGAACACTCTATTCTCTCTGACTGTTTTGTGTATCGCCATGAAAATTTACAAGATTGTTAAGCAAACGTTTCTGAGTTCAGGACTATAAGTTTTGTAAGGTTTTGTTTTGAAATGTGCTTATGGGAAGCAGCAGAATGGCCTGGGGGGTATTTTCAACTTAACATTGCAGAATGTGAAAAATCCATGCTATGGCTGTATAATAAATTCTGTTGTCTCTTCATCCAGGGATTGTAAGGAAGGTAAAAACACTGCCCTAATTATCTAATCATCTTCTTTGTGTGCTGATTATACGATTCTATCCAATCAAGTATTATTTATGATAAAGTTGTCATGATGATGTCACATAGCCAAATTTTGATAATGGGATATAATAATAAATACAATGAGATGCCTAGAAAAAGTTTTCATGTTCCATTGGCAAATGTGTAGCTCATTTGGCAGAGCACATACTTTGCACGCAAAAGGTCCCAGATTCAATCCTCATCATCTCCAGGTACTAGGACTGGAAAAATTCCTGTTGGAAATCTTGGAGAGCAGTGTGGAAAGTACTGAGCTAGATGAACCAATGGCTTACTCAGGATAAGGCAGCTTCCTACATTCCTGTGATTGCAATTATGTGTTGAACAAATTTCTTCTGTTTAACTGAAGAACTATGTCTTATCAATATACCAGCATGCACTTTGATCTGTTTGATTTCTTCTATGTTTCAAAAACTGTTGGGGTCAAATCCACCTCTGGTGAAGCTATCAGCTTCAAAAGTGTTGCACTACAAATGAAACTGGTACAAAGATATGTACGTCTATGTCTATTTTTATGGTAGCCTATCAAATCTGTGCTTATGGCAAGACTGCACTGACAAGGAGATGAACTAAAATTAGATAATGTAAAAAGATTTTCCCCCTGTGTTTACACATATTGTTATCTTGAATCACAGCCCTGGAAAATTTGTGGTTTTGATCTCCTCCCCCCAAAAGTTTGTAAAATGCCTTCTCTCAGCCCTGTCTCTCTAAGTCCTAAAATGATTATGATGATGGACTGCTTTCAAGTCGATTCCGACTTATGGTGACCCTATGAATAGGGTTTTCATGTTAAGCGGTATTCAGAGGGGGTTTACCATTGCCTTCCTCTGAGGCTGAGAGGCAGTGACTGGCCCACCCGGTGAGCTTCATGGCTGTGTGGGGATTCAAACGCTACTGACTTCAGCCCAGCAAAACGTTGGCCCAGTCACTGTCTCTGCCTGAGCAGACATCAAAACATTTCCACTGACTACACCTGAAGCGACAATGGGTTGATCTATCAATCATTCACAAAATCTGTCTGAAGCTGTATTTAAAAAAACACAACACTGGACAAGGATTTTAGAGTAAGAAGGGTGGATTTTGACTTGTGTCATGTGCCCCAGTTTTCAAAAAATGGAGGTGGAGATGCACTGGAACTGGCACAACAGTAAGTGTTTCTCTGCCCCTAGTCAGGGAGAAGAGGTGTTGCCTACAACTAAGTGAATGTGGGTGGGGATTGGGCTGAAGGGGTGAAGTTGTTATCAGAAGGAAAATGGATGCTGCTGACTATGGCTACTTGCTTCAGAAAGAGGAGAGGAGGTTGCCAAAGGAAGGAGGGAGTTTGGGTAGTGGTTTTGTGAGGTGCTTTGGGCAATTTTTTACTCTGGGTATTGCTACAAAGAGCTGAGAGTAAAAGCAGCAGCGGGTGTGAGGGAAGGGGAATATGTCATTTTGGGGTTAAACAGCCAAGAAAGAAGAAAAGTGCACATCAAGGGGAAGAAACAAAGTGGGAAGTTGCCCCAAGAAAGAATGGACTGATCAGGCTAAAGGAACAGGTTTGGGTTGGTGGGGGTGAATCCAGCAGTATGCAGAGAAATAGGCTTTGGGGTAGGGGAATCTAGTGAAAAAAAATTAGATGAGTGATGGATAGTGAATTAGATTTGAATTGAGTGTGGAGGAAAATACTTGGAGAAAGGAACAAGGCAGAGGCTAGGGGGAAGGAAAGAGATGGGGGTTGCAAAAGGTGGCCAAGTCTCTGGAAATGCTGAGATGACCATTTAAAGGATAAAAAGACACCCCCCAAGTGGGGGGGGGTCAAGAAGCAATTGGCAAAGTGCCAGGAAATGTCAGGATGGTAAAAATAGAGAGGGAGGATAGCCCCAAGGAGTTCAGAAAAAGTGGGAGAAGGTAGACTGATTTCCTGGGGAGATCAAGGCAGGCACAGAAGGTTTTGGCTAGCCAATCAACTTGCTAGGGGGGAAAGGGGAAGGTTTGTACCTGTCCTTATTTCTGCAAAGCTGGAGTTCAGTGTGATTGAGGAACAGTCACTGCTTCAGCAGAGGAATGAAAATAGCAGAGAGAAAGAAAGGGGTGTGAGAGAAAGATGGGTAATGTTCTTGTGTAAAGTGAGGTCTCTGTTGGGATCTGAAAATTCCTAGTGGCCAGGGTGAAAGCTATCAACTTTTATGCCCTTGCTGAGGCTCAACATTAAAATAAAAACAAAGATTAATGATCCTGTCTTCCTGAAGTCAATTGGGTGTAAAAAAGTTTTTTAATGGTGCCAGCCAGGAAGGGTTTGTTCTAAATCTCTGAGAAAGGACTTCTAAAGTGCATCTACCTCCTGTTGCCCAGGTAGAGGTGGTGGTGGGGGAGAGATTAGCATATCTTTGGGGCCTCTCTGGTGGGGCTCTCTGGCTGCTCCAAGTTCTTGGGTACTGGCTGGGGAAGAACTCAACATGTCCAGAGGGTGTATGATGTGCTTAATTTTTTTTTAACATTTGTTTACATTTGGGGTCCTGCTGGGAGGACTGTTGGGATATAAATCAAATAATAAATAAATAAATAAAATTTACAAATAAGGGAGACCAGCAAAGATTTATGGGGGGGTTAGACTTTTTTTTATAGGACTACATGATGAAACATTGGATATGCACACAGCCTGTATCAAATATATAGCAAACTCTAGATAGCCAGTGTGGTATGGTAGTTAGGGTGTTGGACTAGGACATGGGAGACCAGGGTTTTTCCCCAACTGGCCATGAAGCTCGCAGGGTGACCTTGGGCCCAGTCAGCAGCTTTAACCTACCTCACAGGGTTGTTATATAGAAAATATGGAAAGGGAGAGAGATATGTATGCCACTTTCCTTGGAGGAATGGTAGGATACAAATACAATAATAAATAAAAATAAACTGTTAACATTGAGGGAGGTTTTTTTAAAAAAAAAAAAAGCACAGCACATGTTGAGCATTGGAAGAGGGGAAGTGTTCTTCATTGCTTGTAATATTTTTTCTTTAACGATCTATTTGATAAGAGTGGATAAGCATGCATCCAGAAAGTGGAAATGGCATTAAAATGAGTTCTTTTTAAAAAGGCTTGTGGAATGACGAGATAGGTGGGAAATGTGCTACTCATCAGCAGTATCCAATAGATGCCTAACAGCCACCCACAGATCTCTTGCAGCAGCGCTGATCCTGTTGCTGGGAGCTTGTTTCATCTTTTCCCACATAAGCCTTGACATCTGCAAATCTGCAAAACCAGTTGAATCAGAGGCCATGGGAAGTCAGGGAAAAAAATGAACATATGTAGTGTGGGCACTGGAAGTTCTCAGTTGCCCTCAGTCTCTGAAAAGATATCATCTATACGCAGAATGAAGAGAATGTTTTCCACATTCAATCATTCAGTTCTGGTCACGGCTTTGTGATGTAGTTCAGAAACTCCAAAACAAGAGAGAGACCCTACTTTATAAGGACAGGAGAAAGCCAATCATTGGGGCTGTGGAAAACATTGTGTCCCCCCCCCAAATAATGCAATTGTTTGGTTACCACTCTTTATAAAGGGGATCTTCCCTCCCCATGAAAGATAAGCTATCTTTTAAGAAGGGAATGGAAATATTCCCTGGAAAAATACCCTGGAGGAAGAACAGTGGTCCAAACTCACTGAGCTGATTCCAAAAGATATATCTGTTTTCCGCTGGACCATTATGTTTCCTCTGTTTGTGTGTGCGTGTGTACTTCAGAAGCTGATGCCTGATGGATACAAAATAGTGTCCAAATACACAGTGATAACCATAACTGCAGGTTTGGTGTATGTTGGTTGCTGGTCAGTCTCTCTCTACTTATTTATTTATTTTAAGCCTTTGCATGAAAATGGAAATGGAGTGCCTTCAAGTCAATCCCCACTTGTGGCAACCCTATGAATAAGGTTTTCATGGTAAGCGGTATTCAGAGGGAGTTACCATTGCCTCCCTCTGAGGCTAGTCCTCCCCAGCTGGCTAGGGTCTGCTCAGCTTGCCACAGCTGCACAAGCCAGCCCCTTCCTGGTCCGCAACTGCCAGCTGGGGGGGCAACTGGGCTCCTTGGGACTATGCAGCTTGCCCATGGCTGCACAGGTGGAAGGGCACGTAACCCCTGAGCCACTCACTGTGGGAATGATCTTTAGCTGGCCCTTTGCACCCAGGGGACACAAGCGGGGATTTGAACTCAGAGACTCTGGACTCCCAGCCAGGCTGTCCTCCCCACTGTGCTGTACCAGCTTCCTAAGCCTTTGCATACCACCTTTCATTACACTAGCAACCAAAAATCTCAGAATAGACTAATAACATTAAAATGCCTGGGTAGATCATGTTTTTTTGCTGGGTGCCTAAAGAAAAGCAGTGTTGATGTCATTTTGAGAAAGCCATTCTGAAACTGGGGCACCATGGGGGCAGGGGAAACCTTGTTAACTTCAGTCTCACCTCAGATGGAAATGGTACCACATGGAGACGGGTTTCAGCAGATGATCTTAATTTATTATCAAGGTGCTTAGTAGGACTTCTTTCAATACTAGAGACAGACACATGTTTTGAAGTGTTTTTGAGTATTGAAAGTAATATGATAGAGGCATCATTACTTAGGGATCCAAGAAGATGGAGAGTACCAGATGCACTCACTGAATCCCACCTGAAGATGTAAACTACTTCTTTTGAACATATGGTGTTTGGATCATGCTTAGAATGACTTAGAATGACTCATTGAAATCAATGGGACTTAAATTAGTTATTCCTTAAATCAATGGGCTGTCTCCAGTGCTACAGCTCCACTGGCGCAATGGACTTGTGTGCGCAACAGAGCTTCTTTCTTTCCTGTCCCCTCCAGCCCCCTGTGCACCCTCCAAATCAGCTCTGGAAAGTTGGGGAAACCCCCCCCGCTTGAGCAGATTTCAGGGGCATGTGGAGAGAGAAGAGGAAACAGAAACCCGATTGTGCCACTTTTTTCACCTGTTTAGTGTTGGAAGTGGGGCAAGAGCAGCTCCTGTTTGGGTTCTTTTGTTTGTATTCCAGAAGGAAGATAGAGTTAAGGTCCTCCAGCTGGCTAGGCTTGCCTACATTTATCTGTGCTGTTCTCTACCTAACTTCCTTCCATTGTAGACTGATATGCTCAGGGAAGCTGACCTGCCCCTCCTTCCTTTGTCTTCTTCGACTGTCTGAGGAGAGAGGAGACATCTCTGTCTTTGTTCTCTCTCCTGAGCCATGAGGGCAATACCCAAATCTGGGCATTGCACTGCCAACTTTGTTAGTTAGAACTAGGTATGCCTTTCCTATCTACTATGTATTTCTGTAAATAAAGTAGCTTTTCTTATTTTACTAAGTCTTAAATCTCAATGATCTAAATGCAGGATAAATGCCTACTACTTATGTAAATACACATGCTGGCACATATGCTGCTCAGACAACTGAATCACTGTGCATATTTCCATAACAAAGGGTTATGGCTGCCAGTAAGCGAAATTGAATTGTGAGTTGTGCCTGAAAGCTAAAAAGGCTAAGTACTGTGTGTGATTTACAAAAAGAGATCAGAAGGAGACTAGGTTAGAGGCAAAAAAGCAGAAGAAAAGATAGGAAACCATGGCTGAAGAATCAACACTTAAGAAAAGCATCCCAAGGCTGGAAAAGGACAATTATGCGATTTGGAGTCTCCAAATGATGGCACTTTTGGAAGGGGAGAATCTGCATGGAATCCTGACTGATCCTGAACCCTCAGCAGCGGATTAAGCAGCCACTGCCTCTTGGAAGCGTAACTATGCCAAAGTGAAGTCTCTTCTTATTTCTGCTTTATCAGATGAGGCACAAAATGTCTGCATGGGCTGTAGGAATGTTAAAGAAATATGGGAGAAGCTTAAAAATGTTTATCAGAGAAAATCTAAAAATCATGTGATGTTTATAGGTCGCGGTATATACTGAAACAGTCCCAGGCAAAATCAGAGCTAGATTGCATAAAAATCCATCTTAAATTTTATCTACTTAGTTTTTAAATGATTTAATATCTATGGTTCTAATTTTTAGTTTGTTTTAACTCCGTTTGTCCAGTCTGATGTTATATATTAAGTACATCACTATTTTTGATATTGAATTTTGTTTATATGTAATTTTTTATGTATATTGTGACGGCCAATGGCTATGAACAATAAAAGTACTACTACTACTGAAACAGTCTAGCATGAATCTGAATCAACAACAACATCTGGAGGCACACTGGTTGGGAAAGGCTGCTCTAGAGAAAGAAAAATTGGCTAGAGGCATTAAAATTGGACAATGTAAATCGACAGAAAAATGTGAACGTTGTATAAAGACAAAAAGTGTGAAACCAAAATTTCCTAAGAAAAGTGAAAGAAAAACTACAAAACCTCTAGAATTAATTTGCACAGACCCTTTGTGGACCCATGAGAACACTATCACAGGGTGGAAATTTATACATGCTCATCTTCATAGATGATTACTCGAGGTATACTACAATGTACCTACTGAGAGACAAAGGTTGAGTACTTCAAAAATTGAAGAACTATATTTTATTTATTTTATTTATTAGATTTTTATACCGCCCGACTAGCAATAGCTCTCTGGGCGGTGAAGAACAGAAATACAATAAAATCACAATATAATACAACAAAGCATATAAAAAGCAATCTAAGAACAGTTACAACGCATTTAAAACTAAATAACTTAAATTAAAATGCCTCAGAGAAGAGGAAGGTTTTAACTTGGCGCCGAAAGGATAACAATGTCGGTGCCAAGCACACCTCCTTGGGGAGACTATTCCACAATTTGGGGGCCACCACTGAGAAGGCCCTAGATCTTGTCACCACCCTCCGGGCCTCCCTATAAGTCGGAACCTGGAGGAGGGCCTTCGTAGTAGACCGTAGTGTACGGGTAGGTTCATATCAGGAGAGGCGTTCCGACAGGTATCGTGGTCCCGTGCCGTATAAGGCTTTATAGGTTAATACCAACACTTTGAATCTGGCCCGGAAGCATATTGGCAACCAGTGCAGGTGAGCCAGAACAGGTGTTATATGCTCGGACCGCCTGGTCCTTGTTAACAATCTGGCCGCCGCATTTTGCACTAGCAGTAGCTTCCGAGCTGTCTTCAAAGGTAGCCCTACGTAGAGCGCATTGCAGTAGTTCAAACGCGAGGTTACCAGAGCATGTACAACTGATGTAAGGTCCTCCTTACTCAGATAGGGACGTAGCTGGGCTACCAATCGAAGTTGGTAGAACGCATTCCGAGCCACCGAGGCTACTTGAGCCTCAAGTGAGAGGGAAGAGTCTAAGAAGACTCCCAGACTACAAACCTGCTCCTTTAGGGGGAGTGTAACCCCATCCAGGACAGGGTATATATCCACCATCCGATCAGAGAAACCATCCACCAACAGCATCTCAGTCTTGTCAGGATTGAGTCTCAGTTTGTTAGCTCTCATCCAGTCCATTGTCGCGGCCAGGCAACGGTTCAGCACATCGATAGCCTCACCTGATGAGGATGAAAAGGAGAAGTAGAGCTGCGTGTCATCAGCATACTGATGACAACGCACTCCAAAACTCCTGATGACCGCACCCAACGGCTTCATGTAGATGTTAAAAAGAATGGGAGACAAAACCTACCCCTGCGGGACCCCACATTGGAGAGCCCACGGTGTCGAGCAATGTTCCCCCAGCACTACCTTCTGGAGATGGCCCGCCAAGTAGGAGCGGAACCACTGCCAAGCAGTACCTCCAACTCCCAACTCCACGAGCCTCTCCAGAAGGATACCATGGTCGATGGTATCAAAAGCCGCTGAGAGATCAAGGAGAATCAACAGAGTTACACTCCCTCTGTCTGTCTCCCGACATAGGTAATCAAACAGGGCGACCAAGGCCGTCTCAGTGCCAAAACCGGGCCTAAAACCCGACTGAAATGGATCTAGATAATCGGTTTCATCCAATAGCGCCTGGAGCTGGCCAGCAACCACTCGTTCCAAGATCTTGCCCAGGAATGGAACGTTCGCTACTGGTCTGTAGCTGCTGAAATTTTCTGTGTCCAAGGAAGGTTTTTTCAGAAGTGGTCTCACCACCGCCTCTTTCAGACAGCCAGGGACCACTCCCTCTCGTAAAGAGGCATTTATCACTTCCTTGGCCCAGCCAACTGTTCCATCCCTGCTAGTTTTTATTAGCCAGGAGGGGCAAGGATCCAGTACCGAAGTGGTTACACGTACCTGTCCAAGCACCTTGTCCACGTCCTCGAGCTGAACCAACTGAAACTCATCCAATAAAACATGACAAGACTGTGCTCTGGACACCTCACTAGGATCAACTGCTATAAAATGGGAGTCTAAGTCCCGACGGATGCATGAGATCTTATGCTGGAAGTGCTCAGCAAACTCATTACAGCGGGCCACCGATGATTCTACCGTGTCCTGTGGGCCTGGATGGAGTAGCCCTCGGACAACTCTAAAAAGCTCCGCTGGGCGGCAAAGAGATGACTTAATAGTGGCGGCAAAATGTTGTTTTTTCGCCGCCCTCACCGCTCCTACATACAGCTTGGTAGAAGCACGAACCAGCACATAATTGCATCCATCGGGAGTTCGTCTCCATCTCCGCTCAAGCCGCCTCCTATCTTGTTTCATCGCTCTCAGCTCTGGAGTATACCAAGGAGCTGTATGAGCTCTACACAGGAGAGGGCGCGCAGGAGCGATCGTGTCAACAGCCCGGGTCATCTCCGCATTCCACAGATCAGCCAGGGCTTCGACAGGAGCGCCAGTCCTATCAGCCGGAAAATCCCCCAGAGCCCTTTGAAAACCTTCAGGATTCATCAGTCTCCGGGGGCGGACCAATTTAATAGGTCCCCCACCCTTGCAGAGGGGAAAGGCCACTGAGAGTCTAAACTTCAACAAGCAGTGATCTGTCCATGACAAAGGGAGAGATGTAAGACTCCCCACATCCAGATCACTATCCCCATGTCCAGTAGCAAAGATAAGGTCTAGAGTATGCCCCGACGTATGTGTTGGACCACTAACATATTGAGACAGCCCCATGGTTGTCATGGCGGCCATGAAGTCCTGAGCCGCCCCGGACAAAGTAGCCTCGGCATGGATGTTGACATCCCTCAGTACTAATAGTCTGGGGTATCTCAGCAATACCTCCGAGACCACTTCCATCAGCTCAGTTAGGGAAGCCATTGGGCAGCAAGGTGGGCGGTACACCAAAAGGATTCCCAGCCTGTCCCTCTGGCCCAGCACAAGGTGCAAACACTCCAGACTGGTAACTGCATGGACATGGTGCTTGGTGAGTGAGATGGAACTCTTATAGACCACAGCAACCCCACCTCCCCGACCCTCAGATCTACCATGATGCTGGACCAGGTACCCCGGTGGGCAGAGCTGGGAGAGACTAACTCCTCCCTGTTCACCCACCCAGGTCTCGGTTATACATGCGAGATTGGCTACCCCGTCCACAGTCAAATCATGGACGAGGGAGGTTTTATTATGTACCCATCTGGCATTTAAAGGCAGCAACTGGAGACCTGAGAGTTGGCTGAGAGGACAACCAACAACCCTGCGGGTGTGAGAAGGACCGGAACAAGGCACAGCCATTACATGTCTGGGCCGCGTTCCCCTTACCTGGCACGTCCTTCTTACAGCGCCATACCTCCCTCTGCCCGTCACTACGGCAATTGGGGCCCCCTCAAGTCCCCCCGCTTGATGGAAAAACCTCTTCCCGAGGCACATATTGAAACTTATATATACAGGCACTTAAATATGCAAACTTATATACACAGACATACACACTCACTCACAACACACACTCATATACACACCCACTCATCCAATTCAGACCAGCACGCCAAACATAGTCCCGCACTCTGTGCACGCAGACGCCAGCTCTAAGATCTCTCTTCTTCCCACGAAAGACGCCACCCTCGAGAAGTCCAGATGTTAATGGTGGCGAAGAGGCATTGGCCACCAATGCAAGGCACAAACCGCAGCGGCAGAAACGAAAGGAAAAGCCACAGCAGCGACGGAGCACAGCCACGACAAAGGACGAAGCGCAGCGACAGTAGCAGCAGCAGAGGGCACAGCCGCGATGGCGACGCTGGAAAGAGCACGAACCGCAGCAAAAAGCGCTGCAGGCTGCTACGGCGGCAGAGAGGAGACAAGCCGCCCAACAACGGCCAGCCACAGCCGCAGCCCCGGCGAACAGCAAGAGCGGCCCAAGCCACAACGAGGGAGGAAGCAGAGCCCGGCAACAGCGGCAACAGCGGCAACGAAAAGCCGCAGTAGCGACGACGGAGGCGGCAACAAAGAGCACAGCGACAACAGCAACAAAACAGCACAGGGACATCAGCAGGCGACAGCAGGCAGAACCCACACAGGCCGCGGCAGAAAGCACAGCCGCAGCAACAAACAGAGAAGGTAAGAGGCCTCGCTCATCCCCAGCTTCAATTTTTTACGTCTCCCGATTTCAAATCCAGCCGTCTTCGTCCACAGTGTCCACCGCGTAATCACTGTTCCAAGTTTACCAGGGCAGGAGGCGGAAGTGGGTAACACCAGGAAAAAGCATTCACCCGCCCACGTACTCCCATAAAAGCCCACACGATGTTAAAATATGTTAAAAATAGGTGTTAAAATAGATAAACGGCAGGAGCTCCAAACACAAGCTCCTCCACCTAAGCCGCCATCTTGTTGAGTTCAGAATTGTGTCCAACAAATTTGGCAGAAAGCCACAAATTATAATGTCTGACAATGGAGGAGAATTTGTGTCCAGGACTATGCAAGACTTTCTATATGAGGAAGGCATAGAACAACAGACTACTGTTGTTTATACTCCAGAACAAAATGGGGTTGTGGAATGCATGAACGAGACTCTTGGACAGATGATTCGTTCCTTGTTGGAAGATGCAGAGTTACCACAGAAGTACTGGGGGGAAGCAATGGTTACTGCCACCTATCTGCAGAACTGACTTCTGGCAGCTGCAACCAGCAAAATACCTTTTGAGCTATGGCATGATCGGACACCAAGCATGACTCGCCTTGGTGTATTTGGCTGCAAGGCCTTTGTGCACATCTCAAAACAAAAGAGGTCAAAATTTGACAACATTGCCAAGGAAGGAATAGTCATTGGATATTCTTCAATGCAAAAGGGATACAGAGTAATAGATCCCAAAACTGGCAAAGTTGGAATATACAGAGCTGTCCACTTTGATGAAGGTAAGTGTGCACACCAACCAGAAGGGGTCCCACACCAGATGACAATGAAATGGAAGAAGAAACTGAGCTATTCTTCCACAACAGAAGTGATCACAGTAATACACCAGCAGAGGTAGGTGAGGAGTCCGAGCCAGAAGAAGCATCATAGCCAGAAGGGGCAGCCGAAGAGCCAGCACCCAGATGCTCTGAACGCACCAACAAAGATGTACCACCAGAAAGACTTGCTTACCTCATGAGAGATGAACTTCTAGAGCCAGAGACCTGGAAAGAGATTGAAGCCTTACTCAAAGCTGAAGCTGAGAGATGGAGGCAGGTAGCCAAGGAAGAGCTAGAAGCTCTACACAAGAATAAAACTTGGACACTGACCAAGCTTCCTCAAGGAAGGAAAGCTATAGGCTGCAAATGGATATTCAAGAAAAAGCTGGATGCTGAAGGAAACATTTGTTGCAGAGTAGCGAAATTAGATATTAGAGTGTCTGAGTGAGCTTTGTGTATTTGAATCTTTGCTAAAGATTACACCTTCCCTGTGAATTAGTCAGACAGAGACTTTAAGCTTTAAAATAAGAAATAACTACTTTATTATGGAAGTACATACCTGATAGGAAAGAGTTCTACATCTAGCTAACTAGCTAAGTTGGAGATGCAAACACTAAGCCTAGTGTTTGCCCTCATGCTTGAAGGAGAGGCAGAGACAAAGAGATGTCTGGTCTCCCTCTCAAGAGAAAGAAGAAGGAAGGAGACCGGAAGATGTCATCAACATCCTATGCATATCAGTCTAGCAGGAAGGGAAAGTCAGCAGGAGATCAAAGGATAGGTATTAGCCTAGCAATCAGGAGGTCTCATCTCTATCTACCCTTTTAACCCCATGCAGCCTCAACCCACGAGTTTGAGTTGAACCACATATTCCAACAACACTGGGAGATAGAAGGCAAGACTAGTAGCCAAAGGACACTATCAAAAGTATGGACAAGACTACAATCAAACATTTGCTGCTGTAGTCAAACACACTACTATCAGAACTCTTCTGAGTGTTGCTGCTAACAAGAAAATGCAGGTGGAGCACATGACTATAAAAACAGCATTCTTGCATGGAGAAATAGAAGAGGAAATCTACATGCAGTAACCACCAGGGTTTGAAGTTCCAGGAAAAGAAACCCCAGTGCATAAACTTCAAAAATCCATCTATGGACTCAAACAGGCTGCCAGAGCCTGGAATGAGAAGCTGTGCAAAATGCTCTTGAAAGAAGGCTTTGTACAAGGCAGAGCAGAGCCATGCCTGTACAGCAGATTCAGGAACAACAGATGGACTTACTGATTTATGTTGACCTACTGTTGGCTTATCAAGACCCACTGGACAAGCAACAACTAGTGAATCATCTCAACGAGGAGGTTGAAGTGATGTGCCTAGGTGATGTCACTCACTACCTTGGAATACAAATGGAAAGAGAAGATGATGGATCCTTCTTGTTGAGTCAAAGACAAAAGATCCAAGACCTTCTCGAGAGTCTAGGACTGAAGGATGCACATCCAGGACCTACTGCAATGGAAGTAGGATACCTGAAAATGGGGAATAACAAACAACCATGGGAAGACCATGAGAGCTACAGACAAGCCATTGGGAAACGTCCATATATCAGCACTGTTACCAGGCCAGATGTGGCAGTAGCAGTGGGATACAAGAGAGTGGCGAGATATCTGAAGGGCACTGCAACCATGAAACTGAAATTAGCGGCTATCCAAGATCCCAAACTAGTGGGATATGCAGATGCTGATTGGGATGAAGACACTACAGATAGAAAATCTACCAGTGGAAACATCTTCTACTGTGGTGATTTTGTGATCAGCTGGGCAAGTAAGAAACAAGAGACTGTAGCACTCTCTTCCACAGAAACAGAGTATGTGTCAGCTTCTGAAGCAAGCCGACAGCTGACATGGCTACTTGAACTGTTTAAAGATTTAGGCATCTCTATACCTGGGCCTGTCATGATGCATGAAGACAACCAAGGATGCATCAGACTCATGGAGTCAGAAGGGGTGAGTTCATGAACCAAGCACATAGATGTGAAGCACCGTTTCATTAGAGATACCTACTGCAGAGGACTACTCAAGATGGAGTATTGTCCAACAGAGACTGCGGATGCTGTGATGAAGGCATTGGGCAAAGTCAGATACTGCAAGCTGTGAGACAAGATGAACCTCATGGGCTGAACCAAACACTCATTGAGAAGGAGTGTTGGAAGTGGGGCAAGAGCAACTTGTGTTTAAGTTCTTGGATAAAAAGCTGCTACGTAGGTAAATACACATGCTGGCACACACGCAGCTCAGACCACTGAATCACTCTGCATATTTCATTTAGAAGAAATTTTACACCTTCAACCAATTTTTTGAAGAAGCTTTCAATAACAGCTTTTACCATGAATCTCCCCCTTTAGGGGGATTCAGCGGTCTGAGCTGCGTGTGTGCCTGCATGTGTATTTACCTAAGTAGCAGGCTTTTACCCTGCATTTAGATCACTCAGACTTAAGACTTAGTAAAAGAAGAAAAGCTACTTTATTTATAGAAATACATAGTAGATAGGAAAGGCATGCCTAGTTCTAACTAGCTAACCAAGTTGCAGGCACAATGCCCAGACTTGGGTATTGCCTGTCAGGGCTCAGGAGAGAGAACAAAGACAGAGATGTCATCTCTCTCTTTGGACAGTCACAGAAGACAACAAAGGAAGGAGGAGCAGGTCAGCTTCCCTGAGCGTATCAGTCTACAACGGAAGGAAGTTAGGTAGAGAACAGCACAGATAAATGTAGGCAAGCCTAGCCAGCTGAACTGAACCTGATGGAGCTGTATTGGATTGCTGCCTTAGTTAGAACTAGTAACGCCTTTCCTATCAACTAGTCTTTCTATAAATAAAGTAGCTTTTCTTATTTTTACAAAGTCTAAAGTCTCAGTGATTTGAATGCAGGGTAAAACCCTGCTCCTTTCAGGTAAATCACACATCTCATGTAGCTTAACTGTGCTGCATCTTAATTAAATTCTCTGCTAACACATAACACATATTAAAGCTAGCCTTACCTTGAGCAAATGAGAAAGATTCAGGGCAATTCAAACAATCTCCAATAAAGAACCATCATCTTTCTTTCTGTTTTCTAACAAGGCCAACATCTGAGCTTTCCCCTCTGTACCGGTAAGCAGTCGCGTAGTGGCAAATTCAGAAGTGCAAGTCCCTTCATGATAGCCATAGCCATCATCACCCCTTTTTTGCTGCTGGGTTGAGAATGAGATCCTTGTTCATGCGTTCTCCCACAACAACAGACATCCCTAGCAGCCAATAAGCATCGAAGGGGAAAGTGTTAGCTACTGAGAAGAATCTTCTCAGTGGCTGACTCAGCTCCTTTCACTCTGATTGGTTCCAAAAAGCAAGAAAGGACAAGGAATCATAGACCCTGCTCCCAAAATAGTAAGGGGTCTAAGACCTCCCGAGATTCTGCTTGTGAGTTATGTCAGGGGTGAGCAGAAAATAGATCAGGATCTACTGGTAGATCTCTGGGTGATTTGCAGTGGATTGGCAAAAATTGTATGATGGTTGTAACAAAATCAGACTTGTCTAATTGTTTAAACTTGTTATGAAATGTTATTAGGTAAGAAGGAGTTAATAGAATGCTAGGAGGTGTAGATGATGTAAGGCTGACAGGTGGGAGGGGTGTGTGAGTGAGCGTTCCCAGTGGGTTTGGAAAGTAGAAAGCGGTTGGTTTTGACCATTAGAGTTAGATAGGTAATTGACTTGGAGGAGATAGGATTAGGGCTTGGGAAGTGAACTTCTAGGTAGAGGGACTGAGGTGATGAGGGAGGTTTTATTGTGGTTAGAAGGGTAGGATAGGTATGTAGAGTAGGGATAACAATATAATTATCAACTTTTAACATCTTGTAATTAATAATGTTTGTTTGTTTTAAAATCCTGCATGTCAGCTTGGTCATATGTGCTACCAAATCAGGGTCCAATTCTATACCTATACCAATTATACTGACAATCTACGCCAGTGGTCACTTTTTGGGAGAAAAGATGCTGGGGCTGAACCTTGGGGGTTCAGAGGGCATATCTGACCCAGGCTGAAGTAGACTTCCCAGGGGATTTCCTGATCCAAGTGTAGGGAATCGGGAGGTGGCATCCCAGAGGCATACAAGAATGTCACATCGGCTTTCTAGTTTTTAAATCTTCTGTTATCATTATACTTTCCAGTGGCTCAAGACATTTGCCTATAGAACTGAGCAGTTTCTTTACACCCAGTTCCTGAACACTTTCATTTGAAAGCTATATCCCATTGACTGTTGGAAGTGGGGCAAGAGCAACTCCTGTTTTGTTCTTTTGTTTATGTTCCAGAAGGGAGATAGAGTTAGGGTCCTCCAGATGGATAGGCTTGATTACCTTTACCTGTGATGCTCTGACTGACTTCCTTCCATCGCAGACTGATACGTCTTATGGAGCTTATCTGCCCCTCCTCCATCCGCCCTTTCCCTTCTTCTCTTGTTCGACTGTCCGAGAGAGAGAGAGAGAGAGAGAGAGAGAGAGAGAGAGGAGACACCTTTGTCTCTACTCTCTCTCTCCTGAGCCATGAGGGCAACTCCCAAACCTGGCTGTTGCGCCTCGAAGTCAGTTAGTTAGAACTAGGTATGCCTTTCTATCTACTATGTATTTCTGTAAATAAAGTAGCTTTTCTTATTTTACTAAGTCTTAAGTCTCAGTGATCTTGATGCAGGGTAAAAGACTGCCACTTAGGTAAACGCACACACTGGCACACATGCATTTCTTGTTGCGCTGTGTGTAATTTGTGTGCTTAATTTCATTTAAAGCAACACCACAGCAGCAGAGTAACAGCAGATGTTGAAATGCGAGTGTGCCAGCGTGTGCGTGCGTTTACCTAAGAAAGCAGGCTTTTACCCTGCATCAGCATCACTGAGACTTGAGACTTAGTAAAATAAGAAAAACTACTTTATTTATAGAAATACATAGTAGATAGAAAAGCAAACCTCATTCTAACTAACTAACTAAGTTGGAGGCATAACACCCAGGTGTAGGGGTTAGCCTCGTGGTTTGGAGAGACCAGAGACAAAGGGATGTCTCCTCTCTCCCGGACAGTCAGAGGACAAAGGGGTGGAAGGAGGAGGGGCAGGTAAGCTTCCCTAAAGACATAACAGTCTAGCGACAGAAGGAAGTCAGTCAGAGCATCACAGGTAAAGGTAAACAAGCCTATCCATCTGGAGGACCCTAGCTCTGTCTCCCTTCTGGAGCATAAACAAAAGAACAAAACAGGAGTTGCTCTTGCCCCACTTCCAACACCCCTTCTCAACCAGTGTTTGGTTCTGTCCATGAGATTCATCTTGTCTTGCAGCTTGCAATGTCTGACTTTGCCCAACGCCTTCATGAGAGCATCTGCAGTCATGTCTTCTGTTCGACAATACTCCATCTTGAGTAGTCCTCTGCGGTAGGTGGATGCTTCATGTCTATGTACTTGGTATGTGAACTCACCCCTTCTGACTCAAGAGTCTGTTGCATCCTTGCTTGCTGCCCAGTCCCTTTTGGTTGGCGAGCTGGTTTTTCAGCACAGGTATCCCATTACTACCACCACATCTGGCTTGGTAACATTACTGATATACAGACTTTGCTTTAGCATTTGGCTTTTTCTTCAATTTCCTCTTGTAGCCTGCAGCTTTCTTTCCTTGAAGGAGCTTGGTCAGTGTCCAAGTTTTGTTTTGGTGTAGAGATTCCAGCTCTTGCTTGGCTGGCTGCCTCCACCTCTCAGCTTCAGCTTTGGGTAAGGCATCAATCTCTTTCCAGGTCTCTGGTTCTGGAAGTTCATCTCTCACAAGGTAAGCAAATCTCTCTGGTGGTACACCTCTGTTGGTGCATTCAGAGCATCTGGGTGCTGGCTCTGCAGCTCCCCTTCTGGCTCTGATGCCTGTTCTGGCTCTGTTGCCTCTTCTGGCTCAGACTCCTGTCCTTCTTCTGCAGGTATATTGTTACACCTTCTGTGGTGGAAGAATAACTCAGCTTCTTCTTCCATTTCGCTGTCATCTATTTGGTGTGGTGCCCCTTCTGGTCGGTGTGCGCATTTCCTTTCATCAAAATGGACAGCTCTGCATACTTCAACTTTGCCAGTTTTGGGATCTATTACCCTGTATCCCTTTTGCATTGGAGAATATCCAATAAATATTACTTCCCTGGCAATGTTGTCAAGTTTGGATCTGTTTTCTTTTGGGATGTGCACAAAGTCCTTGCACCCAAATACACGAAGGTGAGACATACTTGGTATTCTATCATGCCACAGTTCAAATGGTGTTTTGTTGGTTGCAGATGCAGGAAGTCGGTTCTGCAGGTAAGTGGCAGTAACCGCAGCTTCTCCCCAGTACTCCTTTGGTAACTGCGCATCATCCAACAGGGAACGAACCATTTGTTCAAGGGTCCAGTTCATGTGTGCTGCAACCGCATTTTGCTCTGGGTTGGACACATCTGTAGTCTGGTACTCTATGCCTTCCTTGCGGAGAAAGTCTTGCATAGCCCTAGACACATATTCCCCTCCATAGTCAGATCTTATGATCTGTGGCTTTCTGCCAAATTTGTTGGACACAATCCTAACATAGTCCTTCAGTTTTTGAAGTACTTGACTTCTCTCCTTTAGGAGATACATTGTAGTGTACCTGGAGTAGTCATCTATGAAAGTCAGCATGTATATATTTCCACCTTGGGAGGGCATTCTCATTGGCTCACAAAGATCAGTGTGAATTAATTCTAGAGGCTTTTTGGTTTTCCTCTCAACTTTTCTTAGGGAATCTTGGTCTCACACTTTTAGTTTTAATACAGCACTCGCAAGTTTGTGTACAATTGCGTTGTCTCATTCTAATGCCTCTTGTCAAATTCTCTTTTTCAAGAGCTGTTACTCTAGTTAAACTGGCATGTCCCATTCTTCTATGCCAGATATGCAAGCATTCAGAATCTCTGGTTTCCTTGACCACAGTTGCATGCATGGTTTCGAAGTATTCTAGAATTAAAAGTCCATTTTTCACTTTTGCAGTGCAACTTATTCCTCCTTTATCTAGAACATAGCAAAGTTCTCCACACATATGAAGTTCACCTCCAAACTTCATTATTCTTGTAACATTTATTAAATTGTCTTTAAAATCTGGAACATATAGACAGTTTTTCAGTTCCATCTGTCTTCCCCCACCTGGCACTTTGCATAATAATTCAGCTTTCCCAATTCCTTCACAGAAAATTTCTTGTCCAGATGCTGTAAATATCTTTTGCCTGTGACTTTCAAAACTTTTAAACAGGTTTCTATCAATTATAATATGCGAGGTGGATCCTGAGTCAATTAAAAATCTGCTTTTATGATCACTCTTACCTTCATGAGGCACATAGTAGCTAGAATTCTCCGGTGTCGGCTTTCTTTGCCTAGGAGCATCTCTTACTTCAGCCGGCCTCTGTTTGAAGTCAGGCTTTGCTCACATCTGCCCTCTGTTGCAATCCCTTTGAAAATGTTTTGGAGAGTCACATTTAAAATGCAAATTCCGTCTGTCTTCGCCCTTTTGTGGATTGGGGTGATGTCTCATCTGGCTACCTTTTGTTTGCTTGTTTCTCTTCATAGTAAAGTTTGCATGCTCCGACATAGCCTCCAGCTCCCACATTTCTCTAAGATCTTGGTCTTTTAAATACGATATAATCTGACTCAGGCTCTGTTCAGAATTCTCTAATACACAGCAAATTAATTTATGATCATCATTGAGGGAAGTCAAAAGCAAAGACTTCTTCAATTCATCATCAGCTATAATTCTGCCACATCTTTCCAACTTAGCCAAAAGTTCTGAAAACTTTTCTATGTGCTTATTCAGACTGCCCCTTTCAGCAGTCTCCTTCAGAGAAAATAACTCTTTGTAAAGAAACATAATGTGCCTTTTTGTTTTCTTGTTATAGACTCCTTGAAGCTTGTTCCACATCTCTTTCACACTGTTACATTCTACACAGAAATTTAATGCGTCATCTGATAGAGCAGAAATAAGCAGAGATTTTGCCTTTGCATGCTTACGTCTCCATGAAGCCATTGCGTTCACATCCTCAGCCAATGGTTCAGGATCAGTCAGGATTTTGTTTAATTCTTCTCCGTCCAGGAGAGCTGTGAACCTTAGGGTCCATAGATTGTAGTTATCCTGTTCAAGTCTTGGAACGCATTTCTCGAGCATTGATATGTCAGCCATCCTTTCTATCTTTGTTCTGCTTTTCTTTCTAACTTAAAGTCTCCCTTATAAATTACACACAAGCACTTTTCGCTTCAGTCGCAACTTGCATTCAACTTAGTTTGCTGGGTCCATAACCCTTGTTGCGCTGTGTGTAATTTGTGTGCTTAATTTCATTTAAAGCAACACCACAGCAGCAGAGTAACAGCAGATGTTGAAATGCGAGTGTGCCAGCATGTGTGTGCATTTACCTAAGAAAGCAGGCTTTTACCCTGCATCAGCATCACTGAGACTTGAGACTTAGTAAAACAAGAAAAACTACTTTATTTATAAAAATACATAGCAGATAGAAAAGCAAACCTAGTTCTAACTAACTAAGTTGGAGGCATAACACCCAGGAGAGAGCAGAGACAAAGGGATCAGGAGGGGCAGGTAAGCTTCCCTAAAGATGTAACAGTCTAGCAACAGAAGGAAGTCAGTCAGAGCATCACAGGTAAAGGTAAACAAGCCTATCCATCTGGAAGACCCTAGCTCTATCTCCCTTCTGGAGCATAAACAAAAGAACAAAACAGGAATTGCTCTTGCCCCACTTCCAACATTTCAGACTGTTGATGTTCTCTGCTTATATATATGCAAAACTTACACAACATTGACCACCATAAAATTTACCATGGGCATCCCCAGTGGCAGTCAAGGAGAGCAGCCCACCCGCTAGATGAGCCATAATCCCCAGCTTTTGTAAAAAAGTAAATTTGCATTAGTTGAACCTAAGATACCAGGCATCATGTGAAGGAACTATTTGCCTTGTTTGTTTGTAAACTAGCCTGATCCTGCCTTTCAGTGTTCTTAGCTAATGAATGAAGTCATAGCAATGACTGACATCTAGGAGGGCAGATCTAGCCAGTTAGAGTAAAGGAGCATTTGTCCAGATGAGCAATAGCCAATGTGGTGCCCTCCAGATGTTGTTGGACTGCATCTCCCATCAGCCTCAACCAGCAGGGCCAATGGTCAGGCATGATGGGAGTTGTAGTCCAGCAAAACCTGGAGGACACCATGTCAGCTACCCCTAGTCTAGACTTCTTGACTTGTTTTTAAGGCTTTTCTGCTGGTCTTCTCTGATGTCAAAATGATAGCTGCTACATAGCAAACAATTCAGATATCCAGGAAATTTGTGTAGCTGTAGTTGGGAGTGGTATGTCAGCTCAAAAATAAAAGGTGTCCCTGTGATGTTCCTATATTAATGTATATATGGTAAGTGTTGTTGTTTAGAAGATACATGGTAAGTGGAGTGAAAGAGGGGGAGTGAATGGGCAGTAGAATGCGAGATGATTGGCTGAGTGTTTAAAATGGCTGAACGTATAAAAGGAAGAGTGAGAGTGGAATCTGGGGGAGAGAAGAGAACTGAGTGGGTTGCTTGGTGGGGTTTAGAGAGTTGTTTGCCAGGAGGGAGGTGGAGTTCGGATTAGTATTGAGTAAAACCATATGCTTATGTGCCTTAAGAAGAAATCTTGTTAATCTTGTTAGCTTTGTTATCTGTAATAAATACTTAATTTGGTTTACCAAAGGCCTGATCCTTGGCTGGGGTTTCACAGACCAGAAGGGAGGGTAAGGTAATGACCAAGGCTGAAGGAGAACTGTAACAAATGATGGCAGCGGTGAAGAAAATAACAATACCAGTATTCAGAGTCTCTGGGAATACTAGTATTGGGACGTTACTGGTGGTTGCCTAGCAGGGGGATCTGTTGAGATCTGTGCTAGAGCGGGGAGAGAAACCATAAGAGAGAGCGGTCCGGACTGGTGGAGTCCCTGGTGGTGCCTAGTGACAGGCAGTAGCCACGCGCAGATAGGAACCTGACAGGGAGAGCCAGGGAAGGGCGTCACAGTCCCCACAGATGGACAGCAAGTCTACCCATTGAGAAACAATGGAAGGGTTGACAAGATCTGGAATACCAAAACAAAGTCCAGAGGGTCACATCACTCGAAGATGCTTGGAACTTGTTTAAAAACACTATATTAGAAGCTCAACTGGAGTGCATACCGCAGATCAGAAAAGGTACCGCCAGGGCCAAGAAGATACCAGCATGGTTAACGAGCAAAGTCAAGGAAGCTCTTAGAGGCAAAAAGTCTTCCTTCAGAAAATGGAAGTCTTGTCCGAATGAAGAAAATAAAAAAGAACACAAACTCTGGCAAAAGAAATGCAAGAAGACAATAAGGGATGCTAAAAAAGAATTTGAGGAGCACATTGCTAAGAACATAAAAACCAACAACAAAAAAATTTATAAATACATTCAAAGCAGGAGACCATCTAGGGAGGCGATTGGACCCTTGGATGATAAGGGAGTCAAAGGAGTACTAAAGAACGATAAGGAGATTGCAGAGTAGCTAAATGAATTCTTTGCATCTGTCTTCACAGTGGAAGATATAGGGCAGATCCCTGAACCTGAACTAACATTTGCAGGAAGGGATTCTGAGGAACTGAGACAAATAGTGGTAACGAGAGAGGAAGTTCTAGGCTTAATGGACAATATAAAAACTGACAAATCACCGGGCCCGGATGGCATCCACCCGAGAGTTCTCAAAGAACTCAAATGTGAAATTGCTGATCTGCTTACTAAAATATGTAACTTGTCCGTCGGGTCCTTCTCCGTGCCTGAGGACTGGAAAGTGGCAAATGTAAAGCCAATCTTCAAAAAGGGATCCAGAGGGGATCCCGGAAATTACAGGCCAGTTAGCTTAACTTCTGTCCCTGGAAAACTGGTAGAAAGTATTATTAAAGCTAGATTAACTAAGCACATAGAAGAACAAGCCTTGCTGAAGCAGAGCCAGCATGGCTTCTGCAAGGGAAAGTCCTGTCTCAGTAACCTATTAGAATTCTTTGAGAGTGTCAACAAGCATATAGATAGAGATGATCCAGTGGACATAGTGTACTTAAACTTTAAAAAGCGTTTGACAAGGTACCTCACCAAAGACTTCTGAGGAAGCTTAGCAGTCATGGAATAAGAGGAGAGGTTCTCTTGTGGATAAGGAATTGGTTAAGAAGCAGAAAGCAGAGAGTAGGAATAAATGGACAGTTCTCCCAATGGAGGGCTGTAGAAAGTGGAGTCCCTCAAGGATCGGTATTGGGACCTGTACTTTTCAACTTGTTCATTAATGACCTAGAATTAGGAGTGAGCAGTGAAGTGGCCAAGTTTGCTGACGACACTAAATTGTTCAGGGTTGTTAAAACAAAGAAGGATTGCGAAGAGCTCCAAAAAGACCTCTCCAAACTGAGTGAATGGGCGGAAAAATGGCAAATGCAATTCAATGTAAATAAGTGTAAAATTATGCATATTGGAGCAAAAAATCTTAATTTCACATATACGCTCATGGGGTCTGAACTGGCGGTAACCGACCAGGAGAGAGACCTCGGGGTTGTAGTGGACATCACAATGAAAATGTCGACCCAGTGTGCGGCAGCTGTGAAAAAGGCAAATTCCATGCTAGCAATAATTAGGAAAGGTATTGAAAATAAAACAGCCGATATCATAATGCCGTTGTATAAATCTATGGTGCGGCCGCATTTGGAATACTGTGTACAGTTCTGGTCGCCTCATCTCAAAAAGGATATTATAGAGTTGGAAAAGGTTCAGAAGAGGGCAACCAGAATGATCAAGGGGATGGAGCGACTCCCTTACGAGGAAAGGTTGCAGCATTTGGGGCTTTTTAGTTTAGAGAAAAGACGGGTCAGAGGAGACATGATAGAAGTGTATAAAATTATGCATGGCATTGAGAAAGTGGATAGAGAAAAGTTCTTCTCCCTCTCTCATAATACCAGAACTTGTGGACATTCAAAGAAGCTGAATGTTGGAAGATTCAGGACAGACAAAAGGAAGTACTTCTTTACTCAGCGCATAGTTAAACTATGGAATTGTGCTCCCACAAAATGCAGTAATGGCCACCAGCTTGGATGGCTTTAAAAGAAGATTAGACAAATTCATGGAGGACAGGGCTATCAATGGCTACTAGCCGTGATGGCTGTGCTGTGCCACCCTAGTCAGAGGCAGCATGCTTCTGAAAACCAGTTGCCGGAAGCCTCAGGAGTGGAGAGTGTTCTTGCACTCGGGTCCTGCTTGCAGGCTTCCCCCAGGCACCTGGTTGGCCACTGTGAGAACAGGATGCTGGACTAGATGGGCCACTGGCCTGATCTAGCAGGCTCTTCTTATGTTCTTAATTTCAAACAGTCCAGGTTTTATTCCGGTCCTGCCACCACTCAGTCACTAGATCGGGCAGAAACGGCAGACCTGTTCTCTGGTGGCAGCTCTCTCTCTCTCTCTCCCTGTCTGTCTGTCTGTCTGTCTGTCTTGGAGCATTTACTTTACCCCTCCGCGAACAATGCCTGCGGATGCTCATGATAAGGGACTCTTGGGTAAAGCAAATTGAGGTCGACCTCTTTTCTCAGTGTCCAGTTTCACCCCATTTCAATCACAATTGGCTGTTGGAATGGGGATTTCACGAAAAACGAATCTGAAATAGGAGCATTTTGCCTATGCCTCACATCTGTGCAAACAGTTAAAATCACTTTTGTCTCTCGTTTAAGCAACGGTTCAGGAGTCTTCCGCAGTGTCCTTCTATTTTGTTTTCTTTTAATTTATTGGCTGCTGGCCGTGTAGTAAAGAGATGAGGGGGCTCCTCCAAGCCAGCCTCACGGCCTGGCTCAGAACAACTAGGAAATGCAGGGCTCAAGAGCGCTTTTAATTGCCGCGCCGTCCTTGCTATAGAGGAAACAGCTGGATCATCAAGCACAATGTTGCCGCTCTCGGCGAGACAACGACGCCAGGATTACAACTGAATGGGGTTTAACAACAGCCATTCATCCTTGTACTTTACATCGCTGGGTGGCAAGAGCCAAGCGCCTCCAACTCACAGAGCCCTCCTCTCCCTTGGAATCACAATGCAGTTTGATACTCACAGGCGGGGGGCTGGGGAAAGGGAAGCGGAGCTGATGATACATCTCTGACAAGGCTCGCGTGTCACTCACCGAGGAAGACACAAACCCAGCTGTGCGAAGTTTCCAATCTATTCCATGCTCCAGAAAGGTTAAGGGCATCAGCTGGGGAGGTGGCACGCACAAAAATCACATTTCAAATGAACAAACGTGGAGAAATCCACGCGAATTAACTGGCATCCTGGTTCTATACCTGCAATACTTATTTGGGTCCCTGCTGCAGACACAAGCAGGCCAAGTAGGGGTGACTCTACTCTTTTTACTACGTTTTGTATTTCTCATGATTTTGGGGGGGTTAAAATTGGAGGAGGGTCATTAATCTGCATTAAGTGGTCTTGAACTTGAGCCCGAAGAAAGGCAGCCAAGGATCTTCAGCTTTGTGAAACCCGTTTCCTGACAGAGATAGACGATCTCAAGGATCGGTATTGGGACCTGTACTTTTCAACTTGTTCATTAATGACCTAGAATTAGGAGTGAGCAGTGAAGTGGCCAAGTTTGCTGATGACACTAAATTGTTCAGGGTTGTTAAAACAAAAAGGGATTGCGAAGAGCTCCAAAAAGACCTCTCCAAACTGAGTGAATGGGCAGAAAAATGGCAAATGCAATTCAATATAAACAAGTGTAAAATTATGCATATTGGAGCAAAAAATCTTAATTTCACATATACGCTCATGGGGTCTGAACTGGCGGTGACCGACCAGGAGAGAGACCTCGGGGTTGTAGTGGACAGCACGATGAAAATGTCGACCCAGTGTGCGGCAGCTGTGAAAAAGGCAAATTCCATGCTAGCGATAATTAGGAAAGGTATTGAAAATAAAACAGCCGATATCATAATGCCATTGTATAAATCTATGGTGCGGCCGCATTTGGAATACTGTGTACAGTTCTGGTCGCCTCATCTCAAAAAGGATATTATAGAGTTGGAAAAGGTTCAGAAGAGGGCAACCAGAATGATCAAGGGGATGGAGCGACTCCCTTACGAGGAAAGGTTGCAGCATTTGGGGCTTTTTAGTTTAGAGAAAAGGCGGGTCAGAGGAGACATGATAGAAGTGTATAAAATTATGCATGGCATTGAGAAAGTGGATAGAGAAAAGTTCTTCTCCCTCTCTCATAATACTAGAACTCGTGGACATTCAAAGAAGCTGAATGTTGGAAGATTCAGGACAGACAAAAGGAAGTACTTCTTTACTCAGCGCATAGTTAAACTATGGAATTTGCTCCCACAAGATGCAGTAATGGCCACCAGCTTGGATGGCTTTAAAAGAAGATTAGACAAAGTCATGGAGGACAGGGCTATCAATGGCTACTAGCCATGATGGCTGTGCTCTGCCACCCTAGTCAGAGGCAGCATGCTTCTGAAAACCAGTTGCCGGAAGCCTCAGGAGGGGAGAGTGTTCTTGCACTCGGGTCCTGCTTGCGGGCTTCCCCCAGGCACCTGGTTGGCCACTGTGAGAACAGGATGCTGGACTAGATGGGCCACTGGCCTGATCCAGCAGGCTCTTCTTATGTTCTTATGTTCTTATCCGACTTGGCTTCATTTCAAATGCCATTCGAGAGTCTGGGGGCATGAATGGTCGAGAGACCAGCGCTACTATGACAGGGCAAGGGAAATGTCCATGTGTCCGCGAGAAACTCTAGATGTGGGAGGAGACCAAAAGATCATGAAGCCCAAGCCCGCTTTGAGACAGGATCGTGCACACGTCAGGACCCCTCCTATACTGAAAACTACGTCGTTCCGATCCCAAGATGCCTTCAGCAGGGAAGGCAAGGAAAAGCAAAGCAGGCAGCGGTAAACTTTGAAGTAGCTTATCTGCCTGTCTATCTCGAGCACACGCTTATCCAGCAGATGTTCTACTCTCCCCCCCCCCCGTGTTTCCAACGAATAGACTATCTAACTGGCACGCTGTCCCATTCATATTGCCTTTGGAACTATCCCTATCCCTAAGTTTCCATTGTAATTAATGGGACACACTACGCCCCCCCCAATTTAGCTGTGCGTGTGTGTTGGGTATGCCTGTAAGGACTTTGACTCTGCTGCAGTCACTGAGGCTTCACTTTGGTAAAATAAGGGAAAGGTTCCTTTATTGAATGAAGTACATAATAGATCGGAAAGGGATTTTAGTTCTCACTAGCTAGGTAAACTGGAGGTGCAAAGACCAGACCAATCTTTGCTCTCAGGCTGCAGGTGAGAGATCAAAGGCAGGATGTCTCCCCTCCTGGAGAGACGGAGCAGGAAGGAGAGTTGGCCTGTGTGGCCAGCTTCCCTAAGAGTATCAGTTACAAGAAGGAAGATGAGCCGATGGGCAAAGGACAGGTGCAGCCTGGAGGACTCCTCTCTGTCCCTTCTCAGACGTGGAGCTCTTAACCCGAGGTACGTTCGCACAGTTCCAACAGACGGAGAAATCTGCCGGGTTCGCGTCTCTCACCTTGTCGGGAATTTCTTGCCAGGCTTTGCTAAAATGTTGCCAGTACCTAAAAGGCTGGAAGGGAGAGGCGTGCGCGTTTGTAGAGGTCATCAGCTCGGGACAGCTTGGCTTTTCTGGTCCCCATTCTTCTTCTGAGCTCGGTGACAGGGAGATCTCGCCTTGTTTGAAAGGCGGGCTTCGTTGCCAGCTTCTCTTTCTGAGAAATGCTTCCCCACCGCCTTCAATATGAGATGTTTGTGTGTCCCTTTCCTGCAAAAGAGGAGTGGGCAAAGGGGGCTTTGGAGACGGGATGGCTTGGCTGGCCAATAGACTAACCTTTATGGGGGGGGGAGGAGTGGCACAGTGGTAGGTTCCAGGTTCAATCCCCGTCATCTTCAGGTAGAGCTGGGAAAAACTCAAGTCTGAAATCCTGGAGAGCTGCTGCCCGTCAGTGTAGACAATACTGAGCTAGATGGACCAACGATCTAACTCAGTGTAAGGTAGCTTATATTTTTCTTCCTATAACTTCCCACTGGAAGGCGTTTAGAGGAAGCATTCACCTTCTGTAGATCCTCACTCGAGGAGCCTCTCTGACTTGGTTCAGGTGCAAGCACTTTTCCCCTCTGAGACCAGAGTGGAAAGTTTTTGGCCACCTTGACCTCTGATAGTAAGAGGTGGCGCTTGCTGTTGTCCCCCCCCGTGGGGATCTCTTCATTCAAGGGTTTTTGTCAATGGGAAGAGTGTCCTGCTGGTTCCCCCCCCCCGCCCAGGTCGCGGGCTTTGCTGACGTCACTAACGAGGCGATAAATATCTGTTGATATAATTGGATGTGAGATTCTGGGTTGTGATAGCAGGACGTTGCCCATTGCTGCTCTGAAACGGCCCCCATGATTTATTCAGCAGTGGATCGGGGCACGCAAGCGAGCTGTCAAGAAAGCGTCAGCTTATTAGGCAAGGGCTGCGTGATTCCAGAAGAGGGTCTAACCTATAAAAATCACGCACCCGGGCTCTGATTAGGAAGCCATCTGATCCCAAGAACGGCAGGAGGCGGCTCCAATAGATACGCATCCTGAGAGGAAAAGGGAAGGGAGGACCCGAACGCCGACCGACTCCACCTGTCCGACTGAAACTTCACCGGCATCTCTAAGGTATGGAAAGAGCCAGGTTAGCTACACAGGCACACCCGGCTCTGCCGCGAGGTAGTTGGGGAAAGTCTCTGTGCTATTACAGCCGTCGGTGTGTGTGTGTTGAAACAAAGTCATCCTGGGATAATAATAGGAGGGGCTATTTCAGGGCAACATATAATTCTCTGGAAACAGTCAAGAGGCGTGTACTAGGAAGGAAGGAAGGAAGGAAGGAAGGAAGGAAGGAAGGAAGGAAGGAAGGAAGGAAATTACTTCGGTTGCTCTGAATGTTTGAAACGCTTGGGTGTGGTATGCCAAGGTTTTGATCCTTGATTCAAGTGCCAGCTGCACAGTGCTCTGACCTGTAATCGCCCTGTCCCATAAGCAGCTATCCTGCTCTCTTTCGGTGCCTTTAAAAAGGGGGAGGTCGAGGCAAAGAGGGAGTGCAAACTTTTTCCCCTGTGAGTGCCATCAGGGTTTGATTGGGGTGATTGGGCCGTGGTGGCGATAAACGTACGATCACGCTAGGACAAAGATAGGGCGTGTGGAATGGGGGAATTATGGAAGAAGTTCGGCACCACGGACAGCGATCGACGTGGTGGTCGCCGGTAAGATAGCTGTTCATTGACCCAATGGGCAAAGCCGGTCAGTCCTCGAACAGCATATTATGCCCGTTTCCCTTCCTCTCTTGTTTCTTTTTCAGTTCTGGCCGCTGAACCATGAAGATCCAGCTGCTGGTCTCTACAGGGATCCTGCTGGTGGCTCTCCTGCCCTGCCATGAGTGCAGAGCTCTCAGCAAGAGCGTTCCAGCCTCCGCTGACAGCGCTCTGCAGCAGCCAGATCTTCTCCAAGAGCAGCCCCAGTCGCTGCCCATCTTGCTCCGTGTGGGAGAAGAGTATTTCCTGCGCTTGGGCAACGTCCACAAGAATCCCGCTCCTGCTGCCTCCTCTTTTTCCTCCATCTCCAGCGGCAGTCGCCAGCTCGCGGCGTCCGCGTCCGCCGGCAACTTTTTTCGAGCAGCTGTCCAACAGCTGCAGAATCCCCCAGAGCGTTCGCTAGAGGGCGCCGCCGACCCCTGGGAAAGCGAAGACGACGGCGCCCACCTGGAGGCCACGGAGAAGGAAAAACGCTCCTCCAAGGACTCGCCGATCTCCATAGACCTGACTTTCCATCTCCTTCGACAACTCTTGGAAATGGCCCGAGCGGAGCAGTTGGCTCAGCAGGTGGAAAGCAACAGGAAAATGCTGGAAACCATCGGGAAATGAAGCGCTCTCTGCCCTCCGCCCGCCCCCTACCAAAGAGATCCTCCAGTTCGCACACTGTATTTACACAGATCCCTCGTGCTGTTGCGGCCCCGTCTTCGTTCTTTGAATCGAGAGCTTTATCTACATAGAGCGTCTTCGTGGACGCGCAGCCTAATAGAGCCCTTCAGTAGCATGCCCGGCCTTGTACCCAAGTGTCGTTTGTGATTTGCTGTCCTAACTCCCCCCCTCCCTCACTCACTCCCTCCTCATCAAGGTTAATCCAACATTTTAGGGTGGGGTCCAGCGGCTCAGCCACTGGAACCTGGGCAAATGAGAGAGCCTTGTCTTTTGGGGGTGGGTGGGGGGTAGGGAAGAGGGTCGGGGCGTCCTCCATGTCGAGCTTTTTAGGAGCCACTCCCTTCCTTCCTTCCTTCCTTCTTTGTAAACGTTTCCACAAATAAAACATCTTTTCAGCGCTCGGTCAATTTCGTTGTGTAAGAGAACGTTTAATATTTATATTTTTAATAAAAGCTGCAATGGAACAACGGCTTCCCACACTTCCTTGCCTGCCGGTCTGAGAGGGTTGGAGACGCTTCGTTGGGGAATGGATATGGAAAATGGAGTTAGAGATCCAGAGACAGGGCCCGCCCGGGCGAGGCAAAATGGAACCACGTGCAGTCAGTCAATATATGACTTGTCCATAGGAAAGAGAGAGTGCACCGCCCTGGAATCTTTTGACGAAGGGAGGTTTAGAAAGGCGGGTGTGGAAATGTTCTGGGGGTTCAGCACTTCCAATGCTACGTTTGAGTCGGGATTGACTAGGAAATCAGCTCCAGATCAGCCACGGCACGCCTGATGGTAAACAGAGAGTGCCTCTGGGCGTGTACAGAGGGCATTTGTCACTACCCACTAGCTGAACCTCACATATCTAAGATTAAAGAGCCAAAGTTGACTCCTTGCCATGGTTGAGACCCTGGGGCATCTCTCATTTTAGGACAGCCTCAGCCAGCATGGCCAGCGGTCAAGGATGATGGGAGTTGTAGTCCAGCAACAACTGGAGGGCACCATGTTGGCTATCCCCGGTCTAGACTTCTTGGTTTGTCCTACAAATTCTGGAGAGCCAGAGTGTAGCCACCCTTGTTTTAGAAACATCAGCAAAGACGCTCATGTTAACGCTCAGTCCTTGTATTCTTCTTGGCCAGAAACAGAAACATTTCCTTACAACCCAGTTCAGTTAACGTTTACACGCAAGTAAGATCTGCTGATTTCGGTAGGATTTACTCCCAGAGTACTGTTCGTAAGATTGCAGCCATTGCCTGTTTTTGTGACCGCGGCGTGGGTAGGTTTATAGAGAATTTAAAAATCCATCCGTGTTGTATAGGAGGTGGGTGTTTCACTGACCCGTCAACATTTCCGTTAGAAAGCCAGCTAATGAAGCAGGAGGAGTCCAAAGAAAACGATTTCCAGCTGATTTTCCCCCTTTAAACTACAACTCCTCACCCTTCCTCCACTTCCTCGTCGTTACAGGAACGACAGTGATATTGACATAGCTTCATTTACACCCAGATCTGATATATATATTTAAATATTTCCCCCCTCAAAAAAAGATCCGTTCCGATTTATCATACTGTCACACAAACACTTTCCATCTTCCATCTTTGCTTTGTGTTTCAATCCTTATGTAAAAATCGGTTCCATTTCATTAAAATTTAGCTTACCACATTTTGGAGTTTTGAGAGAGAGAGAGAGAGAGAGAGAGAGAGAGAGAGAGAGAGAGAGAGAGAGAGAGAGAGACTGTCTAGGATAAATTAGTTTTAAAGAAAAGGCTTTGCAGAATTGAGATTGGCCCAACTTGGTGAATGGGGGTCTGTTCCTGATAAATCTTTAAATGGAGATAAATGGATATGACGTAGATTTTTGAATGAGTTATTAGCCCCCCCCAAGACCTCCGCGAACTTTGTCCCACAGTTTAGGCAACTGAGAGGCCGGTCAAGATCCATATATCTTCAAACCCACTTTAAGAAGAGAACTCCCGCCGCCATTTCTGCGCGTGGAGAGCATCATCAACCTCTGTTGGTGACTTATGAACTCAAAGGGTGGTTGCTGTTTCGGATTAACCCCCCCTGAATTAATGGATGCCACTCTGCAACGCTCCCTGACGCAGTCCTTAGCGATCTTTGGTGGTCTCACGATAAGCCTATGAGAAACACAACACCCCCCATCCATTCCATCATCTGAGCCAGTGTGGTCCTCTGGTTAAAGAAATGGACATGAACTACGGAAAGCCATGTTCAAATCCCCACCCAGCCACGAAGTTTATTGGGTGACTTTGAGCCGGCGGTATTTCTCAGCTTAACCTACCTCATCGGGTTGTTGTGAGGCTAAAATGGTGGGGGAAGAACCACGTCCTTGCCTTGAGCGCCCCAGAAGCGGGATAAAAGTGAGTAAAACCAAACAATGGCAAGAACAAACACCCCTGCGGCGTCTGTGACTGACCACTCGGCATTCTTGTGCCAGGCAGGCAGGCAGGCAGGCAGGCAAACGGGGCGTCAAAATAGACGAGAAAAGAGATCGGTTGTGTCCAGCAGACACGCAGCAAGGTTTTAAGCCGAAAATCTCTCTGCACCAGCGAGATGTTTTTGTTTTTCTCTTGTGGGGTATCAGTTTACTTTACAAACTCTGCCCAAGAGCAGTTGCCTTGACCCTGGAAGGGGCAACCAAGACTTGCAATTCACATGAGTTGTAGTATTTCAGCCAGAGTTAGAATCAGGAGTCTACACAGGGAGGGAGTGAAGAAAACGGGAGAGGGATGCCTACAGGCTGACCCGAATAGATACAGATCTTCTATCATTGTAAAAATGCTTTCATTCTGTTTAGAGTGACAAAAGTTGGGGAGAGCTCCTATGCCTGATGCCTGATGGCTGTATAGAAGAGAGAAGGCTTATAGGTGCAGCAGTTCTCTCCTCTGCAAGGTAGCCTAGCCCTGCCCAGATGCCTTTGGTCCACAGACATGAAAGATGCAAGGGTCCTGTCCGCTTTTGGACATGGCCACCCCACTGCATAACAATAAAATGGGTTTAATGGCATCTTGTAGGCATCTAGAGACCACCTTTGTTCTCTGTGTCTTCTTGTTGTCATGACTAAACTCAGATTTCCTCAATGCCAGTAACAAAAACTATCAACTCAGAGTCAAAAAACAATGCTGCACACTTTGTCTATTGTGCTCAGGGGGAAATATAGAATGGCTTTTAATTGCTTACAGGAGTTCTTCAGCTTTCCAAGCCCCTTCACTGCACAAGTGAAACTTGCTCTCCCCTTCCCAAAAATACCCCACAGGGTTTTTGCTCAGCATATCCTTTCTTTACCTCTCTCCTGTTCTTGAATTTCTTGGATTTGTCACTGTACAGTATGCTGAGTGCTGGAAAGGTGGCTATCAATGACTTACACTGGGAGTCGGAACTTTTTTCGGTCCAGGGCTGCATTCCCTCATGACAACGTTCAGGGGGCCACATGCCAGTGGTGGGTGGGGCTGGAAAGGCAAAACATGGCGTGGAACAATGGCTGTACAGTACACTCAGCTACTTTCAAGCTATGCAAAAGCCAAAGGTTTCTACACCTCCCGCATCTCTCCATCTAGGCAAGCAAGAGCCACTGCCATTCTGATAAGGGCATAGCATTCAGGAGGGCTCAGAGTAGGGCCACTGAGGGAGATGGCCTGGTGAGAGGGGGCGTGGCCTAGGAACAAGGTGTGACCTGGTGAGAATCTGGAGGACTGGATAGAGAGGCGGGGGGTTGCATTTGGCCCTTGGGCCTGAGGCTCCCCACCGCTGACTTAAGCAAATGAAAGAACAGATATAATGTGCAATGTACATCTTACCCTGGGGTTGGTGAAGGCAGAAGCACAGTGAAATTATGAAAAGTAGTGACATCATTAAGGATATAGACTAGGGCTGTGGGCATGCTAGTCACTTGAAAAGCAGCCAGAATGGTTTTGCTGGCTACATTTTGAAGCAATTCTGCCCTCTGCTGGCTACACCTCTCTTCCCCACTGTTGGTGTCAGGCCTTTCAGGATTGCCAACAGCAAAATGTTGGGCAAATCAGAGTCTCTGCCTGAGCCTGCAGCAAAGCATTTCCATTGGCCACACCTGGAAGACAAGCAGGTTGATCTACTGATCAGTTCTGAAATCTAACTGAAGCTTTTTTTTTTTTAAAAGAGTGCACTCAAGCTGATCCAACCAGGGTTTTAGAGTAAAAAGGGTCAGAGTGTGACTAGTGTCTTGTGTCCCTGTTTTCAGAAGACAGAGGTGGAGATGCACTGGAACTGGCACCTAGAACCTGGGAGACCAGGGTTCAAATCTCCATGCAGCTATGACCTTAGGGTAAGAACATAAGAACATAAGAAGAGCCTGCTGGATCAGGCCAGTGGCCCATCTAGTCCAGCATCCTGTTCTCACAGTGGCCAACAAGGTGCCTGGGGGAAGCCCGCAAGCAGGACCCGAGTGCAAGAACACTCTCCCCTCCTGAGGCTTCCAGCAACTGGTTTTCAGAAGCATGCTGCCTCTGTAAGAAGCATGCTGCCTCTAGGTAGGTATTCTCTCTCCGCCTGATTTACCTTACGGGGTTGTTGCGAGGAGGCTCTTCTCATCTTTCCACCACCCAGAGAAGTATAGTAGTATATGTGGGATAGGGTCTTTTCCATGGTGGCACCTCACCTCTAACTCCTCCCCCTCTGAAGTGTGTCTGACAATGTGTGCTACTGTGTGCTGGTTAAAGATACACACCTCTGCTCAGGCTCTTGGAAAGGGATAGTTATTGTAGCCAGGTGCTGTCAGTATATCACCTGCAATGTAATGAACTACCATTTTTAGAGTTACAATGAATATTTCTGGGTGTTTTAAATGTGTTTTTATGATGTGGTGCTGGGCTGCTTCCAGTCTACATTTTCTTGTAATCTGCCCTATCACTACAATGAAAGACTGGTTTATTTAAATGTTTATTTAAACAAATAAATAAGCAAAGGGGGAAGAACCATGTATGCCACCTCAAACTCCTTGGAAGCGAGGTGGGATATAAATGAAATAAATAAACCTCCAGAAAAATCCTATAAATGTCAGCATAGAAGTAAATTATGTTCCACTGTGTGCAGTGGGGCTCACTTCCAGGTGAGTGGCTATAAGATCCAAACCTAGCTTTGGATAGTTCCCCTCTCAGTATCACATATCCCACTGTTCAGGAGAGGCCTCCAGAGAGACTTTTTAGGGAACAAAGGTAGGTGGGAGGAAGAGATGGAAAATATTCCTTCTGTTATCTTCCTTATCTCAACCTTTCTTAGGATCCAAATCATAGAAAATAAACCTTTAATATTGCATTGTACAGGGATGGGAAACCTGTGGTCCTCCAGCTGTTACTGGACCACTGCTACTGCTGCTGCTGCTGCTACTACTACTACTTATTATTATTTAAGAGCATAAAGCAGCTAACTTAACATAAAAAGAACTGTGCATTACAATAAAAGCCACACAATAACCCATAGAACAACCCAATAAAACAGCAGCAAAAACATATAATCAATAAACAGCAAAATTATCCTAACCCATTTATAAAAAAGCCTAGGAGAAGAAAGAGGTCTTTATCTGGCACTGAAAAGATGTTAATGGTCTCAGCCACTGGCCAAGCTGCTAAGGCTGGTGGGAACTGGAGTGCAGCCTCATCTGGAGGGTCACAGGTTCCCAACCCCTGCTCTAATCCATGGCTTCTTGTATGCAATCGTGCGGCTACACATGAAAAAAATGCACCCACCCACTAAAAAAATGACTTGGTGCTGCACTGGAAAGCCACAGATGATAAGGTTTAGAAAGAGGACAAATTAGAAAGAGCGTGAGAGCCAGCAGCCTGAGAGGGTGTGTATGTTAGAAGCAGAAGGGTCTGATATGGGGTTTATCTAATAGCAATCTGTATCGGTGCAACACTTGTATATGTAATATTGTGTATTTTTATAATATTTGTTGTTTAAGCTTATTTTGTATTACTTTATATTTTGTAGCATTATAGGATGATAGTAGGATTACGTCTGTATATTTTTGTCATTTCTATGGTTATAAACCGCCTTGAGTGCAGTGATGTAGAAAGGCGGTATACAAATTAATAATGAAACGAAAATTTCAAAGTACAAGAAATCACTGGTGTAGCATAGCTTCACTTAATTTTAACTTAGTACAAAAATATGTGTGATGTCACTTTGTATGCATTCATAATGATCAGTAGAATCTCATCATTTAGACCACCATCTAGGGTGCTTCATGAAGCACATCCAAGGATTTCACCACACAACTTCAAACATATTTTGTTCTCCTCCATCAGGCACATTATCAACTCCTTTGTAAAATCCTCCCAGATTTCAGGTGTAGCTTTGCCATGCAGTGTAGGGGGCTACCATTGAAGAAGTTTCCAAAACTTCATTAGGCAAAGCTAATTGTGCGACTCAGTGGAGAGACTGTTGCCTTAATAAAAGCTATCAAACCCAACAAATTTTAATTAAGGCTGTCAACATCCATTGAAAAGCTTGCCAAGGCTGGTAAGGTGAAGAGACATCTTCTTGTGTAAGGAGAAGTTTATTAACAGTGCCTTTAGTTGAGGAAATGGCTATACAACAATATTGGTAAAGCAGTCCCATAAAACTGCATGTGAAAGTGCCCAAGAATTTTACAAACGTATATCATGTATTGTTAACACTTTACCTGTAATAACAGTATTGTGCTGTTTTCTTTTTATCTCATACCTTTCTGACATTAATTTTGCTGGACCACACTTATGATCAATTGCAATAATAATGCAACAGCTTGGTTATCACGCATCACAGATAAAGCCTTATCACATAAGCTTAAAACCCAGCTATGGAGGTGACCTTGACAAGTAATAAGGTTATCATTTGATACCCACCATTGCCTCAAAAGCTTGTATGAACTTGATCCTCAGTTGGTTCATTATGGGATCGTAACACAGCTCCTATTCATTTCAACAGGGCTCGCAGAGAAGAACTGTGCCAGGATCCCATGCTTGTAAAAAATTAAGAAATGACTATTGGGACCTTTGAGCATTGTTACAGAGTAATACTAATGTCACATTCTTTTCCCCCTCCCATCCTTCCCCAAATTGCACAGTTGCTTCCACAAATCTTACAGAGTCAAATCCAATGTGAAAGTTTTAAAACAAAATCTTTTGGTTAAAACCTGATCCACCATTCCTTTTAATGCAGTGTTTGTTGTCACTCCGAACCAAGCCATGTGCTGCCTATGAGTTCCTCCAGAAGCCAGCTGGACTGAGAGTCATCATTCGTTCAATGAGTTCAACCAGGAGAAAGAGAAGACATGACGAGCCGACTCATCAACTCTTTCATTGCTCCCAGGACGTCCTTGCACTTGTCCTTGAGGGGATGGTTCAGACCCAGTCTGGGGGTGGGGGAATAAATATTTACAACAGAAAAAATGGAAAGCCATATTTTAATGTGGCAGCTATATATATTGACTATTTAGCTCCATCAAAAATAATTTGTATAGGTATTTGATGGCTGTGGAAAATATATGTAAAACATGAAGTCTTTGGAGCAATATTACCTAAGCTGGTACCTTCCAGTTGTTTGGGACTACAGCTCCCATCAGCCCCAGTCAGTATGGCCAATGTTCAGGGAAGATGGGAGTTGTAGTCCAATACAGCTAGAGGACACCAGGTTGGGGAAGGCTGCTTTAGAAACAACCAAGCAGAAAGTTTCCTTGCACAAGCCCCACTGAGATGAATGGGAGCACTGTGTGATCTTTGCACAGCTCCTATTCATTTCAACAGGGCTTGCAGAGGAGAACTGTGGCAGGCTCATGTGCTTGTAAAACATTAAGAAATAACCATTCAAGGTTATTTGGAGCCTTTGAGCATTGTCATAGAATAATACTAATGTTATAATTTATACCAGTCATTTTGGGCTTCTGGAAATAAATGTGTAGTCCCTGAAACCAGCAAATTTTACAAATTTATGTTTCTTATGTTGATCAAAGAAACAGTCTTCAAATAGCACCTGTGCCATGCTATGGTGGTCGACAGAGATACCAGCTATGACTTCCTTTTTATCTTAGATAAACTCATCTGAAGCATCTCCCATGTTTTTCCTAAACTCAGAGCACACAAAGATGTTCAATACACACTGCACTTCCCTCCTTTCTTACAAGAACATGCTACACCTTATCATGGTTAATGCATGTTACTGTTACAATGTAGAGGGCATTGAGATATCTCAAGCATTTATAACTTCAGTAAAGTCCAATAAACATATACAGCTTCTATTACAGATGCTTATGATGAACTGCTATATGGGATAAAAGATGGTCTTGTAATGTTCCAAGCGTCTTTTGTAAATACATAGTGTTAAATTTTAAACAAAATTAGTGAGGAATGATGACTTGTTAGACATTAGTTGGTTTGGAGTCATGCAGTTTACAAGACAAGTCCTGTTGCCTAGCTGGCAGTTTGTTTAGCTTCTACCTAGCCAAAGTTTTGGTTTTATTTCAAGGGCCAGATTCTTGGTTGTAAATAAGGTACATCATAAATAGTTTTTGCACCATGTAGCTTCATTATCTGGGGTCCCACCTCTACAATGCAAATACCATCCTAATGTGGATCATACTTTCAAAGTAATTATAGTGTTGCAAGTACAATATGTGGACGGATCCATCTGTATACTTATTAGCACAGTTATTCAAATAGGCAATACTTAATTTAATGCTTGCTACAGTTTAGTCTCATACCCTCTTTTTCAGTGGCAGGGCCGAACAAGGCAAGCATTCTAAGTTTGGCTGTCAATTACTCTGAATGGGATAAACAACTAATGGGTGGTCAAGGACTTAACAAAATAACATTTATGTTCATTGATAGCTGGAAATCTGTCTTTGGAAGATGACATCCTTTAGCTAATGCTTTTGCTAATGCCTTTATTTGAGGTAATGCATCTGCTTTGCATGCAGAAGGTTCCAGGTTCAAATCCTGGCATCTCCAGGTAGGACTGGGAGAGGACCCTGTCTGAAATTCTGAAGAGATACTACCAGTCAGTGTTGAAACAATTAGCTGGATGGACCAATGGTCCCACTCAGTATAAGGCAGCTTCCTATGTGAGAAACAGAGAACAGAGTACAATAATAAAGAAATAAAATAAAGTTGGTCCTGAAGTGCTAAATCTCCATCTCCTTTCGCTACCATTCACAGGGAGTCATTTTGATGATTTTCATATCTGGGGAAATGAAACCCAACTGAATTTACTGGAGGTGGTGGTGGCAGTACTTCTCCTAGCAGCAGGCAATCTTGCCCCCCAATCCTCATAATAACACTATATGATAATTTTGTATCATTCTGATGACACTTCATTTGGGGGGGAATGTGGTTGCCAGCTGCTGGGAAGCCTGCTACTAAAACCAGGGAAGACTGCCCAACAGGTACCAGTAAAAAAAAAAGAAAAAAAGGTTATCTAGGAAGCTTTGGGGGCATGATTTGCAATTCCTCACCCCACCCCCCATTTTGACCAAAAAGTTCTCTTTGGAGAACTTCAACTCAGTCTTAGTTTGAATCTGACACACAGAGAGCTGATAGTTTTTAACTAGAGTTGGGTAAATCAAGCTGTCCTTGGATGCAGTTGGTCTCCTTGGAGACCCAATGCAGGACCAGTGGTTGTACTGTCTGCCTACTCTGCTTGTATAACTGTAATTAACAGACCTTACAAAACATTTGAACTCCAGAAACATTTCTTGCAAAGAAAAGTATACCCTATAGCACTGCCCCTTGATTTCTCACCACTTGGAAAAGTAGAAAATACTTAACATTCATAGCAGTGGAGACTTTTAGCCATCAAAAGGCTGTGCTTTGCTGCTCCAGCTTTAGTGGTATATCACAGGCTGCAGAACTTAGAGCTGGTCTAGGTATTACACTTGCCATGACAATGCAGTCCCGTTGCAAATTTTACACTCTGGCTGCATTATGTCATATTTTTATTAATTAAATGTGTACTCCCTCTTTATTTAATAGACCTCAAGGCAGCATAGATATCCAGATAATCTGCCACCTAGGCACTGACTAAACCCAGACTTGCTTAGCTTCAGCAAGGTTGTTCCATCATGTGCCTTCAGATTTTAGCTCTGGTAAAACTTACCATGTGAGTTTCCCCACCCCTTCTTCATGCCACTGATAGCTACCAGGGGGGTGTATGGTGAGGAAATTAACTACATGATGGTTCTGACTCCTTACCTTACCAGAATGGCTGTGGGGAGGGAGGGGAAACTCACCAGGACAATGTTGATGGCTGGCCAAATCTCATCTCCTGGGATGCCCAGTAAAGAGGATCACAGAAGCTTCCTTCAAATGTCAATTGAAGGTCTCCACAAATACAAGGGACTGTGGGGTTGTACCACTAGTCCTGTGTGCAATATTGAGTGGCTTTCCTAGCCCCAGCCCCAACATCCACATGTTGAGCATGCCTGCAGCAGGGAAACCTACACGGGGAGTTTCACTCAAAAAGAAAATGAACATTCTTAGAAGTTTGAGAGAGTTCATCAGTGGAGACTGGTGGCTCCGTGTTGTCAGTGGGGCAGTGAATCTGCTCCGGGTGTTAGTTTGAACTTTCAAGGAGCTGTCCACAGTGCTTTCAACTAGAGGGCATCAAGATTATCACTAGAGGACACCAAAATTCTTTAGGGTCTGACTACCTAGGAATGGGCTGAGTTTGTGTGGAAAAATGCACTTTCAACCAACCACTGGATCTCAGTCTGGAAAACAGAATAGGCCCCATGAATACGTAAGTTGTTTACGGTTCTTGCACTAGTTTGTCTTGGTTTCAATAGTTCAGTTATTGAGCACCACAAAATCTTTTACTGTGCAGGAGACCCAAACATTCACTGTGTTGTGCTGTGCGTAGTTGTGTTGCTTAATTTCGTTTAAAAGCAGCACCACAGCAGCAGAGAGTAACAGCACATGTTGAAATGCGAGTGTGCCAGCGTGTGCATGCGTTTACCTAAGAAAGCAGGCTTTTACCCTGCAACAGCATCACTGAGACTGGAGACATAGTAAAATAAGAAAAGCTACTTTATTTAAAGAAATACATAGTAGATAGAAAAGGCATACCTAGTTCTAACTAACTGGCTAAGTTGGAGGCATAACTCCCAGGTGTAGGAGTCAGCCCCATGCTCGGAGAGAGAGCAGAGACAAAGGGAGTCTCCTCTCTCCTAGTCAGCTGGAGAACAAAGGAAAGGAAAGGGCAGAAGGAGGAGGGGCAGGTAAGCTTCCCTAAAGGCGTCACAGTCTAGCAACAGAAGGAAGTCAGTCAGAGCATCACAGGTAAAAGGTAAACAAAGCCTATCCATCTGGAGGACCCTAGCTCTATCTTCCTTCTGGAGCTTAAACAAAAGAACAAAACAGGAGTTGCTCTTGCCCCACTTCCAGCACACTGTACCTTGGTAACATTCAAGTTACCAATGGGCTATTCTGCTTCTATCAGCCATCCCCTTCTGCTGTTCACTTTTTAATAAAATCTGAGAGGTAGCCAGTCCTCAATCAATCATCAACAAAATATATTTAAATACTGCTCTCTCCTTAAAACCATCCATCCCCTCCCCCACTTCTGACCCTCTCAGATTTAACATTTAAAAACTCTTAGTTTTTTCAGCGTTTTCTACTTAACATGACTATGTTTAGAATTGCTCCAGTGCTCAATAGGCATGATCCAAAAACATCTGTGTGCAGTGCACACCATACTTGCACTGGCATTTTTAAAAAAGTTTCTTTCTCAGAATCTTTTGTATTGATGTGTCAGGTATCACATAAAGGATCTTTTTTTACATGCAATCACATTAAAAATGCAACTCCTTACCGCCAGTCTGAAGTGACACAGTCCAGCAAGAATTTTACTGCATGATTAAGTTGAACATGTACCTTAATTCTCATGAAAGGCAAATTAATTTACATATGTCTGGCATAAGATGTCTATTCAGAGAACCGATGTGGTGTAGTTGTTAGAATGTTGGATTAGGGCCTGGGAGCCCAGGGTACAAATCCCCACTCAGCCATGAAGCTCGCAGGATGACCTTGGGCCAGTTACAGTCTCTTAGCCTAACCTACCTCACAGGGTTATTTATTTATTTATTAGATTTATTAGTTGCCCATCTGGCTGGTTGTCCTTATTGTGAGGATAAAATGGAGAGAACTGAGCTCCTTTGAGGAAAGTGGCATATAGATCTAATAAATAAATAAATAAATAATAAGTCACACTGAGTTCAGTGGGGCTTAATCCCAACTGAGTAGGGACAGGATTGCAGCCTAAATGTCTTTTGACTTTGTGAAGATTACATTTATATAAAGGAAAACATGATTTTAGAAAATGAACAGTTGGGGGTTTTTTTGCAACTAAGAATTGGTATGTCTATTGAAGCATGTAGGAGTTTTAATTTATGTGTTTTCTGTTAATAGCAAAGGAGAAAGGGGAAAGCCAAGCTTAAACGGTAATCTGCATATAACAAAAATGTTATGATTTCACTTAATAACAATTAAATTCAGATCTTCAAAAAAGAATTGGTGTCAAACTCAATTTATGGATGAAACAATGTTCAAATTTGGTTACTGCAATTTTAATTTCATCTGTTTGGCTGCCTGCACCCAAAAATTCACAATCAAAATTTGAAATTGACTTAAATTAAGTTTTTAAAATATGGTCTTAAAATCTCAATATTTGCAGAATTTCAAATCTGGACTGTACTGATTTATGTTCTCTCCATTATAATATGTCTTGTCTGCTAATAATGTATCACTTAAATCATAGGCTGTGCTCAATGGTCAGAAATTACTTTTTGGCTACTCAACTTTTAAATGGAATGGAAGAAAAAACTATAGGTTATTTTAAAATAATTGCAACTTTCTCTGAAGAGTTTCTATTTACATGGTAATGTCATATCATTCCTTCAGCAGAACTTCCTACAGCTGTCAACTTTTATCATAACAATACAGCTATAACCTCAAAGACGTCTTTTCTTATGCCTATTTTTAATTCTCTGGGAACTAGCGGAAACTCTTTTCTTATGAAATAAATTGTTCAACTACATAACTGTAGGCAGGTAAATTATGCACGAGCAAACTCCATCCATCATGAGATTAGCTGTTCAATGCTCAGAAAGGTGGTTGGCCATGAACTTTTCGCACGAATGGGGACTGAATGTCTCACCAAAATAGATTTCCATTCTGTTACAATTAGAGCTATGTGGCAAAAGGATAATGTAATGCTGTTTATTTCACACAACCTTAACGATTCCAAAAATAGTCCTGAGAAATGAATGCAGTGTTCCTCTTTGTGTGTAGGCTGGGTAAGTTCCCTGAAGGATGTAATGTCAAGCATACTTTAGGGAGCTTAAACTAATGGTAAAAACCTTTTCAGGGGAAGGAGACCCTTAAGTAAGCCCTTTAGTTCCATTGGGCTCAGCTGAAAATGCTGCACTTTATTACACAACTAATCTATCTCAATGGCTCTGCACAAAGTTATCAATAAAAATCCAAGTCTGAAACAGTTCCTCCTGCAGTCTTATTTTATAGTCCATTATTCTTAAGAAATTATGGTCATAAGAGCAGTAAGCTCCCCCATAAACATCTTATCTCACAGAGGGGGCTTCCACCTGGGTGAGGGAAGCTGGGCAAGCGTCAGCAAAGGGCTTGAGATGGATCCCATGAGCACCCTGTCACCACACAATGCACCAATGCACCAAGCCTTTGCAAGTTCAAGGGGAAGCAGAGAGAAAACACTCAGTCTAGTAGGTGTCTGGAATGTTCTCTGGTCACTTTCTGATAGGACAAACACATCTAGTGGCTGCTAGGAAATTTTTAAGCACTTTTCACCATATTTAATAAAAATATGGGTTGTGGGTCCTTGGTCTAACTTCAGGAGAGGAAAGAAAGGCATGTAGAGGATAATTCTGTTGTCATTTCTGGCCTTTTTGAGAGGATCCAGTGAAGCTTCTACCAGAAAATCTTGGTGATCCATTAAAATTTCAGCCAGTTAATTAGCATTCTTTATTCAGACAACTGACTGGATCTTCTAAAGGAAGTCCTAAATTCTCCTTTGGGAAAGTGACTACTCTCCAACGCTAATAGGAATACAGCAAATCTGAAGCTCTTTTATCAATATCTCTTTAGCCTGCCTTTAGTGGTTCACATTCCCAGTGTCAGCCAAGTATATCAGAATGCTGAGAGGTGATGGTCATCTCACTTTAGATGTAATCAAAGTATCTCAAATGTAGAGTTGAATTAGATCATTATTGCCAGAACCCTTTAAACATATGACAAGCATTACTTTTGTAGGACTGCAATAAACTAAATCTAACTCTCTTAAAAGCAACTGTCTGTCTCTAACCTTTTAAAGTAAAAAAAAAAAACCCACAGCAGCTTTAATCCATTGGAATTTGTCAACCAAATCAAAATGCCCATCCGTTTATAGACTGTGATCAGACCATCTTTGTTTGAATCAATTGTTCACGACTTTTTGTGCAGTTGCTTTACCAGATATAACAGCTTATTGCCCACATAAAAGTTTGTCCTGAAAAATAATGAATGTAACTGGTGGGTGAGAAAGTTAACGTTATACTCCCTCACTGCCGTTTTGTTTGCTTGTTTAATACTCATTAAGAAAATAGCGAGGAAACATCATGAAGTCAAGATCTCGTAAGTTGTGTGCTAGAGGCAGACCTCAAAAGATGCCAAAAGAAACATTCTCTCCTTGTGGAAGAGAAGGGCAGAGATTCTAGCAGTGACGCAGAGCAAAGTCTAAGCATGCCACTTAAGAAGCAGACAGCACTTTAAAGTATAGATTGTTCTTTGAAAGGACCTGATGAATGAGACCCATTACCATTTAAGATTATGACTCATGGCAGAGCTTGCACCATGGATTTGTTAGATCAGGTAACAAAGCCTGCATAATTTGTGGGGTATGGATACATGTATCACTCGATCATGAATGAATGAATGAATGAATGAATGAATGAATGAATGACTAAGCTGAGATATTGCAAATATGCTAGGAGGGGCACATAAGAACAACCATGGACACATTGCCCATGCTATGGAGGCCAGCTCAATTCTGTAAGAGCGCCATAAATAGACCAACTTGCTGAGGCATCAAGGCCATCAGCACATTCTAATTCCTCGACGTTACTCAGTAGCTGGACAGAGTCCACAGTAAAATGTCAGCATCTTTGTTTACTCTGATTTCCAGTTATCTCTAGAATGTTTCATCTTTAAATGTTGTTTGGTTGGATCTGTTGTGTTTTTTTTGTTTGGTTGGTGTACTTTCTGCTCACTTTTATAGTCATACTGAATGCTGATAAATGGGAATACAAGAAATATCTCTTTCTTGAGCTTTTCTTATCAGGACAGATGACAGATACGTGGGGTTTCCCAAGGACCATTACTGGGACTGGTGCTTTTAAACTCATTTGTAAATGATTTTAAGTTTAATATGGGAAGATTCAAGACAGACAAAGAAGAGTTACACTATGGGATTCTCCACTACAAGATGAACTAATGACTAGCAAGTTGATGGCTTAAAGGGGGTTTAGACCAATCCACGGTGGATAATACTATCAATAGCTACCAGTCATGATGGCTGTGTACTACCTCCGGTATTGGAGGTGGCATGACTCTGAATACCAGTTGCTCGAAAGAACAATTGGGAAGAGTGTTGCTGCACTCAGATCCTGCCTGCCATAGGCATCTGGTTGGCCACTGTGAGAAAAGGATGCTGGATTAGATGGGCCTGGTCCAGCAGGGTTCTTCTAGCATAATGAAAAAAGAGCAGAATGATGATAGATTTAATAAACACAATGACATACATAAATATACATGTCTGGGTTATTGTTGATGGCTACTTTTTAAGGGAACTGAAAAGTAACAAAGCTCATGGGTGGGGTATCTTTGGCTCTGTAAATGCTATGGAACTATAACTACCATAATTCCTGACCATTTATTATGATGACTGGGGGAGATGGGTGTTGTAATCCAACAGCATTTGGAGGGATGTGGGTCCCCCCCCACTTTATACATTGCCAGGAAAGGTAATGGCATTAATTGCATTTTCGCATTGATACTGTTACAATCTGAAGAGGAAAATTAAGAGTGTATGACCTGTTATGATTCCCAAACACTTCTTAAATTTGGCAAAATCCATCCTGCTCTTGAACTGTTTTGAACAAGAACAGTTTAGAACATGAACAGGACTTTAAAGATATGAATAGGAAAAGATAAATGAGTGTAAGTATTAATCTACAAGCTTATGAATTAGTCTATCAGTGTTCTGGGTCCCCTTATAAAGATCAGTTCTGCTGTTATAAGATATATAGGGAGTTTCTGAAGGATCAGAGAAAGTATATTATGCAGTATGCCTGCACAAATGACTTTTCAGTGATAATGATAAATATGGGATAATAGTTTTGCCATGAAGAACCTTCTTTTAAAAACAAAGAAAACAAACTGTGGGATTTGCTCCCACAGAAGGTAGTAGTGGCCAGCAACTTGGATGGTTTTAAAAGAGGATTAGATAAATCATGGAGGATAAGGCTATAAATGCCTACTAGTCATCATGGCTATCCTCTCCATGGCTGGAGTCAGCATGCTTCTGAATATCAGTTGCTCTTGCACTCAGGTCCTGCTTGTGGGCTTCCCATAGGCTTCTGGTTGGCCACTGTGAGATGGACTAGATGAGCCATTGGCCTGACCCAGTAGGCTCCTCTTATAATTAGATATATGTCTCCATACTGGATTTTACAGTGAGGGAGATATATCCTCCAAAGAACAGATAAAACTAAAATTCATGAAAAGATGTGACCAAGGGGAGGGGAGGGGTATTTGTTTTGCTTGCCAGTGGTGATGCAATATCCAATAGGTGTTCCTGATGAAACTGTGACAGTAATGAATGCACTAGCAGCATATTTCTCAGGTATGAACTTGTGTGCTGTGAGGACTTGAATGCAATCTTGAGCACTGCCTTAAGGGGCAGCATGAAGACTGTATATATCAAATGGAAAATCTGCACTTATTGCACAAAAATGTTGATCATGTGGCAGATCCCCGAAGGTAAAATTTCAAAGGGAAGGATATGGTATTTTGAAAGAAAGGAACATCCTTTCTTTACATTAAAAAAGTGATAACACCTTTTAATTAATGTAGAGGCTGATGACTAGCTATCTTAGGGAGGCCACTGAATAGATGCCAGAATTCAAGTATTTTTCAGGTTTCAATGAAGCAAAATATATAGGCAAGAATTGTGATCGAACTGACTGGTACGGAATATCAGCACCTCTTTTTTTTGCTGCCAGTGGCAACCATTTTGTGCTGGCACCCAGAGCACTTTTATCCACATATGAGTACTGGTACCTCATTTTTAACCAAAAATATATCTATCTAGGTCAGCCTGGTTGTGCTTTCATTTGTACAGAGGAAATACCTGTGCCTTCCATTGTGCTGAGACAAGATTATTGGAAAAGGTCTAAATGCAGAAACCAGAAGGTATCCCATGACTCACAATGTAGTTTGTAGATGTGACTATTAAATGCTAGGAGAAGGCATCCATGGCAAAACTAATCACAGCAAAACCATTGCTTAGGAACCTTATAAACAGCGCCACACTTGTGTGATTCAATCACATGGGCAATTTCCAGAAACTACAAAAGAAGGCTAATGTTAAAGGTACTTAATGTTAAATACATGATTAATTATGTTTAAAATTATGCTTGTTAGGCTAAATGCATGCAACTGTGGTCCAGTGGCTTTTAAAAAAGGAAAAGTCATGTTGGGTGGGGCAATCAGAACTGGAAAAGCAGGAAGGAGGGGTGCTGCAGCCTTTCTCCACCATCCTTTCCCTCCTCCAAATTGCCCCCAGTTGGATTCCCCCTCCCTGCCCCTGCAAAGTTCCAAAGTTGCAATGGCAAACCCACCCCATTGGGAGATGCTTAGAGAGTAATTGGAAGCAGGGAGACAGCAAGCAGGGAAAGGGTGAAGTGCTCTGCATACAGTTATTTCAATTACCCCTCCTATGTGGCTCTTAAAAATTAAACAAGGACCATCAGACTACAATTAAACCTGTTTGCATGTAATGTGCAATTTGGTCCTTAAATTTTGTAGGAAGCTATACAAATATAAGGTAAGTCTGTACAGAAGTGGGTTACATGCTTCTCTAGAACAGTGTTCTTCAACCTTGGGTCCCCAGATGTTGATGGACTACAACTCTCAAATTCCCTGACCATTAGCCATGCTGTCAGGGGATGATGGGAGTTGTAGTCCAACAATATCTTGGGACCCAAGGTTGAAGAACAGTGCTCTAGAACACCTAGAATATTATCATGGGGCTAAGTTGCATGATGATTAATAAGGAAAAATGGATTGCTATTTTGTGCCTATCTCCACTTTTGCTATTAGGCAATTGTTATTACTTCATATATTTATACACAGCTTAATATCAGAACAGTCTCACTCTAAGGGGTGTACAAAATAAATAAATAAATACTACACACACACACACACACACATTCATATACACACATTCATACACACACAAAGAGACACTAAACAACTACAATACCAGTATACAGTACACCCTATCAATATGAAGGTGTTCGTTTTTTTGTTTGGTTTCTAAGTTGGAGGTGCACAAGACTGGAGCTTCTCCTGCAAGAAATTTAAGAAGTACATTTGAATCTCAGGAAGCTTGGTGATAGGTAGAGAAGGGCTACTTCTCTAGGGATATTGAAGAATTCAAATGAAAAAAGAAATGGGAGTGAAAACTGCCAATGTCTGCTTATTTGTCCCATATCCAGAATGGAAATCAATCCAGCAAATACAATCAGTATTTGCTGCTGTTGTTGTTTTCAGTCCACAAATGATACATAACAATCCCCCCAATTTGCATTGCTTTTTCTTTGCATTGAAATGTATGGTGTGGAATAATGTAATGATAACACATTTTGCCATATTGGGAAGTGACATGAATAACATAGTTTTTGTTAGAAGCCAAACTGCAGTAGAATGGAAATAGCACTGCATGTGATGAACACAGGGTAGAACAGAAATGATGCCTTCCTACTAGGGCTGTGCATGCCCCCCAGTCCAACTCAGAGTGGCCCTAATCCACCCTAGGACTGACTCAACCCGACCAGGATCTGGATCCCAAACCAAATCTGGGGCCCTGCACAGTGTTTAATTAGGGTTTGAACTGCCTGCATCATCTTCTTTTCCCCTCTCCTTGCCAATCAACCACTCCCCCCCCTTGACAGCCCGGATCTTTCTGGATGGATCCAATCCAATCTGGGGCTGCCTCAACCTGCCCCAGCTGAATCCTGGGTCAACCTGAATCAACCCAATTTGGTTTGGGATCTGGGATTCTGCTGGAACGATTGCACAGCTCTGCTCCTGCCATCCTTATTTTTCCCACGTTTATGTGGTAGACTGGGAAATCTCCAGGCAAGTTTATGCGTGTTGTCCATTTGAGACCTGGAGTTATGACAGTCCTGGAAGAGTAACTGCTTATTGCAGGATCCCTCCCACGAATATGGCAACAGAACATGACATTCAGCAGATAGCACTTTACCCACCCCTTATGCTGTATCCTCAAGGAGAGCCATAGAGCTGTTATGCTCAAGGCTCCACAAAACATATGGATTCACATGGAAATGATGTGTCACTGAATTATTGCTCCTGCTTATTTTGAAAAACTTTCATGGTGCTTTATCTACGAATGTGTACTTATTAGCTATCACAGTAGCCTCAATTGTTTCACCTTTAAAGGAAATAAGGCTTGAAAAACAAAGGCTCTAATTGGAACACGAAAAAATTGTGTTATTTCTGATTTTTCTCCTTGCCCCTTGTAAGTAAAGCACTTCACAAACTTTCGAATAAGCAAATATCCTAAGCAAATCATAAACTAGAAAATTAAACAAACAGGGTTCTGCTGTGCTCCATGGGCTGAACACATTCCAAATTCCTTGCAACTCAGGAATATACTGTTATCATAACATTGAGGTTCAGTGTCCCTGCCACCAGAACATTACAAAAGTAGTATCCTATTGGCCTGGCCAACATCATCTTCAGAATTTTGCTTGTGATGCAGAAGATTTCAACAGCAGTGCTGGATGGGTATGTGGTGTGTATTCATGTGTGAAAGCTGGCAAAGGAGAAGGCATAATCTACAGGAATGTGTTCACGATTCAGTACAGGTTTTCTATGATCTTAAAATCTAGCCTTGACTTTAGTAAATTTCTAATGCTAAGTATATAAGTAATCCCACCTGACTCACTGATATTCCCATGTAAAGTAATTAAGTACAACACATGATTAATTTTTTTGCTGGACTAAGTCTGGAAAGGTTGAAACCCTGGAAGATCTTTTCTAAAACTGAACTGTACAATTTTCATTAAAGTGCTGAAATAACTCCAGATGATTCCAGAACTGAAATCCTGCACTTTAGAACATTAGTTTAAATAATATAATCACAGTTTATCACTTGAGACTCAAATGAAGCATGACATTAATTCACAGTCTGATCTTTCAGTCCCATCTCTTTAATGACCTTATTAGCTACTGTGTGCTTAAAGTACATTTACATAACTAGCAATTGTCTGAGATTTAGCATAATGCAGACTTCCCTGAAATCTGATGTATTCCATGTCTTAGGCACGTATTTTTAATGTTAATTCCAAATACTATATCTATTTGACAATTGTGGCAGACACATAATATTAAGGTATATAACTGTATAGAAATCCCACGAATAAAGTTAACAGCCAGATCACTGGAGGGGGAGAGGAGGTGAATTTACATATGACAAATAAGAGTAGCAGATGCAATTCAGGTAATTTTACTGTTCAAGGAAGAAGAGGTAAGGTAATCAGGAAGATAGACTTGTTAGGGAGATAAGCTACCAAACCATTTATATTAAACAATAAATGACAGCTATAAGAGGATTACTTTTTCATGACTATCTTTTCATTTAGCAGTAGGTTAGACATACTTAATCTGCCTTCTAGTTTTAAAATATTGATTAGAATTCAGTTGTAGAGAGATTCTGTTCTCTGCAGCAAAAAATTCCAAAATCTCTTACACACAAATGTGATCTGTGCTAACTGCTGACAATGTAAGCACCTAACAAGCATTTGTTGATTGTATATGGTACTGTTACCTTACAGACAGCTACACTAAATGTCTCTGTTATGCACCTTGCATCCCTATTGGTCTCCATCAGGGGAAAAAAAAGGTCCATCACACACGGACAGTGATCCAAGGCAGAGAGGTGGCCCTCCAGATGTTGTTGGACTACAACTCCCACACAGCCAATAGAAGCTGGAATCGAACAAACATCTGGAGGGCAACAGATTCCTTATCCTTGAGCCAAGGAATACATCATCACCAGTCATTTCTCATGATAGCCATCTATCTCATTAGAATATGAGTCATCATGGGGGGGGGGAGAAAGAGCCATTCAGTTGTTAATGCATGTAGAGTCTGGTCAGAATATCAGCCATTAAGGCTAATCTACACTCAGGGTTTTAGAAGCACAAAAAGTGCTTCTTTTTGTAGTGGCCCTGTAGGCATTCAAAACAACCTGCAGAGACTCCAGAGTTTGCAACAGCTAAAGAAGGGGCATGCAGTATTAGTGGGAGATGCCCTAAATTCCAGTTGCACCACTATACTGCATGGCACAAAGATTGCAGGTAGCTGTGTTGGTCCATTGGATAAAAATTCAAGTAACTATAGTGTAATTGTCTTGATTAAGACCAATTAGTATGCCACAAAATAGCGAGCACATTTTTTACCTGGTTCACCAGTCTACTCGGTAAGCAAAACTTAACAAACAATCAAACAAACAAGCAGAGTAGAAAGACCACAGGAAAAGATGAAGGGCATAATGCAAAACAATCCAGTCTATAGCAGGGATGGACAAATCTGTTGGAAACTTCTCTCTCTGTTTCTCATTTTTCCAGTTTTAAAGTCAGTTTGCCACATTGCTCATGAAATTTGTCAGCTCTCTAGTGCACATTTCTCCTGATCTACACATTTTATATGCAATTTTGCTGAATATGCACATTTTCCCAAGCAATTTCCCCCTAATATATTGCATCTTTGTATGTTCTTTTCTCTTCTATGTGCCACTTACGCACATATTTTGAGACATGTTGTGCCAGGCAATAATATTACATTTGGGGTTAAATATTTATGAACCCACTGGCTACACCCAGAATGGGTGCATAGACCCATTGTGAAGAATAATTCTATGGTATTTTAATTGGGCAACAACCTGTGATGTCCACTTGCTTGTGCAGTGGAAATAGGTTGGACAACAGTACTTCCAGATTCTGTCTTTCCTCTGCAGTTGCCATGTGCCCCCAAAATCTGCCCTGGTGGGTTCTCCAACCATCTGAAGTAGATTTTTTTGTGGGAGCACAGGGGCCACATGGAACACGACTTCTTTTTCCTCCTCCCCCCCAGCCACCTTGCTCTCCAAATCAGCTCCAGGTGTAGCAGTCTGTGGGGATATATGGGGGCTGTAGAGGAGAGGAGAGGAAGGAGAAGCCCTGAGCCCTGTGGCACAAGTGGATGTTTGCTCACGCTAAGTTGAAATTTGCCCACTATTGTTTTAGAAAATGCAGCAGAGTGGCCTTTAGACCTCACAGACAGCTGAGGTTAGCCTCATCTCTCCTCCTTCTGGGAGTGCGACATGTTGCCCTTCCTTCCCCATTACAGGCCCAGGGTAGGTGTCAAAGCTCATCACGGCCAAGGAGAGCTTCCTTATGCTGTAGCATATCACATGCTGCTCCTACAGCTTCAAATTGCTTTTTTAAAAAAAAAAGGGAGAGGGGATTTCTCTGTTCCTATTCTGTTGTTATATTCTGATTACTCTGTTATTGCTTATTATATTTGGATATTCTATTGATTGGTCTCTTTTTTACTGTATATTTTATTGTTAGCCACCTTGGGCATTTTTACATTGGAAGGCATATTATAAATGCTTTAAATATAGAATAAATAATCAGTCATAAAATATATCTGTTGCATTTGGGTTTATTTGTGTATTTTGTTCATGGCCTGTCTGCATATTAGTTGGCATCAAGCTCTACAAGACTGAACCCATTATCTTCCTTAGGATAGGTTGGGAAGTTGAAAATATGTTTAGCCACATCTAAACAATGAGAGGAATTTGTACATGGAAGCCCCCAAAGGCAGAGTAACAATTTAAACCTCTGTGTTCTGGCTAGAAAACATTGTCATCGGTTCCCTGTATCAACATGGACCACTGTGAATTTCCAGGCAATATCTTAAATATGTTATTTGGGTCTTCTTCTCACTCCTAGAGTTCTTATCATTAGTGATAATGTGGGATGGGTCACCTTGTAAAACTCAGGAATACATATTAAAAAAGCATGGATAAAACGGTAAAGATCTAGGACTTATGGCTCGGTCCTTGCATTCCCATGGAAGAGGATTACATTTTTATATATATAATAAATCATTCCTCACATTAACTGGTCAGTCTGAAGGCACATGATACTGGTCCATTGATGAAGCTAAACAGGAAACAGCCTGGTTGATATTTGAATGGGAGACAGTCTGGAAACCCCATGTATGCTGTTCTGAGCTTTCTAATGAAAGAGCAGGAAGTTCTGTTTCATGCTTACTATAAAAAAGCTGACGGAAAAGGCTGATGCTACACATACGCAATTGCAGAATGTAAACCGGGGACTGCACGTTTGAATATCCCCCACTTAATATAAAACTTCCCCCACAGAGTAAATTAACTGCCAAGAAAAAAGGTAGGCTAAAACCCATTGCAAAGTATTTTTGACACAGGAGAGATTCAGTCATGCAATCCTGCCATTTGCATTCTGAAATGACACTATTCCATGAGGGTTGTACTGCATGCATTGTGCTGCACCAAAATACGTCTTCTAATTTCTCTAAAGCCTCCTCCATGAAAGAGGCTTCGATTTTCCTGCCTTGTTCCTAGGGGTGCTTTAGAATTTCTTTAAAATTTTGATGTGTGTTTGGTTGAGCTTTCTTTCTCGCTGTGAGATGGGTGGCCAAAGGTAGGGTGTGTGCTTTATTTTCCATGAAATTCTTTTTGGCTCTCTGTAGCCTCTCTAGGTGCCTGCACTTCCTGATCTGGAGAAGTTACTTCATAACATCTTCCCTGGGCTTTAACTGAAGCATGGGTGTTAGGGAAGCTGGACACAGAGTGCCTGAGACAGTGCAATCACTGATTTTGTTTTTAAGGGCCCTTTTACCTATTTTTTAAAAAAAGCTTTCTGCACTCATTTCTTTAAATGTAAAACAGATTTCAGTTAAAAAAGAAGAGCTCTTTTTGTGTGCAACCAGCTGTCGGGTGCACAGTAGACAGACTTCATGCCTTCCTGCACTTACAGGAAAGCCAAGCTGGGGTTTTCAGGAGGCATGAGCACCTGAGAAGGCTGCAGAGTGCAGACCACTAGAGAAAAGCCTTGTAGAATGACAAAACCCTTAGGCTACCTCAAAAGTAGGGTTGCCAGGTTCAGGGCCTGAGACTGATCCTGTATCTTTAGGAGAAGTCAGCCAAGTGCAGGTGTTCTTGCAACACCATAATGGGAAAAACCACAAGGTGGAATTCTCCCTTCCCCCTGCACAACTTTTAAAGATACAGAAGACCTCTTGGTTGCGGCCTCCAAGAGGTCTTTTGTATCTTTAAAAGTTGTGCAGGGGGAAGGGAGAATTCCACCTTGTAGTTTTTTCCCATTACGGTGTTGCAAGAACATCTGCACTTGGCTGACTTTCTCTTCTCCTAAAGATACAGGATCAGTCTCAGGCCCTGAGCCTGGCAACCTTACTCAAAAGTAAGGTAGGCACAACAAAGACTCCTCAGTCCACCCATGCCTATTTCACTGAACTTTTTTCTCCCCTTTATTTTCAAAGGCAATTTCCTTTCTCATTAATTGACAAGAGAATGGTTAAAAAAAACCATCAGAAACATCTTTTTGGCACAGCACACGACTTGATACGAATGCAAAAACAGCACTCCTCCCCCACAGCCTTTCCCTCAGACTCAAAAAGACGTGCATACACATCTTTGGGATGAGCAATCAAACTCACCATTACCATGGCTACTTATGTGTACCACAAAAGAAACTGCTCTTTGTTGCATCTACAGTTCTAAACAATGTCAGAAATGCATAAAAGCTGAAATATATATATATTCATGGCATTAATCTGGGATTTCCCATCTGTTGCTCCTTTTAAAACCAAGTCTCATTTGTAAACCATGCAGGAGGACACTCCAGGATAACATTTCACAGGGAGGGGGAGATAAGGAGGAAAAGCTATAGGCAGAATGTATTACATGGCAGGATGGTCCTTTTAGGATGAAAAGAATGGGACAGTTGTTTCTAACCACCTGCAGGCATTCCCAGAGAAATGACTTGTGCTGTTAGTTAAGGATAAAACAAAACAGTTCCTACCCCTTAAAGTAAAAATCATGTACTGAATCTGACTCCAGAGATGGTGCAGTAAGATAAGAAAAGCCAAAACTGATATGCAGAATGCTAATCCCTGTGAGGAAATAATAAAAAGAATACTTCACTAACGTCATCAGAGTAAATTGCCTATCATTGTTGAGCTTGGTGAAGAAGACATTCAGTTTTCAGAAGACTTTCCCCCCAGTTGTTTGTGTGTGTTTATGTGCATATGCTTCATTTTTAAAAGAAATTTGATGGTTATGATGAGAAAACCCAGGGTCGATTTGAAACACACACACAAACTGAACCTTGTGCCAGATTAGTCCTTATATGAAGCACATGCACAAGCAAAATATCAGGCATTCATAATTTATCACTAATCCAGTTACTAGAAGCCATCCTGTCTAAAGACACCTCCCGTAACTCTGAACTACTCCTTTAACAGTAAGGGTGGGACAGAAATTAAATTAAATTAATTAATTAATACACAACTAAATAAAATAACACAGGGCATATTTACAATACAACCATGTATCAATTTTATACCAATTGAACCATGATACCTACTGAACCATCATGCCTTCCCCTTAAAGTATCCTGGGAATTATAGCTTGGTGAAGGTTTGGAGAATTCTCCCTCATCCCACTTTGAGCTATAAATCTCAAGGGGGGTCCAGCATCAGATCTATGACATGCTTGGTCAGCTGCTGGGGCTCCAGCACCCTGGCAGGGTCCACTAGGGTGCTGATGCTTGCCTGGGGCCCTCTAATCTGGATGGTTCCATCTGACCTGCCTTTACTGACACTGTATCTAGGCATTTTGAGAAATGAAAATGGTAGCTCAGCCATAACTGCCCAGCAGCGGTTGCAGCAGATCCACAGTTCTAGAAGGGTTAGGGAGTAGGTTCATCAGAGTGCGCTCTACTGAGAGTACACTGAAACGTGAAGCCGAGCCTGTCTCAAGATTGCCTGAGAAGAAGGAATAACAATTAAATCAATTTAATACCTTTGGTGTAGATATGTCTTCTGTTCCTTTTTCTGTGCCTGTGCCATGCCCAGGACTGCTGTTGCTCTTGACTGCTAAACTGCTGGCATCTATTCTTATGGCTTCCCTTCCCCCCCACACACATTCCTGATGTTATTGCTCATGCAAGCCTCTTCCAAAACAATTATTTTAAGACAGCAATTTGTCAGGAGCTGCCACGGCTAGAACCAAGAGCCTTTAGTTCTGGTGTCACCATCCCATATGATGATCTGTCAGAACTGCAACTTAGGCAATCATTGCTGTTCTGCTTTAAGCTGGAAGTGGAATAGCAATTCTGCTTCTAGACTTCTAACAACCTATAGCCAAGTGGGCATTTCCCTGCTTCCCAACCCCAAATGTCAGTGGTAGCGTGTGTGCTAAGGTTTTCACTGGAACCACAGTAGGTGGGGAAAGGGTCAAATACTCTCTCCCATATCACTGCACTCTTGATCATGATTCCCCACATCACATTTGGAGGGGGGTAAGAAAAGAAATGGCTATAAAGGCAAACCTATTTGGAAAGGGAAATGTTGAAGTGATATTAATTCCTTGAGAAGACAGACCACAGAGAATGAAATGGCTAGAGCAATCTAGGAAATATCTACACAGACCATTATGAGCCAGAATAGCAGCATGATAGGGCTTCTAAACCTGTGGAAATTGCACAGGAATTCCATTGACTTAAAAACTAGGACTGGAGAAAAGAAGAGAAAAAGAAGCTGCACATGGGACAACAAGAGAGAGGAATGTTAAGTTCATGACATCTGGAAGGATGTCCTGTAAAAGGAGAGTGAACAAAGTGTGGCTATTCCATAGTAAATGCCCAGTGTTCAAGTAGCCACATTCTTAGGCTCTGCACTGAACCCACCCACCCAAGCTGGCCATTCTAAACAGGAAGGGTTATAAAAAATCTTCCCATTTGGACTGGGACCTTGAAACAGGTTGTTCATGGCTCTGGCATGTTTCTGTGTGGCTCCCAGCTCTAACTGCCCAGCTCTATTTCCTAGTTGCCAGCTGCTGGGTCACCTAACTCTACTTACAGCACAGCCACAACACAATCCACAGCACGCATGTACAAGGAAGTTCCAGAGAAATGAATAAGATATACTTTTATGTAATGTGTTTATAACTGACTTTTTTTTAAAAAAAATGGTATTCTGAAACATATATATTAAAAGTTAGTGAATCTTTAAATTGTAGGTCTAAACACATTCACACATGCAAGGATGAGTTCATATACATTACATATAATGTGTGTGCCCTCAGACTTTTTTACTTGAATCTTTAGTCAAAGAACATGACAGATTCCACAAGCAAATGTGAAAGGGGAAAAACGATCTTAACATGACAGTGGATAAAATCTTGATTTTGTAGCATAATTTCCAATGATTCAAATATGGAAGGATTTCAAGAGATCATCAGTGTCAGACACCTGACACCAATTTTGCAATTTTACTGAAATTGTGCTAATTTACAAGGCAATCCTATTCAAATTTATTTAGAAGCAAGCCTCACTGAGCTCAATGTGACTTACTCCCAGATAGGCATGTACATAGGACTGAAGCCTCTGTTGAAGTAACTTTATTGTATTGTGTACTGACCATAGCATGAACACTATTGGAAAAATATGTTGGATAAGTTATTGACAATGCAAAATTAATTTAAAACATACCATGCTTTTCTTTAAATGCTATCAGTTATAAAAAGAAGCTTACTGTGGTTGCAAATCAGTGTGCATACAGAACAGGTTAAGCAATGACAACAGTATATTCTAGATGCGTGATTGATATAGTTGTACAACCACAGCTGGGTGAACTAGAAGCAAAGGCTGTATATCCAGCAGTTAAAAGAATTACATGATTAGTCTGATTTACACACAGAGGGACAAAGACCAATAGAATTGTCTGTTGCTATTTTGGAATTTGCATGCATGAAATTCTGTTCAGTTAAACACTTCCAGCTCTTTATTGACCTTGTAAATGAGCAACTAAGGACAGTTTGCAAAGCTAGTTTTTATTGACATGGGGAAGGATCCAAAGCATTACTTTGTTCAAGGGCTTGTGCGCACTATATCCCATATCATATCACAAATTGCTTTTGAAACTCTACTGCATTTCAAAACTTATTTTCTGTGCAACATTTTGTTTTTTGCATGGGGAGGGCTGAACAAGGGGTTATGTTTGAGAAATCCGAGTCCAAAGCTCTGCTGAGCTCATGGAACTACTTGCACATTCTTTGGATTGCAGCCATGATTCTTAATATCCACGTGTTGACATGTCTGCCAATGTCAGTATTGAGTAGCTATATATACACCTGTTTCATGTTGGCTGCAACTAGCAGGGGCAGCTTCAGGGGTCAGTATCATCAGGTACCTGCCAAGGCCTACATCCCAGCAGAGGGCCCACTGCTGAGCCACAGAACCCTTGTCCCTGCTTCTCCTCCTTGCTGTTGCTGCCCCCACTCACATGTGCTCTCCAAGCGTGCAAGTAGTGACAAGAGCCAGGAGAAGTAGCCACTATCTGCTCTGCCCTTTCCATTAGGACAGAGATGCAGATGAGGCCCATGGGGAGACAGTGGCAAGGAGGCAAACCTATTCAGGATGGTCTGCCACTGTATGGAAATTGCACAAGGGCCTCCCAAACTCTGGAGCTGATTGTAAGATAAGTGTTCATGTTCATGTTTATATGATGTAAATCACCTTGTGAGAGCGTGGCCCTAAAAATGCAGAAGAATATTACAACTTGTTTGCTGAAGGTGAATTTCTGGGATGAAATTAACATGCATCAAATCATTCCACAGTGACTGACTAGGTCAGGGGTAGCCAACATGGTGTCTTCCAGATGTCATTGGACTCCATCTCCTATCAGCCCCTTCCAGCATGATCAGGGATTATGGGAGTTGTAGTCCAACAACATCTGGAGGGCATCATATTAATGACTACCCCTGAACTTGGTCTTAAAACCAGAATACAGTGCATGAAATAAACATTGTATTCTGTGTCATTTCAATTCTTCACACTGCCAAATGTACGATGCACTAATTTACAATATTGTTTGTGCCTTTGAAAATGTGGATTTTATTTTAAATCAGAGTGATTTCTTGAGAAATCCACATTCCTACAGATTCCCCCATCCCTTATGTAAAATCCTGTTTGAATACATTTTCTGAGACTATGCACTAACCTGTGAGGTGTCTGTGGGCGTGTTAGCTTCCTTACTACTCACAGCAGAACTTCCATTTGCTGTAGCTGGTTCTGGCGCTTCTGCCTTCTTTGTATTTGCCTCTTTGGGAATCGAAGGCCCTACCTGCCTACTTTCAGTCACTGGGACTGTATTTGCAATGGTTGTTTGCCGTGGCTGAGTTTTATACCAGCTAGGATAAAGCAACGGATCGACTGGCTCTCCACTTGATTGTGGCTCAGCTTCTATTAGTCCTCCAGACTGCTGGGTAGTAGTCAACACAACGTCACCCTTAGCAAGGCAGATTTAAAGAAAATAACGTTAAAATGAAGAATGGAACTTTATGCAATCTCTCTCTCTCTCACTCACTCAGAAAGGGGTACAGCATGCCTAATCAAGCATTCCCCTAATGCACTGGCATTAAAATAAGTCTTTGGATTTGCTGCATTTGTGATTAAGAGCTGGGCTTGCTAGTTTCAGCCAAACAACCCTTTCAGATTTCGTCCCCATAAAAAGTGATAACACGAGCAAAGACTGATGTCATTGCTTCCACATATAAATGTATTTGAATGTACTTTTGATGATTTGATTAAGTTGTTGCATTGATCCAGTACTTGAATTATGGAGGGGAAGTTGGGGGGCTCTTAATAAAATACAAAACCCCCACTCCCTGACTTTCCCTACCTTTAGCTAAATCATGCCCCCCATAAGCATTCTAAAACAATAGCTGTCACAAAAGATACGAGGGGCTGACCCCTTCTGGCCCCTGTAATTTGAGCATATCATTGATTGCTCCTCCAGCACACTTGTCTTGATTCCTTTATAAAACTGAGAACCACAGAGCGATTTCTGTGCAGAAATGACTGTTGCATGCCCCAAAGAGGGAAATCATATAGGTATGCACTTGTTACTGTCTGGGGATGCCTGTCTATGACTTCTACCTTCAAGGGTCCATGGGTGTGTGTAAAATTTGTGTTACAATTGCTGTATTGTCATAAAATGACCATTAATGCACATTCCTTGCAAATGCATTCACTTCTTCAGATAGCTATACTGATGCAATTTTCATTCATTTAAAATGGATCTTTGCTGCCAAAGCTGTCCAGTTTTGAAAGTTTATTCTGCTACACCAGCCTTCCCCAACCTGGTGTCCTCCATATGATTGGGACTACAACTCCCCTCACCCTTCCCCATTGGCCGTTTTGGCTGGGGCTCATGGAAATTGCCTGGCAATTTGGTTGCCTGGCGCCAACATTACTATCTTTTCGGCGCCAGGTTAAAACTTTTCTCTTCAGCCAGGCATTTTAATTAGTTAGTATATGTTGGAACTGTTTTAATCTTAACATTTTAAATTTTGATGTTTTATATTGTTATATGTATATTGTATTTCTGATGCTGTTCTTGTTCTTGTAAACCGCCCAGAGAGCTTTGGCTATGGGGCGGTCTATAAGTTTAATGAAATAAATAAATAAATGAAATCTAAAACATCTGGATGGCACCAGTTTGGGGAAGAAAGTGCTACACAAATATTGAACAACATTACTCTGCATCTTTGCTAAATTTAACTAAATTGTATTTATTTTTAGGGTCAAACCACACATAGTGATAGCAAACTTATGATTTTAAATGCAGATCTGCTCCAATCCTGCGTGTAGCAGAGGGTGAGCATGCAATTTTAAGTACAAAGGAGCACATGAGTAGGAGGTACTGAACCCTTTTCCACCTGCCACATCCTTCCTCCCCCAGCTCCTCCCAGTATACTTGCTTTCAGAATCAGAACTGGTAGAGGAGAAAGTGGGCTGTGTGAGACTTGCCTATTATGGCTACTCCTTTACATTAAACTGCAGTTTCAGGTCCAACTGTTAATGCACCCAAAATAGACCATAACCTCCAGTTTGAAACAAAAACAGCTATCTTCACCATCATATGACATTGACCAGTAAAAAGGCTTTGAAATTAATAAAAATAAATTTGACACAGATTTCTAGGATGAATAATGAGGGAAATAATTTTTTATAGTTTAGATTCTCTGTAGAAACATTAGTAACACAGAAAAGAAGCAAGGTAAGAAGAAGAACAAACATACAAAAATATAATTCTCCATCTTTGGAGATGGCAGATGTTGCCACCACTGACCATATGCTCAGAGGCACATGTTACCAAATTCTTCCAAGCTACACAGGAAGTGGATTGGACTGTGAAAGACCAACCCAAATTGTGTTTGCATTTTGACAACTTTGTAGGGCAGTACAATATCTCATAGAGGAGTTCAGGTCTCCTGCTCCCCTGGTGCATTCACTATAGCTGCCCAATTTCCCTGCTTTTTAAAGTTTGGTAGAAATATCTGTGGGCTATAGGTACATTCTTAAACCGCAAGGTTTTTTGCCTATTGGTGAATTTCCCTGCTTTTTAATCCGGGAAGTAAGAAATGGGATCCTGTGCAAGTTTGCTGAGAATGGATTGATCATTTGCATGCTTATTGAGTTAAGTGGGATTTACACACACACACCAGGCAATCATGCTTAGGATAGGTGAAACTGACCACAGGGGATGGGGAAGGGAGGAGGGGGAGGAGGGAGGGGTGGAAAGGCAGAGGGGAGGACTGGGATGGGAGCAGGCAGGAGGGGGAGGAGAAAAGAAGGACAGATGTGGTCATTTGCATGTTTATTGAGTTCAGTGGGATTTACTCCCGTGCAATCATGCTTAGGATAGGTAAAACTGACTGGGGGGGAGGGACGGAGGGCTGGAGTGGGCAGTGAAGGCGGAAGAAGGAAGAGGGGAGGAGAAAGGGAGATGAAAGGGGAAGGAGGGAAAAGGCAGGTTTGATCATTTGTATGATTATTGAGTTGAATCAGATATACTCCTATGCAATCATGATTAGGATAGGTAAAACTGACCAGGCTGGGCCTGTCTTCTGTATCTTTCACAGTTGGGCAGGGGGAAGGGACAATTCTACCTTGTGGTTTTTCCCATTACAATGTTGCAAGAACACTGGCACTTGGCTGACTTTCTCTTCTCCTAAAGATACAGGATCAGTCTCAGACCCTGAACCTGGCAACCCTACCTCCCACCCAAATTTAAAACAAAGCTGTCCCTGGCCATATCCACACCAGGCCTCTATTACACTTTGGACAATCATTATTTATTTATCTATTTATTAAGTGTATTTATATACCGCCCCATAGCCGAAGCTCTCTGGGCGGTTTACAATAACTAAAAACATTAAAAACAAATATACAAATTTAAAAACACATCTTTTAAAAACAATTTAAAACAATTTATCATGGCTTCTCTCAAAGCCATGGGTCAAAGCCAATCATGGCTTCTCTCAAAGAATCCTGGGAAGTGTAGTTAGTGAAGGGTGCTGAGAGTTGCTAGGAGACGCCCTGTTTCGCTCACAGACCTTTAATCAGAGTGGCTGACTGTTAAACCATTCTCTCAGGGGAATATCAGTCTCCTCTCAGCACCCTTCACAAACTACACTTCCCAGGATTATTTGAGGGAAGCCATGACTGTCTCAAGTGATCCCTGCTGACTATAGTATACAGCCACTCTCGTGGGTGTATAATAATTTAAATTTAATCTGCAACTAAAAATCTATGGTTTTCACACAATACCAGCTTTGTGCTAGCGGAAAGCATTCTCGCTTATATAAGTCACCCAATTTTCATTGATCCTCACCCCAACCTCCTGCAGACCTAAGTGTCATATCCCATTTTGTTCATAGGGTCCTCCAATCCTCTGGAGCAGATTTTCATGGGGCATATTGGGGAGGCTGCAATGAATAAGACAGCTTGGGGAAAATCGAATGACCCACTTTGAGTGAGAGGAAGTGCTTCCTCTAGGGAAAACTACAAAGCCACCATTGGAACTATCCCAATGACATCTCCACAGTGTGATCAATAGTGTGTGCATGTGTACTATAACAGGGAGAAAACATGTAACACAGTTGATAGGAGAAGACTTCTTCCAAATAGTTACCTGATTAGTAACTGATAACGGAGGTGGTAATGATGGTGCTGCATTAGTCTGAGAGACAACCCGTGGGTCTTTTGGCACAGTGCCCTGCTGAGGTTGCTGAGATGCTCGCTCGGATACTTCTTCTTCATCACCAGATGATTCTGTATGGACTTCATCCAATTCCTCTCCTTCAGCCACATCTTCCTCTTCATTGTCCTCCTCCTCCTCTAATGAAACACAAAGAAGATATACAATATTTCTCATTTTTCTCTTTTGGAGTACTTTTGGATGAACCCATTAAACTCATGGTATTGTGTCAAGAACTAAAATTCCATGTAGAGTTCTCAGGACAACATCACTGTGAGCAGAACAAGAAATTCCTGCCAGTTTTTGTTCATAGATCCTTTTCTCAAGTACTGCAGCAACATTGTCTACATTTTTTAAAAAAATCAATACTGCATTGTTATCTGTGAAGCCTCTCCCATAAGCTAGGAGTCTTAGAAACAGAATTTATCCTTGGAATAATTATCACATTGTTTATTGTGGCAGACATTGTTCACCTAATTATCATAATGGAAAAGTGGAGGAGTTTTGTCTCCCTTCTAGACAAGTTATCATAGCAGGCAAACAGGGGTTCGGTTTTCAAGATTTAGTTAGCTATGAAGAACTGTGGTGGCCAGGTTACAGAGATTGGTCAGCAGAAGACCTGGTTGATGGTGGATAGATTTGTTGTGTGGGCCACCAGTTACCAAACACAGTAATGATTTGAACTGAAAATGATGCCACAATTTTCATTTAAGGTGAAGACTGTCACAATAATCCAAGGGCCAAACTAGATGTATGGGGCAATCACATGTATCATAAGCAACATTCTCACTCCATTCATGGGGTGGGTCTGTTTCTTACTCAAAAAGGACCACACAAAGGAGGAAATCGGAATCCTAACTTCTATATATTCTAGGGATTTAAGTGATTTCTCCCTGTCTGGCTCACTTCCTGTATCAGACTGAGATGGGGTGGGTGGGAAACTGCTTAAAACTAGCATAGTGACACAATGTTAGGCAGGGAAGAAGTGCCCTTCCATGCGTTTTCTTTTTTTATGTAACAAGTAGACCCCCTCCACCACCACTTTATATGTAAATAGGACATGCACGTGCTTAAGATATATGTGAAGGTCCTGCATGTCTAGTTTGCCCCTAAGTGTGGTGGAAGTGGTTTGAAGTTTGGGCACGGCTCTACTTCACTGAAAAGCTATTTTAGAATGTGTATTCAAGCCACTGCTTCCGCACTTTACATACAGGCCACATTCAGATGACACAATAAGCTATAGCCTATTGTGAATGAGCAACGTGCTATAACGCATGCTGCCAAATTACAACACTCTCACCCCATCCATGGGATGGGTCTGTATCTTACACAAAAAGGACCAGAGGAGGTAAGTGAAACCCTAACCTCTATATGCTCTAGCGTTCCTCCTTTAGCATGAGCAACAAACCATGAGCTTTGGCTTACTGTGGTATCTGAACCAACATCTGTGGTTTGTTTCTCCCAAACAAACCATGATTGGGAAGCCAAGATCAAAACTTGGTTTCAGATTGTAGTTTGGAGGAAAACAAATTATGAGCGATGGTTCATAAGCCACAGTAAACCAAGGCTCCTGGTTTGTTGCTTGTGCTAAGGGAGGAGTGCGGTGGGAGTGATTCAGCAGCATGCACCAGGACAGTGCTCATTCATGGTATGTTTATGGCTTTCCAAGTCATTAAAAAAACATGGGCATAGTATTCAATGTCATCTTTCTGGTGGTAACCATCCCAGCAAAAGCACAAAATGCTGAATGCTTATTTTCAAGATTACAGTTTATAAAGAACAACGTAAGGATATGTATGATTTCATGAAGCCAACCAAGAAGATATATGCATTATCATAGATTGTTCTCCTCAAAATAGCTGCAGTTAATGGCATTTCTATATTCAGTGTTGCTGGTTCGACTTGTAGAGCTGGATGAAGCTGTCTTTCAAAAAGTCTCTCTAACTTGCTGTCCTCAGATAGCTTCTATTAAGCCTTCTAAATGTGGTGAAAATAGCTGACTGGGGCCTTGGCTCTCAAACTCCATCAAATGAAGATTGTTACATAAATATAGAGAAAAACAATATAGGGCAAAGTGCTACTTCCTGTGAAGCAATGAAAAGTTCTCAGGAACTTCAGAAGTGACAAGAGGTCCATATAGCCTTAGTTATATGTTTTCTTGAAAATGGTCATGAAAAGACACATTTTTTTGCATTTACAGGTAGCTATAATTACCCTGGTGAGTTAATATTATTGGTAGAATAACAAGCCCCATTCTCTTGTCTCTCTATGTGAGCACCTTTATTCAAGGAAATGCTCTCCCATGCATCACTATTTGGTAAGCTGTGGTTCTGTCTAGTCATATAAACATGGCAGACAGAGGTTAATAACTTTAGTGGCATAGAGAATGTTTGACTCTCAAAAATGGTTATGCACATCATGAAGGGCCAAGGCCCCAGATTCTATTAAAGAAAAATTATATTTTCAGCATGCTATATTAGTCTTCATGACAGTTTACTTTTAATTATGAGGCATGTAAAATGGCCTTGTTACTCAAAAAGGCCTCACTGTCATATTTGTGATAGGATGTTTTCACAAAAGTTGTGCACATTTGCAGTGAAAAAAGCAAAGCAAATTAATTCAAAAAAGAAAACACTTACCTCTGTAAAAGTCAACTTCTCTTATTATCTTTTCTTCTCTATTAAGATTGACTGTGAAGTGGCTCATATTTTCATACCCATTCTCTATTTTTTCCATCTGAAATGCTTTAGAGGCTTCAGTAATTCTAAAATAGAAATATTGTGCCATTTGCATTAGAGCTTGCAAAGCAATGTTTTAAAAATTGTGGCTTATAAGAAATGTGGAAAATATACAAGTTTTCTCAAAAGGGAAGAACCTACTTTTGTAGCAGTGCTTTGGCATTCTGTGAAAAACAAGACAAAAAACAATGGAACGAGTTATTTCTTAAATTCTTTTTTTCTTACTTTAAGGCATATTTATACTTTTGTCTTTATTTATTAATTGCAATATGCCAAAATGGCCTCAAAGCGAACATAAAACAAGGAAATACAAAACAAATGCAAATACAATATAAATTTCATATGAATCAAACAGTAAGGAACAATAGCTAAAAATAACCATGCACTGAATTCACAACAATTAAACCCCAACCCCACATCTTCAGCATGATCACCATAACAGTAATAAAGCTGTACCATACAAAGTACAGGTTAATTATTATACATAGCAGGGGTTCCCAAACTGTGGTCTATAGACCACCAGTGGTCCACGGCATGTCTGTGGACCCTGTTCAGATCTTGTAAGTTCAGGTCTATGGCTTCCTTTACGGAATCAATGATGAATATAAATATTCATATTGATTTGCAACTGTATTTTTATTGCTTCTTTTCTTTTTTCTTATATTGTATTTTATTATATTACAGTTTGAATTCTAAGGACTACAATACAATATGCAATAAAAATACAATTAAATGATCGCTGAAGGAGTGCTGTTACTTGTCCCCCATGTTAGAGGCCCAACCAGCATCAAACAGAAGTAGGGCATTTAGAGTTGCTAGTCCCATGCTATGGAAACTCTTCCAGTGGAGATTCAGCAGACATATTTGCTTTTGACTTTCAAATGTCTCTTGAAGACTTTTTTTGTGCCAACCGGCCTATGCAGCTGTTTAAAATGGTTTTTTTGAGTAACCACTCATTTTAATTATTTTTTGTATTGCTTTTAAATGTTTTTATGTTGCCATAAACCACCCCAATGTTTTGTGAAAGGGAGGTATATAAACACTTTTTAAAATTAATAATTCCTAAATAAAAAACATATGGCATCTAGCACAGCACATTACAATTGCTACAACAAGCAGAAAAACCATTAAGTGGTCTGCCAAGACCGTCAGCAATTGTCAAGTGGCTAGTGGGGGGGGAAAGTTGGGAACCACTGATATAGAGTGTCAGAATGTATCTTTAACTAACACAGTAGTTGGAATTCTCACCAGGATTAGAAATTATACATAGGTCTTGACAAAAGGGGAGCCTCCCCAATGTTTTGACCCATACGGCACATTTTTATGACTTCTCATACAGAGGTACAGCTATGCATGCACCTACACAGGCAGACACATGGAAGCAATGGGCTGCTATACCTGTCTGCTACATGCCAACATGAACATTGTCCCCAATTCAGAAAGCATCATCATCTTGTTCCCCAGGCTAAGCAGCAGCAGATATTCTAAATTTCCCTGCAGCTGTAAATACTGCCACTGCTTCACTGTCAAGTAATGAGTGAGATAATCATCATTTATAAGCTGGTAAGGGGGATTTTATAAAGGAACAGGACAGGTATGCTTTTCACAATCGGAAACTCCAGGATAATTATACAGAATAAACTGATTCAATTTACTCAGGGCTCTCAGCTTTAAGTGTACCTAACATAACAGTTAACCCAACCCTGACTCCATCTATGAGATCTATGAATAGAATGGTGTAGGTGGAGTTCCCAGCTCAAAACCGCAAACATGAAATGCTGTAGTGTTTTTGCAGAGCTGTTATATTCTGAAATAAGAGAGAGTCATTAACTTCTGATGTAGAAGCAGCAATTTTTCTGGAATATGGGGATGTCCATTTGACCTCACACCATGTGCTTTATGCAGGAACTCCCATTGACAATGTGTGGGACAATTAAAATATTTTTAAGGGTGCAGATTATATAAACTCCAATTAAAATTTGAATTAAATTTATGCAAAAAGAATTGAGATACATGTGTGTACCTTTTGATTACTTTGCACTAATGTCGTGATGCCAAAAACAAGATGTAGCTAAAGCAATTTTCTGCAGATTTTATCAGAAGAATTCCCTACACCCTGCCTTACATTACATTTCACAATAGTTTCTGTTTTCTGGACAGAATCCTGCATGTACTGCCATTATGTAACCTTTTGATAAACGTTCATCTCTGTCAACCCTTTTGGACAACAATACTAGTCTAGTGAGGCTTTCTGTTTAAAAAAAACTGGTTGCAGTTTAGGAGATTAACCGAATGCCACTGTACATATGTTAGGTGTATCTAGTACAACAAACTAATGTTTTGAAAATCAATAGAGCGAAAGTTCTCATATATAAATACCACATGGCTAGTTAGATACTCCAGAACAGCCTTCTCCAACCTGGTGCCCTCTAAATTTTGGATTACTGCTCATATCAGCAACAGCTAGCACATCTGTCTGTAGTGGGCTGATGGGAATTGTAGCCCAAAACATCTGGAGGACATCAGGTTGGGGAATGCTGTTTCAGAAGAATCATTGCTGAGCAGAGTGGTAGAGATACTAAAATGATACTCTCTGGTCAACTGTAAGAGCTGGACCCTATCTGTGTGAACAGTCGGTGGACGCTGCACAAATAAGATCATAGGAAAAATTAGTTAGAATTTGCGAAGTGTTATGTTATCCTTGCTTTTCTGAACCTTTTCTAACCTACCTGCAAGAAAACTGCCATTTCTGGTTCTTCCATAAACTGGATGCCTGATTCCACCAGTTTTGACACTGTCTCCAAATGGTCAGCATACTTTTTCATCAGAGACCGGACATGTTCCAGTTTCTCTTCTTGCCTCCTAGTGATCATTTGTGTCATCTCACTTTTTCTTTCTTCCAGTATTGAATACAGATAATCAAATTTTTCACACAGCTGTTCCTTCTGTCTTTTGCAGCATTCCTGTGAACCATTGGCTTCACGTTAAAAAGTGTTATGCCACCCGTATTTGTTTTCATTTCTATGCTGGGAATTGCTTTCATCAAATAAATATTACTGGACAAGGTATTTTTTGTAAAAAAAAATTAATCCTGAACAATGGTTATTAGGAGGCAATTAAATTCTGTGATTCTCTGAATAAAATCTATTTGAATGAGAAAGTATCACAGTAGGCAACTGAAGAGAGAATTTCCAGTCTTTAGCAGAGCTTGGAAGTAATTAGTTATAAAAAAAGAATTATACAGCCACAAGAGTAGCTATATACTATAGCCAGCATGGATTTTTCACATTCCGCAATGTTAAATTGAAAATATCCCACATGCCGTTCTGGTCTTTCCCATAAGCTCATTTCAAAACAAAACCTTACAAAACTTATAGTCCTGAACTCAGAAATGCTTGATTAACAACTCTCTAAATTTTCATGGCTATACACAAAACAGTCAGAGAATTGAATTGAATCAAGAATTCAAAGTGTAAAAAGAGGGGGGGGGAACAGACCCCTTTTGGACTTTTTTCTGTCAGAGTTGTCATAATCTGTTGAAATTCATTAAAAATCAGCCATGTTCACAGAGTACCTGTAATCCTATTACTGACTTTTCCCCATACTCTGACCTTCATCGTCTGCAGTTTAAAAGTTAAAAAAATGCCTGGCTGATTTTTAATTAATTTAAGAAATTTTGCATTGAACTCAATGATCAGGCCGGGCATGCTCAGTAAGAACCAATTGTCAGTTCTAAAAGCTAGACTCCCAGCTGCTGGGCTTGCCTAATCAGGGGACCACACCCACACCAGAATGATTTCACATGAAACAGTCATGGCTTCCCTCAGGGAATCTTGGGAAGTGTAGTTTGTGAAGGGTGCTGAGACGAGGCTCCTATTCCCCTGACAGAGCTCCAGTGGCCAGTGTGGTTTAACAGTCAGCTGCTCTGACTGAAGCTCTATGAGGGGAACAGGGTGTCTCCTAGCAACTCTCAGCACCCTTCACTAATTACACTTCCCAGGATTCTTTGAGAGAAGCCATGACTGTCCAAAGTGATATAACAGTCTGGTGTGGATGTGGCCAGGGACAGCTTTGGTTTAAATTTGGTGGGAGGCTACATGTGCCTGCTGTAGGGAAAACCCTGAAAAAGAATGATACTGTTCACAATGTTTTCCTTTTGGAAAAGAAAGGGGCTTCGCCTTCGCCTTTGCCCAGTGCCCATCTGCCCAATCTCCTCCCCTCCTCCTCCTCCTCCCCTCCCTCCCCCAGGTCAGTTTCACCTATCCTAAGCATGATTGCACAGGAGTAAATCACACTGAACTCAAAAAGCATGCAAATGATCAAATCTGCCCTCCCCTCTTCCTTCTTCCTATCCCCTCCCTCTTGCCCCTTCCCTCCCCTTCTGTCACCCCTCCCCCATCCCCTTCCAATCCCCTCCTCCCCATGGTCAGTTTTACCTATCCTAGGACTACGACCTGGGAGACCGGGGTTCAAATCCCCACACAGCCATGAAGCTCATTGAGTGACCTTGGGCCAGTTACTGCCTCTCAGCCTCAGAGGAAGGCAATAGTAAACCCCCTCTGAATACTGCTTACCATGAAAACCCTATTCATAGGGTCGCCATAAGTTGGAATTGACTGGAAGGCAGTCCATTTCATTTTCAAGCATGATTGCACAGGAGTACATCGCATTGAACTCAATAAGTATGCAAATGATCACACCTGCCTTCCCATCCTCCTCCCTCCCATCACCTCCCTTTTGCCCCTTCCCTCCCCCAGGGACAGGAGAAGTCTTCTGCTCTTCTGATTTGAGGATGAAAATCATGTGCCTCAAACTGGGCTTCTGTGCAGCATCGCTCTTCCCTTGTGCTCTGTGGGTGGGTAGGAGGTGAAGAGGGAGGATGTGGAGAGTGAGACATGGGTGGAGTGTAGAAAACAATTGTTTTAAAAATGGAAGATGGTGGAGAAGCATGCTGTGAAGGGAAAAATGAGCTGGAGGGCAAGAACATGGATAAAGGAGAAGGAGGCAGCAGCAGTATGGAGATAAAGAACTGTAGAGGTGAAAGGAGACTCTCTCTCTCTCTCTCTCTCTCTCTCTCTCTCTCTCTCTCTCTCTCTCTCA